>NW_016806471.1:1102783-1138653 GCF_001698545.2 Rhinopithecus bieti
AAAAAAAAAAAAAAAAAAAAAAGAGAAAAGAAAATACCATGGAATAAGGCACTGTGTTTCTGATTCATCACAAGTGCCAGCATTTGAAGAAAAGTGGATTTAAGTGGAAAAGGAGGAAGCAGCAAAAAGCTTTTATGAAGATTTAAAGACAACTTTTGGCCACAGCTTCAGGTGCCCAAATGTGGGCACTGTTTCCCCCAAAATCACAGGTTGTCCTATTCTTAGTGCTGCATCCTAGGTATGTTCCTTTTGCTGTGATTCTGTCCATATTTTGAGTCACACGTGGAACGAGAAAAGGGAGAGATCCAGCTGGTGAAGAGCTGAAAGAGAAGGACTTCAAGGTGAAAAGAAGAGATGACTAAGCCTGGGAGCAGCCAAGCAACATTTTCCACGCTCACTGTGCATCACACTGGATGATTTTTCTATGTTCTCTCATGTCTTCTCCTAATCTTAACCTGCAAAAAGGCATTTCTCCATTTTGTAAATAAATAATAGACTGGGACTGGACAGGAAAGTAACTTTGTCATCAGGTTTAGTGAACAGGTAAGAGGTCAGTCTTAGGGCTGCTTAACTCTAAAGTCTATTTTCTTTGCTCTCTACTTGGCTGTGGAGGAGGAGGACAGAGGAAAAGGGAGCACTCCTTCTGTGGAGATGGTGAGGAGGCCATCTGAAGCTTCCTACAAGGTGACAGGTGGTACCACGCCCCCAGGACATTTGGTTGTCAACTGGAGCCAAGGGTTGAGGAGGTTGTACCCTTGGAGTGGGGAAGAAAAATGTGCAGACAACCATCTGAAACATATAAGGTGTTGAAAGTCAGGGCTCACTCACAACTCCAGGGAAAGTCAGTGCAAATGCAAGGTTCTTATCATCGCCCATTCAGGCTTCCCTAACAGAATAGACTGAACTAGGTATCTTATAAACCACAGAAACTTCTTTCTGACAGTTCTGGAGGCTGGGAAGTCCAATATCAAGGCATCGTTAGAGTTGCTGTCTGATGAAAGCTTGCTCTTCTGGTTCACAGATGGCACCTTCTTGCTGCATTCTCACATGGTAGAAAGGGCCAACAAGCTCCTCTGGGGCCACTTTTATAAAGGCACTAATCCCATTGATAACACTTCTGCACCCATGACCTAGTCACCTCCCAAAGACCCCACCTCTTAGTATCATCACCTTGGCGTGTTAGGATTTCAACATGTAAATTTGGGAAGGACAGAAACATTTAGCCCTAGCAGCACTATTAACCAAATAGATACAATCCTTAACCTTAAGAAGCTGTATCTCAAATGCATGATCTACAATGAGATTAAATTCATAAAGAGGGAAGAGAATGATCTTGAAACAAAGCACAAAACACTGAAGAAGAGAAGTTAATAAATAAATAAAGCAAAATTAATCACAGAAGAATATGTGCTGAGTAGAAAATGCACCTTGCAAGGAAGACATTTTATCCTCGGGTAAACAACCAGGAAGAGTGCGCAGGGAAGAAGAGAAGCTTTGCAAATTACCATTTTCTTTCATGTTGATCAACCCAGGGGTTCTTGCTCATAAAATTAAAAGAAATAAAATTAAACTGTAACCAGCTCCCTTGGGCTCCTTGGAAGCGCTCACGCGGCATGGAGGGGGCTGTGAGGAGGGAAGCACATCCAGATACTTCCGTCATATTGCTTTACTTCCACATCTATCTTGTGATGTCAAAGCTAGATGATCAGCAAGAATAGCAATGTCTCTCAGACAAAGGGGTGCCCATTTCCTCAGGACCACCCACCTTGACCCCAGGCAAAGCCTCCAAGACTAGGGCAGCTCTCACTTCCTTCTGTGTCCACATCCCTTCCACTCAGCCCATCAAGCATGCACATTGCCCATTTGCTCTGTGTCAGTAGCACAAAAGTGCCACTGGGCATGCAGATGTCCCAGGCATGGTACCTCCCCTCAAGGAATCTATGACCCAGTTGCAGAGAAAAGGCCAACATGAGGAACAACCAGAGAACAATGTAAAGATGAATTCTGTGCTCTTTCCACAGACCTCTACCACCTGCACCATCCCCTTCCACTTTTTTCCCCAATTTCCTTGATTTTCATCAGGAGCTCCATATTTTCAAGGTGTTACGTTAACCTCTGAGATTGGTTTTCCCATCTGGAAGATAGAATTGATGTAAAAAAAAAAGATGAAAATTAAACCTTTAGCTCTTAACATTGCAAGTTAACTGTGTAAGTAAATCATTTATTTGTTTTAAAAAGTGATGGATTAAATGTAAATAGTACCTGTTATCATTGACAGGTCCAAGGTGATGACACGAGTGGAGCACAAATTAGACCACATGGCCATTCCTGGAATATGTGCTGAACACTAAGTGAGGTATACTCTTTGAGGGTGAAACCTTTGACTTAACAACTAGATAATCAGCATGAACCCCCAACAAGGGAAACCACTTCCCCCTTAAACCGCAATGGATCCTGTGGGTCTGCAACAGAATGTTGGAATGCCTGCTTTACCTTTGCTACTCCTCCTTATTCTTTCCTTGCACCTCCCCCCTCCCAAGTGTGTGTGTATGTGTGTCTATGTGTGTGTGCGTGTGTGATCAACTTGGTTTTAGAAGAGCAAATAGAGACTGGTTATGCAGGTCCCATTCATTGCCAGGAACTGAAGCATTCTACAAGCGTCATCTAATTAAGTTCTCATAACCACTCTGCTCCTCTGACATTATTTCCCCTCATGTATTGAAGAAACCAAGCCTCTGAAACTTCAGATGACCCACCCTGCATCACACAACAAGTGAATGGCAGAAATGAGATCTGCACCAAATCTGTTTGCCTTCGAAGTTCATCCCGTCTTCAACACAAACTACCCTCCAAGTTCTTGCTTTGCTTCACAGGTCAGAACTCTCTGGGTAAGACTCTCTGACTATTCCACTCTAGCATCTCTTCTCTCATTCTTTCTGGAATCCCTTGTTTTAGTTCTGTATTCATCAGTTCTCAGGGTTCTCCAGAGAAACAGACCCAATAGGTCTGTATATATAGATGTACATATGCATATTTAATATGTAATATATATTACATATACATATATGTATATATACACACACACATCCTAATATATATTGTATATATCATATCATATATATGATATACATATATATATTCTGATGGGCCCTGATATATATATATGTCTGTATATGCGTGTGTGTGTGTGTGTTTATACATCTTATTGGCTCTGAGAATGACAAAGGGCAAGAGAGAGAGAAGTTTATTATGGGAGTTGGCTCATGTGATTATGGAGACCAAAAAGTCTCTCATTCTGCTCTCTGTAGGCTAGATAAATGGGAGTCAGTGGTATAATTCAGTCCAATTCCAAAGGTCTGAGAACCAAGAGTGTCAATGTCCATGTCCAAGGGCAGGAGAAGACAAATGTCCCAGCTCAAACAGAATGAATTTGCTCTTCCTTTGCCTTTGTATTCTATTCAGGACCTCAGTGGATTGAATGATGCTCACCCACATTGGTAAGAGGGGATCTTCTTTACTCAGTCCACCAAATCACTTGCCAATCACCTCCAGAGACGCCATGACTGACACATCCAGAATAATGTGCTACCAGCTATCTGGGAATTCTTTAGCCCAGTCAAGTAAACAGATAAAATTAACTGTCAAAAGTCCTAAGCTCAGCCTCTTTTATTAACTTAATAGGAGGATCCTGGGGGTGAATGGCAGAGAGGGGTGGCTCTCTCTCCCACATCTGTCTCAGTGTTTCTGTAAACCAAAGAGCAGGGGAAGCCCTTTGGGGCACCCCTTAAACATCTCTCATCCCTCCCTCCCCCACTCCCATTCCTCCAGGACGGCTGCCCTACAAGGGTGTCCCCTCTCCTCCTGCTTCTGGATTCTTAAGCACAAAGGTCATTAAAGATGATGGGATTCTGGAGACCCTCTAGTGCAGAAGGCCCCACACATGGCCAGGCATGCCATCACCTGGGGACCTCTTGAAATAGGCATATCCCAGGGTTCCATTTCTCTCTTGTAGTTATAAGGCAGTAGATTCTAAATTCGGGAAAATGTTATTGTTAAAGCCTCCTGAGTAATTCTGATGATCAATCCAATGGGGGCACTGTTGTGGCCTGAATTCTGTTTCCCCTAAATTCATATATTGAGATTCTAACCCCCAGTACCTCAAAATACAACTATATTTGAAAACAGGGCCCCTAAAGAGGCAATTAAGTTAAAATGAGGTTATTCTGATGGGCCCTGATTTAAACAAACAAAGAGAACAAAAGAGAAGAGAAAAAAACAATGAGAAGAGGGTCATCTACAAGCCAAGGAGAGAGGCCTCAGGAGAAACTGACCTTGCTGACACTTTGAATTTAGACTTCTAGCCTCCAGAGCTGTGAAAAAAAGAAATTGATCTCCATTGTTTAAGCCACCAGATATGTAATATTTATTTTGGCAGCCCAAATGAACTAATACAGGCCCTCCAAAGCTAGTCCAACCTTCTCACGGTAAAGATGCAGAAACTAAGGTCTAAGGAGGTCAAGTGATTTACTTAAAGCCACGGAGAGGGTTAGTGGGAAGGCTGAGGCTCAAACTATGTGTACGGGCATACAGTTCAGAGCACATTCCATGATCCTATACTGACTCTAGGGACCCAAGAGCCAGACCATCCCCGAGCCTCCACAAAGCCTTCCCTGAGGACTCGTGGTATCACACTGTTCCTTTGTTCCTTTGAGCTTTCATAGTACTAAAGCCTCACTTCTGCACGGGAAAGGGTCATCTTTGTATTGGTCATCATCTAGCCTTCCCTACTGAACCATGCCCCTGTAGTACTCGAAAGAATGCTGGACACAAGGTACCAGAGAAACAGGTGTTTCAATAGGTTGAAGGTATGATTGACCTGAGAATGGTAAGGAAGAGGGAGGAGCTGTCTTCTCCTCCAGAACCTCAAGGAAAGAATGTGCGTCCCTGATTCACTTACATGTGATCTGTCCTGGTATTCACTATAGAATCAGGTCTAGGTAATCAAAGCAGACTACTTTCCATATCAATCCTTTGAAATAGTAATTCTCCAATCAGAGGACACAGTCCCAATTCTATCACTAATTTTCCCTGTGATCTTGAGCCCATCATTTAGATTATTCAGACACTCATTTCCTCATATGCAGAATGGGAGAAAAATAAGTGTCTGCCGTACCTATTTCATAGACATACAGTGAATATCAAATAAGATAATGTACAAGAAAGCACTTGCAAAGGTATGAAAATGTTATTGAAATATAAAATGTGACAAATCCTTCATCCTCAAAAAATAAATGTGGATCAGAATGAATCTCTGTCTGGAGAAGGCAGCAGAAATCATAATAGAAACGTGAGACCTGACTGATAGGCAGCGTGCATGAGTGGTGTTCAAATTTGGGGAGGAAATTTTGGTGCATAATGAAAGGAACATAAAACTGGAAATCTGAGGATGAGCTTCTGGACCCAGCCCTATGAGGAACAACCTGTGTGCTCTTGCGTGAGGCTCTAACTCCTTCTCCCAGGCTGTCTCTCTTCATGCCAAAGGTGAGGACAATAGTGCCCACCTCCTTTTCCAAGCAAAGTGATTGCAAAGATCAAATGAAATTATATGTAAATACAAAGCAGAACACTATGCAAACAGATCATATGCCTGAATTTAAAATACATATATATATACATATATATACAATATATATACATATATATACATTATATATACATATATATACGTATATATATGTGTATACATATATATACATATATATATGTATATGTATATATATATACACACATATATATATATACATATATATATATATTAAATAAACTGAGTGAGACAGGACAGAGAGGCCAGAGAGAAACGGAAAGTAAAAAGGATTCTAGCTGGAGGAGCTGCAAGTTTTGCCTAAAAGATGTTCTGACTAGAAAGTCAGTTAGAGAGTGTCAGAAAGGGCTTGAAAGTAGGGAATTACGCGGCTAAGCAGAAGGAGACCAACCGAGAGAGAAAATAAAAATTCCAAGAAGTGTCTCCAAGTAAAGATTGTGTGACTTGAAGAATTCCATTATCACGAAGTTGAATGGAGCAAAGCTAAGCTTTTTTACAGGTGTAATACCTGACAAAAACATGGAGTAAGGCCCATATTTCCTTAGTAAACAGGGCAACAGTGAAAAAGAGCTATGGCTTACACTGTGAATAGAAGCTAAAAACCTTGGAGAGAGACAGAAACTCAAAGATTGGTCAGTTCTTTCACCTACATCAAACAGAATTGAGCAATGACACTCTGTATTTCTGATTTGGCCACCTATCTATATGGTTCACCTCTTGATGGTGCTAAACATTCTTGTTACACAGATTTTATAGCCAGCTATTGAAACTTAGAGCACCCTGAAAATATTAAGGGAGAGAAAGTAGCAGGAACAGAGCCATGCATTGCATCTACTCGGCATTTATTAAATGTGTGACTCTCAGAACAACTCAGAAAATGTTAAAAGTAGAAACCTGTAAGTCTAGTAACCAAGGAAATTGAAGCCCAGCATGATGAAAGACAAGTTTGCATGTTTATAGGAGCACAATTCACAACTGCAAAAATATGGAACCAGCCTAAATGCCCAGCAACCAAAGAGTGGATAAAGAAAATGTGACATATGTTTATCATATATATCACATTTTATCTATAATGATCTATGTATATCACATTTTCTTTATATATATAGATACATGTGTATCACATTTTCTTTGCCACACACACATACATATATATACTATGGAATACTACTCGGCTGTAAAAAGGAATGAAATGATGGCATCTGTAGCAACCTTCATGGAGTCAGAGACCATTATCCTAAGTGAAGTAACTCAGGAATGGAAAACAAAACATCGTATGTCACTAGTTACCAGTGGAAGCTGAGCTATGAGAATGCAAAGGCTTAAGAATGATAAATGGACTTTGGGGACTTGGGGGATGGGTGGAAGGTGGAAGAGGAGTGAGGGATAAAGGACTACACACTGGGCACAGTGTACATTGCTTGGGTGACAGGTACACCAAAAACTCAGAAATCACCACTACAAAACTTTTCCATGCAACAAAACACCACCTGTTCCCCCAAAAACTATTGGGAAAAAAAGACAAATGTGAACCCAAGATCAGACTCAGCTGAGATTAACAAACACTTGAAAAATAGTGGCATCTCATGATAGAGTTTCATTTCTCTCTTAAATAAAAGAAATTCAGAGGTAGCAGTCAGTGGGTATCATGGCACATCTCCAGTCATCAGAGATGAAGCTCTTTCTAGCTTTCTCAAACTATCTCTAAGATGTGGTCCTCATCGTTATGGTTCTGGAAAGTTGATAGAGCTCCAGTTATCACCTTTATGATCCAAGCATCCAAATGGCAAAAAAAGAGACTTTTCTCAAAACTTCCTTTTTACAAGACTTCTTGGAATCCTCATTTGACACTTTCCCTTACACATCATTGGCTAAAACTTAACCATATGGCCTTAGTCACAAAAGATTGCTAGAAATCCCTTTTATCTGGAGAACAAAGTGTTCAATTAAAAATTGCACTCTGTAACTATACAAAAGGAAGTGTGGATTTCAGAAGTAACCAGGAGTCTCTGCCACACCAGTTTACGAATTCCTAAGTCTGTGTTCTTTGTCAGTAGCAGAAAATCCCTAAAAAATCATCTGTTTGAGGATTCCTTAGACCTATTTGGACACATGTGGTGTCAGCTCAATCTAGTCCTGCTGCTAAATGGGAAAATAAAAACAACGTATTTTGATCACTGTTCCTACTGCTATTATTCAGGGATCAATTGGGCTCGATGGAACAAAGGTTGTCATGAACATTGAAGAGAAACCCAGGAAGTTTTCCTATGTCTGCTCAACCAAGAGATGACTTTTATGTATTGTCATGAAAATTACAGACAGAAATGTTTTTGATGTAAATGTAATTTGGAAGGAGAAATTTCAAGACTGGAAAAAGAATGGCTGAAATCAGAGTTAAATTTTGTGCTCTTCATTGGCCTTTGATCTTGCTGAACTGAAAATTTCTAAAAGGAAACAGAGCAGAGACAAATTTTACAGCTCGTGAAAACAGCTCTAGATGTATTTTACGACCGTAAATGATCGTGAGGAGATACCACAATTGTAAAAAGGCAATGTACAATCACCTGTAGACCTAGCATTCTGGAATCTAGGGGAAGTAAACCAAATGCCCATTGTGTTCACTCACTGAACACAAAGCTGTAGTATTGGGTCAGGTCTGAGCTGGCTGTGTTTTCCTCCAGCCCAGAGCCCACAGCATCCCTCAGCATGGCTCCGGAAGCTCGTCCTGGCCTGATTCTGCACCCTTTGAAGCCAGCCTAGACGAATTCTTTCTAGACTATACATAGGGACCCAGAAAACTGGGTAAGATTCCAACCCTAGGTCTGCCCTAAGCTGAGTCGCCCTGTGCATGTCACTTGCCTAGCCTGGACCTCCGTATACTCATGTATAAAAGGAGCAGGCAGACCAGTTAATCAAAGATCCTTTCAGTTTCAAATTCCATGAACATTAAAGAGATGACAATGTACATTTGGGTGAACAGAGGCAGTGGAGCGGGAGAAGCAGGAAGTAACTAAACCATTCTAGTTCTTCAAATTCCCACACTAAGTACAGGAAAATTCTTAAACAAATTTGTCTAATCTCCCATTCAAGCCCACAAGAGTGGCCAGGAATCAACTATCATTTGAACTGACCACCCTGGAGCCCCAGGCAAGAAGCCTTATGCTGTCCTCAGAGATGGAGAAGGTATCAAAATGCAGCATAGTCCCATGAGCCTATCAAAAGCTTCAGAAACCTGGACTCTTGACTCAGACCTGAGTTCAATTTCCAGATCAACAGCTTCCTGTGTGTGGTACCTGGGCAAGTTTCCTGAGCTCTTAGTTTCCTAATTTTTAACAGGTAAATAGTAACAGTACCTATCATAGAACTACACATAGACATAACACACATAAAGCGCTTAGCAGAGTGTCTGACTCATACTAGGCGTTCAAGAACTATTAAATACTGTTAGAAGCCTTATTTACAACATTTAGAGACAGAATAAATTCTGTTTCCTGGGATTTTGGAGTTTGTGCGCCTGTTTTGAGCCTTCTATGCCTTAAATCTCAGAATGATTCAAATGCATGCCAATATTTTGTCCTAAATCTGGAAGTTGTCCACTGTTCCACCAAATAATTCAAAACCCAGAACAGAAGCTGTGTTTGTCTCTGTGTGCATGCATGCACGTGTGCATGTATGAACTTCAACAAATGAGATAAAGGAAAGGAATTCTGTTCTCTATAAAAGGGAGTGGGGTGTGGAGAGGGCAGCTTTCCAATCACAGTATGACCCCTCATTCCGTATCTTTTGGACCGACAACTACTTCCAAGAAGAACCAGGTACTGACAGACATTACCTGGACACATAACATAAAGTTCTTTTTAATCAATGGAGGCAACACTGCTGAAAATCTGGTGATTTTCATCTGGAGCTGACAACATGGTAATTTATATTCTGCACAGCGTAACCAAAGAGCTTGTTATGCAAACACAGGCCACTGATTTGACAAATCTCCTGGAAACAGAATTAATGTCTGTATTCTGTTCAAAGATGTAATTTATTTTAATATTTTAAAGAGATAATATATATCTATCTATCTCTATATATTCAGGGACTGAGATATATACACACAGAGAGATATGTATATTTAAATAGAGCCGAGCCAGGGGGTTGGGGCTGGTGTGTTGCTGCATTAAGAGGTTCAAGAACTACAGTAGAAATGGCATTGCTCATTATTCCCAGCATCTTTCATTTGGTGTGTTTCTTTTTCTATTCCTGGTGATAATATATTATTCTTTTGTAGAAATGCTTTATTTACGGTGCCAGAGCAAGGAATGCATTTCATGATAACTGAGGTTTTTTTTGACGGAGAGCAAGTTGAGCTCTACCCAACTACAGGAAAAGTTTTAATTGGGTGGAAGTCTCTGGTGGGTATTTCCTAGCCATCATATTTTATTTTCTTAAAGTTTTAGTTACCAAAGAAAAAGATGAGTGCTCCCTGGTTATAAGGAACCATTTCTATCCCGATGCCTGCGCCAAAGCATGAGACCAACAGTCTGGGGAGCAGTTCCAGAGGGAAGTATTTTAATGGTTTTTTTCTTGGCCGGGTGCAGTGGCTCCCACCTGTAACCCCAGCATGTCGGGAGGCCAAGGAGAGAACATCACTTGTGGCCAGGAGTTCAGGGCCAACCTGGGCAACATAGCAAGATCCTGTCTCTACAAAAATTTAAAGAAATTAGCCGGGCCTAGTGGCAAGCACCTGCAGTCCCAGCAACTCAGGAGGTTGAGGCAGGGAGATCATTTGAGCCCAGGAGTTTGACACCAGCCTGGGTAACATACTGAGACCCTGTCTCTGTATAATTTTCTAAACTAGTTAGTAAATAAATAAAGGTTTCCCTCAAAAACAGTTATAATCCTTCTTTTGGGAACAAGCACTCTAGATCCCAGCATCCTGAGCTTTGACAGATATTTGACTTTGGAAGGAGGCCATAATGCACTGTTCTTTCTCAATGGGAAGAAAACATAAAGAAGTGCCTCGTCACCCAGTCCTCGCAGCTCTGTCCCCTTTATACTCACCACCCACTTCCATTTCAACACCATGATTTAAGGAACTAAGACCACTCTATCCTGATTCCCCAATTCTTTTGAGCCTAATCACTCCCTCCTGCCTAGCCTGAAGCCCTTGTGGAAAAACCTAATCAAACCTGCCACATCTGTTGTTGATGCTTAGTGAAGGGGTCTAAACAAAAAATCAATGTTCCTTGGCCCAAGGGATGCATTTTGCCATTTTCTCGGTTAATGTCATGTCAGCAATGTCACCAGGAAGCCAGGCTGCTTAGGAGAGCATCGGTTCACATTTGGAAAGGTCCCTGACAGCAGAGAGGCAGGTGAAGTCAGAGGACAGTCCCAAAGAGAAGGAAGTGCTGAGGAGAACAGTGGGGGTCCTGAGCTCTGCCATGGACCCCCCTCAATCTCCCAGTGTTTGTGCTCTGAGCTTTTCTTCCCCTTACCCCAAGACCCTTATCCTCTCACTGCTAACTGGCTTCTGGCCCCCAGTGGAGCTGTGGCCTCTTGCTAGCCACAGAGTGGCCATGACACATAACTGAGACTCAGATTTAACCAACAGCTCTGCACCAGCTTCTGATATCCAACAATGTGCCTGGTACCCCATGCTTTAATTAAATAATCAGAAGACCTTGGTGCCAGGCCTGGTTCTGCGGCTACTGAGGTGAGGAAGCAGCAGAACTAAATATACCTTAGTTAAAGGGAGCAGCAGCGGAGATTTTTCTTAAGCAGGTCAGTTATTGGCTTGGGGCAAATTTCATCTCATCCTTTAAGCATTTCCAGACAATGTAATATTAGATGTTCTCATAGACAAGGCAATATTAGGTGTTCTCATAGACAAGGTGATATTAGGCGTTCTTTCATCTCTGCTCTGTCAACACTCATGACTTCCATACATAAGCAGGGCCTCTTACCACTCTGTCTAGCAACTGCCTCTTTATTCATCTCTCCATCATGTTTATGAGCTCCTTGAGAGCAGTGATTGGTCAATTTAGAGTTGTGTATCCAACACACAGCTCAGCACTTGGCTACAGCTGAAACTCAGTAAGCTTTGGTTGAATACATGGATGAATTCAAGGAAGAAAGGAGATAGAGGCAGACACTCATCTGGCTTTTCACTGGCTTTTTAAAATAAATTCCCTAGGCCTGCTAGAGTGGGGAGGGAGGTAAAGATGCAGAAGTCACCCCACTTGGATTTTGAACTAAGTGCTCAAGTTTCCAGTGTGTGGCTCATGGAGGAGATGTGAGAACTTAGCCGTACTAACTAATGCCCTGTACTAGAGCAAACCAGGAACAAATGGTATTTTAGACCAACTATAGACCCTGATTCTAAAGCAACTTGAACCAAAGCACTTAAACTACACAGAAATGTTTACACCATGGAGCACTTTCCTGCTAAGAGATGGCTGAGATGGCCATTCATTACACCTCACTGAAAATAAGCCTAATTTACATGGTTGTGATTGTTGTTCAAATTCTCAGTCAGGGTTGGTGGGGTCTCTGGCCATTGTAGGTGGACAAGTCACACCTGTGCAGTCTTATCCATGGGTCTTTCTATGATTTCAGTGTTCCAGGTCCTAGTGGATGGAAGGGAGCTCACCCTCAGAAAGCAAGCATGAGAAAAGCCTGCAGAGTTCTTCACTGTCTTTGGGGGTAGGATTAATGACTAAATGGATCTCCATCTGCTAGCGTGTCGCTGCTTCAATAGCACCCACACGTTTCATCGGAACGATCTGAGAGGCTCCTGCATTTCACCAAGTCACGCAGCAACAGAAGTTGAATTTTTGCTCAACTGGGTCATCTTTCCTACCACCCCCTTGCCCTTCACTTCGCCCAGCCCCAGAGAAATCAGAATTTTCTCCCAAACCTCTCCAGACCACACTAGAGCTTTAAGTCTCACCT
Organism: Rhinopithecus bieti; assembly: GCF_001698545.2. NCBI lineage: Eukaryota > Metazoa > Chordata > Mammalia > Primates > Cercopithecidae > Rhinopithecus > Rhinopithecus bieti. The sequence goes on from NW_016806471.1 coordinate 1,115,328, forward strand.
GCAAGGAGTTTGACGCTAGGGACATTTACCCCAGAAAAGAAGCAGAGCTCCAAATTGGACAGCAAGGTGCATGACCAAGGTGGGAGGCAGAGGAGGTGAGGAAGAAGCAGAACTAAATACATTTTAGCGAGAGGGAGCAGCAGAGGAGATTTATCTCAAGGCAACAATGAAAAAAAAAATCCTTTCAGGTTGAAAAGATGAAGGTGGAATTTGTGATGCAAGAGGGCTTTCTAATAGACAGTTTTTATCTTGACAGTGGTGCCCTCTTAACATGTATTTACTTTCTCATTACCCAGAACTGTGTAATTAACCTGTCACTAGACAGTGCTTGCCACACTAATGAATGGATAAGAATTCTGAGTATTAATAACCAGCCCTGTGGAGGGAAGGTGATCCAGCCTCTTATGACTCAGTTGACAGGTTTTTCTTGCCTGGTTTTATCTCCTCACCCCCTTCTCTATTGGGGTATCAGCCCACAGGAAAATGTTTTTAACATGAAAGTGTCCTAGGACCTGAGCTCACACTGGCAAGAGTTAGGTGCTTTGAATGCTACAGGTCTCAAGATGAGAAGGGTCATGGGACTGTCACCAGCAAAGCATCTCAATCTAGACCCCAAGAGAGGGTTCTTGGACTTCACACAAGAAAGAATTTGGGGCAAGTCCATAGAGTAAAGTGGAAGATATCCCAGGATCTCCACCTCATCCTGATGGCACTGTCCTGTAAACATGGGTCAGAGTGTGGCAGAGATTTAATTCAGCCAGAAGCAGCCTTTTCTTTTCTTTCTCCTTCCACTTTGCTCTTCTTGCATTGATTTCCTCCCCTCTGGAGTCAGACCGCCCTGGCTTGGGAACCAGAGCCCCCCATTTACCAGCTGGACCAGTCACTGAATCTGAGTCATATGCAGGACTGGAGTGATTGTGCCTGTGACATCTCATGCCTGGGGCAGGAGAGAACTAGGTGCATGTGAAATGCCTACCACAGTCTGGGGACATAACAGAAAGTCCTGAAATACCATTCTCTTCCTTCCTCCTCTTGTTCCTCAACCTCATTCTCAGCCTTCTCTTCCTACTTAAAAAAAAAAAAAAAAAAAAAGACTATTCTTTAAACAAGAGACCTGGCTCTCTCCAGTCCCTTGGATGATCTCTGTGTAATTCCACAAAGGCGGCTGCCTCAGATTTGTGTGGCTAATGCCCCCAAGGAAGGGCCAAGGCTAAAGACAGCTCAGACTCCAACCTCTTTGTTTCTGTTTTTGAAAAATCTCTCACCCTGAGGGAACAGCTGGGGATTGGGCAATGCTTAGGAAGGTGAGAGAGAAGCTATGCTAAAGTCCCCGTGGAGATCAGCCTGTAAAAATGAGGGTGCACAAAGCATTTCACAGATCAGAGGGAAAACCCTGAACAAATGGGGGCGGGAACAGAACAGCTGCTTGCTGCCTCTAGGGAGTCATTGCCAGCAGTCAACTGCTGTACTCCTGAGGCTGTCCTGGCTTCTGGGCCCCAAGACGCCAGGAAGGAGGATCTGTGCTGCCAGAGCATGAGGGCTGCCCTCGCACAGCTGTGGGCCAGGCCAGCCCCTGAAGTCCTTGCCAGCTTTCTCCATCCTCTGTCCTCACCAGCTGTGCACTTCACTTACCTTCCCTCCCAGCACTACCACCACCACCCACCCTCTACCCCCCACCCCCACAGCCAGCTTCCCCTCTGAGGGCTCCTCCTGTTTGTCTGTCCCTCTTTTCCCTGCCACCATACTCCTTCACTCCTAAATCCAAATCCTTCTCAACTAGGTGTCACATCTGAAAGAGGCCTGATAAATTAATCCCCGCCAAAACGTGCTGGCTAAACTGACAGCAGTTTAATGTGCTTTTAGCTTAATGCAGTTTAGACCCTCCCCAGGGTGCTTGCATTTTAGCAGGGGATTCCTGAAGACATAGAGGAAACGTCCTCAAGGATGGAAACGGCGCAGCCTCGTGGGCGCAAGTTAGGGCAGGAGAAAGGGCTTGGGGGAATGGAGGGTGTCAGGAATCATCCCACCTGACCAGAGACCCACTTATGAGCATTCCAGGCATGCCTCAAATATGGAGAGAAGGACAGGGAAACTGGGAAGACAGGGGAAGCTATAAAGCCTTGGTAGTGTTTTATTTAATATTCAACATTGGTTTAGGTTTATATGGCATACCAGGGGGTGACAATAGGCTTCACACAAAAGATGGAAAGCAAGTCAATTTCCATGACCCTCTCTGAAGTGACTGCAAGACACACACACCCTCCAGAACAGAGCCATGTGATAAATGCCTCCCTTAAAAGAGAGGTGAGCAATCATTTCCATCACTACTGTGTCCTATACCCAAGCCTAACTGCCATCAGCACCAATGCCAGGCAGGCAACCCTTTCCTAGATGGAGGGTGCCCAGGACTAGACAGGCACAAGTGCATGTGGCATTGACATAGAAATCAAGAACAAAGTATTCAGGCAAGTAGTGAGGGTAAGAAGTCCTCAGGAAGGTTTTCCTTTTAATGAAAAAGCAGACCCCAAATCATTTTCTTTTCTAATGAAGAGCAGTCTACAAAATCAAGCTGCAGACATAAGCAAGCTAGAAACTTGCACAGGTTAATGCTGGCAAGTGTGCCAGTAGGAAAAGTCTACCCAGGGCTAAGCATGTTCAACATGGCAGCTCCATCTTCCCCTTTCCTTGTCAACCACATGCACAGTAAGGAGCAGGCAACATGGGGTCAGCCAAGTAGAGACTCCATTTGCATAATAAGATTAGGATGGTCAGTTTCTTCATGTACCATGTAAACATCACACCTGGTCCAAATAATCTTTGGGCCCTATGTGAATCAGATACCGCCTCCTCAAACCTGTCTATAAAATCCGGCATACTCCACTGAGGCCCAGAAGTCCCATTTAGGTACCCCTCTCCAATAGAGAGAGCTGTCCTCCTTTGTCCATTAAACCTCCACTCCTCAATTCATTCTGTGTCTGTGTGTGCCCTTAATTTTATTGGCATGAGGCAACAAACCTCGGGTATTACTCTAGACAACAATGTTGCTTCAGCATGGTGGGGAAGATGCAACTCTTGGGGTCATTGTTGGGGTGTAGAGGGAAAGGGAATGGCAAAGGCATAGAAAGCCCAGACTCCAGGAGGAAAGGAGAGGCTAATGAGCAGATTAGAACTGGCAGGGCGGCACGTGTTCCCCACTGTCCTCATTATCAAAGAGCTCTCTGAACACAGGATCAATGCATCACCCTTTTGATTCTCCCCCCTCTTCCGCCCCTGCCCCGCGTCCCCGCACAGTGGTGCTCTAGTCCCAATCACCTGTTTACACGGGTTCCAAGTGCCTCCTATTTTCTAAGGCAGTCTTTATTTCAAATAGGATGTCCATGAACTCTCCCCTACATGATGGAGTGTTGGCTAGTCAGATTTTATGACACATGTCCTAATTGTTGGTTCAGAAAAAAAATGCTCAGTGAACCTCTCTAGCCATATGGTGAACTTGTCCCTCAGGCAGGATAAAGGATTTCTAAGGAAGGACCCAGAGGTCCTTTCTTTATGCATTTTCCATCAACCTTTTCCTCCCCAGCCATAATTCTTAGAGGACACAAACTCCAGGACCTGCATATGCCCACACCAGGGTAGATGAGGCATACTAGCTCAAAGCCCCCATTCTTCCCAGACCTGAGTGGATCCTCCCACTCTTCCTGGGCATGGCTCCCCTCCTGAGTTTCTCCCACAAGTCATGCTAGGGAAAGCCCTTCCCAGTGCACTCCTCTCTGTTGCAACCTCCTAGCTTCTTGCCCAAGCTCATTAGATTCCACCCAAGTCCACATTCTCTGCTGCACCTTCCCTCCCTGTTTCCCCGGCAGGAGGATCAGAGGTGACCTTTAAATGTCACTTGCAAATGCCAGCTGATGCTAACTGGCTGGAAACCGCTGCACAGGCGCGGTGCTCCCGAAAGCCAGCTGGATGGCAGAGCTCAGGCACCAGAGTGGGAGGCTGGCTTCTAGGACAGGTCTATGCCTTAAGCAGAAAACCCAGCTTCCACAGCCAGACTCTTGCTGAGCTGGGAGGGTGATTGTCTGTATCATTAAATGTTAGAGTGGATGAGTCCCTTGAGACCATCACTGCATGGGTCCTGGGAGAAAACCAAGGTCCCAAGCAAAAAGGCAAATATATCATTCTCAGAACCTAATACCTGCCAGGAACTCTGAACCTCTAATAGGCACTTACTTCCGTAGCCCTCATTGACTGATTGATTGATCAACTGATGTATCAATCGATCTATCTCTATCTCTCTCTCCAGAGATTAGATATAGGTATCTAGATATAGATCTATATAGATCTATCTATATCTAATCTCTATAGAGATTAGATTTTTATTGAATAAATGAACGAATGAATGTTGGGTTGTCTTGGGTAATTCCCACAACAGCCCTGTAGAGTAGGCACCATTCCTATAACAAAGATAATGAAACACATACCAATGAAGTTGACTAAGTTGTCTAAAGGCCACAGCCAATAAAAAGTGAAGCCAGGATTCAAATCTGGGGTCACAAGACCTTAGAACAGTTTCCAGAGATCCATTCTGTGCCCCATACTTTGCTCCTTTCTTTCCTCATCATCAGGGATAGGTCTGAAGCTTTCCTTTACCCCATGTCTCCTGATGCTTCTGAATCTCTGGTTTAATTCAACAATTATTTATTTATCAATTTGCATCCTCCTGTTCTGCTGCCCGAGGGCTTCATTCCCCATTACCCAGCTTCTATGTGTTTGTCAGAACAAACTGCCTGCAGGAAGAGGCAGAGGGAAGAGTAAGAGTGAGACCTCCTCTCATGGGAAATCCCATTACCAAGCTGGGATAACGAAAGGCTGTGGAGGATGTTGCATTTGTCCCTTGCTCTTAGACAGCGGAGGCCCAAGACCCAACACAGGGCCTTAAAGAAGGCTCTGCAAAAGTCAGAAAGGGGGAAACACTGAGGGGCTGGGGGATACCTCTGGGCCTGAGAAGTAGGATCCCCGGGCCTGATTCCAGTGTTTCCCCGGCTGAAAACAAATCAATATCCTTTCCTAGGTTTCTTATGAATTCATTGAGGAACACACTGGCTCATAAGTGTGCCATAATGGTGGATGTCTTCCACCTCCACCAGGCATCTCTGTCAATAGGCTTGGGAGAACTCCTGTACAGCACAAGCGGAAGCAGCACTTGGCTGATGACATCTTTGCCACTGAATCAGGACAGTGTCATCACAAACAAAAGAGTCCCAGCACCTGATTTCACTTTCCTGCCTTCTTGGAAAGCTGAGTCACATAAAAAGATCCCTAAGAGAAAGAAATGATTTCATAAGGAAAAACAAATAAGTTAATTATTTCAAGCTTATCTTACCTCAGTAATAGTTGTCACATCTGACTGCTTTTAGGTATGAAGCTATCAAGGTTTATGGTATCATTAGGTCCCTAATATCCCTAATTTATCAATGAAACAGGTGTTGAATTGGACTCAGTGACATATCAAACTAAGCAGACTTTTACAAGTGGCTCTTTTCATACTGATTCATTCATTCATTTGTTCTTGCATGCATTTATTAGGTTGGTGCAAAAGTAATGGCGATTTTTGCCACTGAAAACAATGGCAAAACCACAATCACTTTTGCACCAATCTGATAGTAAGTCAGTCTTTCATTAATCAGTACCCACTGAGCTCACAGCTATGTAAAGCCCTTTGGGATAGTGAGATGAAGATGCTGTCCCCACCATCTAGAAATGTGCCATTCTAGACTGTAAGTCCAAGAAAGTCAACACAGAACGTCATCCACCAAGACAATATGAAGAGCTGTGCATGCGATTCCTGTCCAGTCAACCTGCATTGAGGAAGCTGCTGGCCTCAGAGGCTCCTGGGCTCTGCCAAAGACCTGTCTTGATCACATCTGAGGACCCACCACTGTCTTGTCTTCACTCTTGGTCTTTGCCTCCTCACTTTCACTTTTCTTTCAAAAATATCAAGATGCTTTGTTAAAAAAAAAAAAAAAAAAAAAAAAAAAAAAAAAACATGGGCTTCTCCAAGCCCATGCACACTGCACACCAACAGTCTCCCTACTACTGGAGGATCTCTTGAATTGGGGACAAATTCATCAAAATCATGAGAAAAAAAAAAACTTTGGGTGAATAAATCTTAGAGGTTTGAATGGAGTACTTGAGTAAACAGCTGAGAGAACTCTTACCTCCTTGCTTATTAAAAGCCTACAGGGATGAGTGTTCAGAAGTCTGTCCTCATTAGAGTAGGTCTATTAGGATTCCAGTATCCCTATAATCCAGCTACTGACAAACAAGCAAGCAAGCAAGCAAACAAACAAAATGGATAGACAAGGAAAGTAGCATCATCTCCCAGGAAGTCTTAAGCATGCTTATGATTTTCTGATTTCCTGAAATATGATGAGAAGATTGAGACTCATGCTGATTTTATTGGAAGTATTTGGCAAAGCCCCAATAATAATGATTGCATGTATTCATATTGGTTCGGTGGGTGACATGCTGTGTTTACTTTCCATTTCCTTAGAGAGGGACACATAGAGAAGCTGAAAAGGTTCTATTCTAATTTCCCCAGGATGTGTATTTCCAAGAGTGCATACATGGATGGAGCCATGGGGAGAAAAAGGAAAAATGGACTCTGGGGAAAAAAAATAAGACCAAAAGATGTCCACCTGATAAAGGAGTCTTCCCAAGAAAGTAGGAGTCAGTTAGGACAGGCTGGAAGAAACTAAGTTTCAGCTAGTGATGCTAAGTTAAGTAAATAGTGGGAGGGGAGAGTTCAAATTATAAATAAACAAGGTTCTTACAGAAACTTGGGTTCAAATGAAGCGAGAGGAGTGTTATCTTACCTGAAGAATTTAGAAGCCCTGATCCAAGAGGTGTGAAAAGTGGAAGTTCAGAAAGATTCTGAGGGAGCAATCCAAGAAGGACATTCACATGAGGTATCTAAAACCCAGCTGTGGGCTAAGGACTCCATCAGAAAAGATTTTGCTTCCTTGGTTATTACGGTTCACTTCAAAGTAAAAATGAGAAAAGAAAGCGGAACACACTCTACGTTGTGGGGTTGCACGGGGCTGTCTACCCAGCACCTGCCCCTCCTCTGCTGATAATTTTATTCTGAGTTTTCCTGAGGTACCCTCTTCCCATTCTTACTCCACCAGCTGTTGGGTGGGATTGACTTTGTCCCCAACACCAGGTGTGAAGTACATGGCCTCGGCCCAACCAATCAGCTCATTGTAGATTGAGCCAATCAAGAGTGATCCTCAGTGAACACATAACTTCACCAAACCAATCAGAGTGATCCTCAGGGTTTCTGTGGGACTACCAGGAGAAACTTTTCTTCCTTTTCAAAAATTTGAAGTTGAAAGAAGACAAGATCTGGAAACACTGTGGTCATCTTTCAACCACAAGAAGAGAGCTTGCTTGCCCGAGAATGGACACAGTAGGAAGCAGAGCCAAGAGATGAAAATTTGAATCACAGAGACATTGTTGGAGCTCCCACCTCAAACCACATCTGATACAAGACTTAGAACTGGACTTTTTGTAGCCAGTTGGGTTGGATTTTCCATTACTTTAAGCCAAAAGAGAGTTAGTTCATACAGGACTATTGTAAAAGGTGCCTTAAGCTGGGACTCTTGCCAGGATACGGAGCTATTCCTTTTTTTTTTTTTTTTTCCAAGACAGGATCTCACACTGTCACCCAGGTTGGAGTGCAGTGATGTGATCATAGCTCCAATGCAACCTCAAACTCTGGGCTCAAGGAATCCTCCTGCCTCAGCCTCCCAAGTAGCCAGGAACATAGGAACACACCACCATACCCAGCTATTTTTTTAAAATTTTGCAGGGTCTTGCTTTGTTGCCCATGCTGATCTCAAATTGCTAGGCTCAAGTAATCCTCCCACCTCAGCCTCCCGAAGTGCTAGGATTTCAGGGGTGAGCCACTGCATCCAGCCAAGAATGTGGAATTATTTACCTATGACTTACTTACTGGTGTTTCTTGCACTCTAAGAGTCCCTTGCATTTTAGTCAAATGACGTATGCCCTCTTACTGTGCAATGGAGCTGGCTGGACTGGAGAGGACCAGGTGATATCATGAAGAATTGTGACACAGGTCTCATGCCTTAGCACCCTGAACTTCAATCAGTGTGGCAGCAGTGAGTATTTCCCAAATAGCAAAATACCCCTCCACTTGAAGATGACCAAAAGCCACCTTTCTAACTGGCCCTCCTGGCAGTGGTTTGCACAGTATCTCACTGGAATTCTCACAGGAAGAAAAATCAGTTGTTGTGCAATGAATCCTGATTTACAAACTAGTCAGCTTTGGTGCGCACCTTGCCTGCCCTAAATGAACGACTGCGCACAAATCACCAAACCACTCTGAATCTCAGTTTCCTCCTCTCTACGTGGGGGATGGTGCTTTCCCTCCCTGTCTCATGGGGTCCCTGCCAAGATGCTACTGTGAGAACACCATGAAAGGCCTACAGTGCTGCTTAACTGGGACACATTATTAGGAAAACTACAAATCCCTTCCTAAGGACACACACATCAGCATTAGCTTCACTTTTAGGTAATAAACAAACAAACAAACAAACGAGTTGGTGGCATAATCACAGCTAAATTGGAAACGCTAGCATTATCCAGAACAAGCTATCTATCGAGAGAAGCTGAGAGGCCTCGGATGCACAAAATCATATTTCCCCAGGCATAGGATTAATTAAAACTATCAAGTGTTCCCAGCTTTCTGAAATTAACTTTGAAAGTGTTTGGTGTGAAGGGATAAAGAAAGAGGCTATGGGGAGGGGGGAGGACAAGGGCGGGGCTGCTGGAGGGAGACACATGCCAAAGCTGTGTGTTTGTGTTGTTCTTCTTAGGAGAAAAGGGAGAAAAAAATGAAATTTTAAAGATTTTTTAGGAAGGGACAAAAATAGGAACAGTACGGTATTCACCCCCTACCCCTCGCATGCATTGCGGGTTCTTTCTTCTCTGTTGGCTATGGGCTCAAGACTCACAACCCCAACATCAAGGCCAGGTGGTGTGGAGGCAGGTAGGCGATGCAGAGACTGATCATCTACACTTTCACTGCCCACCTCTGGGCTTTGTTCTTATGTGGTCTTTTTCTCCTTTGCAAATAAAACTATTTCTGGCATTTTTCTGAGCTACTGGACAATGGTCATGTTATGAACAGAGGCATACAGAAGTGCACCAGGAGTCCTCCATTTACTAGGTGTGTGACCTCAGCTATGTCACTTGCTTCTTCCCAAGACTCAATTTCCTTACCTGTAAAATAGGGTAGGAGGGGAAAGAAGTTTATTTGTCAAGAAGCCCACGTGGGACTTCGGGAGTAAATCACATGACGCACAAAGGATTGCCATACAGCACAATAAATTCTTCCACATTTCACATTTACCAGAACTACTTTAAGCCAGGAAGAGAGCATTGCTAAGCCCTGGAGGTGATGGCACAAATGACATCTTTCCTGTTGGGATTCTGTTTCTACATGGCAGGGAAATGCATTTTCCTTTTTGCTGTCACTGCAATTCAAACTCCCAAAAGCATATTGTTTCCTTTTACTCTCCCTGTGGTGAGCTTGAGTTTTCCTCCCAAGCACCACTCACCAGCTGCTTGCTCCTCAGGACCCATAGATCTTAGAAGGAAGCATTATGAGTCCCTAGAACTGTATGTGTCACCATCTCCTATCTCCTCCCTCTGGATCTGTACCTCCAAACCTTGGAGGTTAGGAAGCTTGTAGATTCCACCTTCTGAAATGAAGGAATCTGCTTCCTTGTGTACTAAATTCCTACTTACCTTCCCAGTCATATCAGATATCTTCCCCTCTCCTTCCTAACAGAGATCAGATTATGGTTAGACTTGCTATTCTTCTTTATTCAGCCATGCACTTCAAGGAAGAAGAATCCTGCAACCTTTCCAGTACAGGGAGTTTGTCTTGATTAGTCTAACCCAATCATAGAAGTCCTATCCCCCTAGCCAGTGATTGAACAATGGACATATTAAGTTCTGGCTAGTAAGAGATGAGGGAATGTTTGTCGAGGGTTCTGGAACCCTCCTTTTGGAAAAGAGACTGCAGGACAGAGGGCATTCTTTTGCAAAATTCTCCTCCTTTTGGAAAAGAGATCAGGAGAGAATCTGTTTGCCTTTGGGCATCTTCAGGTACGACTATAACACCTAATGAGAAGGACAGCTAGACAAGAACAAATGCTCAGTCTGAGGACAGCAGCACAGAATGGCAAAGTAACTCTGAGCCCTTGAAATTACTGAGCTGCTGATTAGCCAGCCTGTGGGTCACCCTACCTCTGGATTACGTGTCACACGGGATACTTCTATTATTGCTTGAGTCCATTTGAGTTGGAAGATCTTCCTTGCACCCTAAAGCACTCAATAGATCCACCAACTCCCATTTTTCCCAGTGGGTTTCCTCCGTGCTTGGTTGTGGTCTCATCATTCTGAGGGTGGAGCTTGCTTGTCCCATGTCTACAGGCTGCATGAGATGTGCTGGTGCCGTTGGGGAGGGGAAGCCATTGAGGTCCACATCTCAACAACATCCCACAGATTGCCAAAGCCAATTAAGTCTCTCAAAATGTTTCAAATCTCTTCCTTTCAAGCTGAATCATTTCTTACTCAAATAATTACAACTACTTTTCTAAATAATTCTCCTCCTACCAATCTTATCCCAACTCACCTTGATTATTTTCATGGCCATGTATTGTGAGATAGGAAAAATCCATAATGTTCTACTCTCCACTCAGTCACCTCTGGTCCCCAAAATCTGTGGGGATTTCTCCCCACCAGCAACCAATCAACTGCACAGCAGACACCAGCTGGGTGTCCTACAATACAACTCAATTCAGACACAATCTACTTGGAGGAAATGTCAGATCCTACAGTTGGAGGACTCAGTCCTACAAAACTGCCTCCCACTTGAAATGCAATTGCAAGTCACAAGTTGTGGCCCATACTTCTGATCAAACTGCTGTAAATTGGGGGTTCCCACAACCCCCTCCTCAGGGTTTGATTAATTTGCTAGAGTGGCTCACAGAACTCTGGGAAACACTTTACTTACATTTACTGGCTTAACATAAAGGAAATGAAAAGGATACAGATGAACAGCCAGATGGAAGTGGTACACAGGGCAAGGTATAGGGGAGGAGGCATGGAGCTTTCATGTGGTTACTAGGCATGCCCCTCTCCAGGAGCCTCCACATGTTCACCTGTTCAGAAGCTTGCTAAACCCAGTCTTTTGGGTTTTAATGGAAACTAGCTTCATTACATAGGTGTGGTCGGTTACATCATGGGTTGTTAGTGTTCAACTCAACCTTCAGCCTCCTCTCCTCTCCAGGAGGTTAGGGGATGGGGCTGAAAGCCTCAACATATGGTTGGCTCTCCTGGTAACCAGGCCCACCCTGAGGCTATCCAGGAGCCCACCAAAAGTTGCCTCATTGAAACAAATGAGTCTCCTATCCCCTAAGAAATTACAAAGGTCTTGGGAGCTCTGTGTCAGGAATTGGGGATCAAAGACCAAATATTAGAACAAGAGTCTCCTAGTACCCCCATCTGCCAGGATTTTAGGGAACATGTTCAGGAAATGGGGACAAAGATATTTATCTTTATATCATATATTTTACAAACATATATTTTACAATATCACACCATGACAGTCCACATCTCACCATGGTCCATCTCCTGTGGAATAGGTGCCATTGTATACAGGATAAATTTCAAGATCTTTGCATGATAAAGAGGATTGTCATGACTGGTTCAGGTCTCATTTCATGTCTCATCTTCCACAAGACTACGTCTTCTCCTTTGTACTCTAATCTTGCCAAAATGGACCCTGCAGGGCCTTTGCTCCCCTGCCTCTGCTTTTTCCCATACACCCTTGTGTGCCGAGATTGCTGTTTCTTCCTTCTGCACCTGGCTAATCCTAATGACTCTCCAAGATTCAGCTCAGGCTTTGTTTTCTCCTAGAAGACTTACTTGAACCGCCAGGATGTTCTATATCTCATCCTCTGGCCTCCCAGAGAGTCACGTGCATCTCTAGATCTTTGCATTTACCACATCCTATTAAATATTTCTGCTTGAGTCCATCTCCCCCACAGACTCCAAACTCCTCAGATAGGGCAGGAACTGCTATTTATTCTTTTCTGTCTATCTAGAACCTAGCATAGTACCAGGAACATAGTGTGTCCTCAAAAGGATATGATTAAAGTGAAATTTTGAATTTCACATTTGCCAAGCACAGAAAAATATTTAACATGAAGAGACAAAACAACCACAACAAAGTATGTCCCCTGGGGGAATGTCCAGGTAAAGGAGAACTACATCATCCACTGTCCCAGAAAAGAGATTATTGACTGGAAAGGGAGCCTGGCCTAAGACTTTCATACAGGACAAGTTACACATATGTGTTACTTCAAAGTTTATTTCAAAACTAGTCCTTTGTGATATTAAAATTGGAAATAGGATGACTCTACTGTTAATATATATATATATATACACACGTATATACACACATATATATGTGTATATATACATGTATTATGTATGTATGTATATATGTATGTATATATTAACAGTAGAATTGTATATTATATGTATATATTATATATATATATACATACATACATAATACACACATATATATATATATAAATTTTCATGGCTTTGTTAATAAATGACAAGGCCCAGACCAAACCAAGCAGAAAGAAGTAGAAACAAAGATAATTAACTTGCTCATCTTAAGAAGTTTGTGTTTTGGGCTGACAGCTCAGCCAGTAAGGCACATGCCCTGAGAAAGAGGTAGGGTAGGCCCTTAAGAAGTAGAGGTAGGTTACAAAAACAGTGGCAGGAAAGGCCAAAGGACTTTTGGAAGGGATGTCTAATATTCAATCTGGGGTATGCTATGGTCTGAATGAAATTTTGTGTCTACTCCCTTCACCCAAAAAACTTCTTTGTTGAAACCTAACCACCAATGCCATAATATTAAAGGTGGGACCTTTGAGAGGTGATTCAAAACTGACCTTTGGGGTTATAAAACGTGTCCAACATAGGTTATGAAAGCTCCAACCTCAAGAGTGAAATTAGTGCCCTTATAGAAGAGGCTTCAGGAAGGATGCTTGCCTTTCCGCCATATGAGGATGCATGGAAGATGGTTTGTATAAGGAACAACCCTTAACCAGATGCCTAATCTGCTGACACTTTGATCCTGAGCCTCCCAGCCTCCCAGACTGTGAGAAGGACATTTCTATTGTTTATAAATTACCCAACTTAAGGTATTTTGTTATAGCACCCCAAACAGATCAAGACAGAAATTGGTACCAAGAGTGGGGTCCTATGTAACAAATACCTAAAAATGTGTAAGCACTTTCAGAGCTGGGTAATAGGGAGAGGCTGGAAGAATTTGGAGGTGCATGCTAGAAAAAGCCTGCATTACTGTGAATTAAATATGCCTGGTGTTCCATTATTGGAACGCTAAGCATGTGGGAATTATTTTATGTCCTATTGCTCAAGGCCATCACCAAAGTCTGACTGAGAAAATTCAAAAAATTGCAACCTCAGGCATAAATGGGTTAAGGATGGTTCTGGTGAAGACTCAGAAGAGGAGCACTGTAGATAAAGTTTCAGTCTTCTTAGAGATTACCTAAAAGGTCATGAGCAGAACGCACAAATACGAATGATAAAGGCCATTCTTTATCATCCACAAAGAGGTTTAGATGGGAATGAGAAACATGTTCCTAGAAACCAAATGAAAGCTAACCCTTATTATAAGGCGGCAAAGAATTTCACGGAATTGTGTTCGTGTCCTAGTGTTTTGTGGCAGGAGGGACTTACAAGCAATGAAATAGGATATTTGCTGGAAGAACTATCTAAGCAAAGCACTGAGGGTGCGGCATGGCTTCTCTTGACTGCTTATAGTATAGCGCAAGTAAGGAAAAATGAATTAAAGACAGAATTTGTCATCCAAATGGAGGCAGAACTTAAAGATTTGGAAAACTTTCAGCCCGCAAAAAAAAAAAACAAAGGGAAAAATGTTCAGGAGAGAACAATAAGAGTGTATTCAAGTGAATGTCTGATAAGGTGATTAATATGGGTGGAGAGAAGCTACATGCTATACATAAAGACAGTGAAAGAGACCTCCAGGGCTACTTCGCTGGTCACAGGCTGTATGTGTGTAAATCACAGGTTGTGTGTAAAACAGACACAGCCTCAACCCTGTCTATAAAATCCGGTGTACTCTCATTCTGGGCCAGAATTCCCATTCGGGAGCCCCTCTCTCTTACAGGAGAGAGCTATTCTCCTTTCTCCTTTGCCTATTAAACCTCCACTCCTAAACCCACCTCTTGCATGTCTGCCTACTTGATTTCCTTGGTACGAGATGACGAACCTTGGGTGTTTACCCCAGACAATGATGCCGCTTCACAACCACATGAGGCAGGACCCAAGTAGGCACTGAGACTGCAGCAGAAAGTGAACCAGAGAAACTTATCTCCATTTCCCTCATACATATACTCACTCCAGCCTGAAATGATGGGTTTGACACACAGACTTCAATAGTGCAAAAGACAGGAGCCTAATATCAGTTTATTTACATAAAAAAGGGAGGGATGACCCAAGACTGGAGGACTCGGAAATACTTCGGTTGCAGATTTAAATACACAAGCAATATGTTTATACTATATCTGTCAATCAATCTATGTATGTATTTATGCATATAGGTACATATGTGTGTATGTACATAGATATCTTTTAAATTTTAAAACAAATTTGTAGTTAATTTCTTAACTGCTAATTAACTACTAGTATGTTAAAAGAAAGTGTAGTTTATATAATTTGCAACCATAAGTGAAATGCTAAATCTTCAGTAAAGATAATTAAGTAAAAACACAAATGCACTGTTTTTTTCTTGACTTGTAAATCCTGAACTTGGTGCCTTACTTAGCAATTTTTTTTCTTACTGCTGTCAGCTTTTTTAAGCAGTTAAATTCTGAGTGATCATTCCTGCCAGTACTGCCTGAACTTCACTCCAGCAAAGAGTCACAAGCTCTCTCCTCCCCTTACTGGGTGTTTTCCTTGGCCTTGGACTTTTTGTTTTGTTTTCCCGGAAAACCTTTAAGAAATATTGTTCAGACACCACTCTTTCTCCTTACCTTTACGTGTCCCAGTTCTCCACAGTCCAGTAGGACCGCTGATGCCCTCTGCCTGCAGCTCTTTTTCTGCTCAGCCCTGCCAAGGATAGGAAGCCCTTGTAATTCAAATCAACAGTCCCTTACTGAACTGAGAATGCATCCCTGAAGCCTCAGCCCTATCCCAATGCTCTGGAATCTGTCTTACCGCCTATGAGCCTATATGCCAAGTGTCAGGGGAGAACCTTGGCTTCTCAAATCCACAGAATCCTCAATGCACATGATTCTCTACTCTTCCATTGCATGTGGCTTACTTCTGCCTCTCTTACCCTAGTCAGATTTAATTCCCACCACAACCAGTTATGTACCCAGATCCTCAACTTGCTTGCTTCCCCATGGTGCCCTCAATTCTTGTGAGCCTTTGCAGTTGTGTGTTGCTTCCTGCATACCACAACAATGACTGGAATTATGCTATTGCCAAACATCCCAGGTATTTGATGAGCTGAACTCTCCTCTCTGCCTGCTCAGTACACAGAGCCCACTAAGTGGAGCCAGAACTTGGCAGGCTGGTGAGAACAGCACTGAGCCTCCCCTGCCCAGTCACTATGATGGTTAATACTGAGTGTCAACTTGATTGGATCAAAGGATGCAAAGTATTGTTCCTGGGTGTGTCTGTGAGGATGTTGCCAAAGGAGATTAACATTTGAATCAGTGCGCTGGGAAAGGCAGACCCACCTTTAATCTGGGTGGGGACAATTCTACCAGCTTGACCAGAATAAAAAGTAGGCAGAAGGATGCAAAAAGACTAGACTGGCTTAGCCTCCCAGTCTACATCTTTCTCCCATGCCGGATGCTTCTTGCCCTGGAACATCTGACTCCAAGTTCTTCAGCTTTGGGACTCAGATTGCCTTACTTGCACCTCACCTTGCAGACAGACAGCCTGTTGTGGAAACTTGTGATTATGTGACTTAATACTCCTTAATAAACTCATTAAACACACATATAAACACATGTATGTGTGTGTATGTATGTGTATGTACATATATATACATATATATATGCTATTAGTTCTGTCCCTCTAGAGAACCCCAGTACAGCCACGCTCTGTGGCTGCAGGCCACCTGCTCCTACTCCACCTCACCCAGCCAGCCCTGCCCAGCATGGATGAGCTCTTCCTGGACTTTCCCTCTGGGACTCACAGTCCTCCTCGTCTGCTGATTCCATCAACAACCTCAGACTGATGCTGGGGAAGTAATTTAGCAGACACAGTTTAGCAATTTAGCGTTTTTCTGTCCTTTCTTTTTACAACCAGGCTGTTATTCAAAAGCAAAGTTTAGCCCATATGCATAGCATACATGCACTGTATTTATGTGTTAAATAGATTTCTTCTCCACCCATTCCTTGTTGCTTCACTTATCCAAATATTATCCAGGCTTTAAGGTTCTAATCATGAGTTGCCTCCCTTTTAAAGACTTTTTCTCCATTTTAAACTCCATTGATCTCTTCATTTCTTGGGACTACTACTCGTAACATAATTTAAATCTTGATTTTGCTGTAAGTCCTCCTTCCTTTTCCTCAGATCTTTAAGTGTGTGTGTGTATGTTTGTGTGTGCTTCCAACCATATAGAGAGACTATAAGGTCTCAGAATTCAGAGATTATGTCTTACTTTCTTATTTTCTCTCACAATGTAAGTTTTAATAAGATTATTGCCAGAAAAGGAAGCCCTGTGCCTCAAAAGCAGCAGTGATGAGTCTAGGTGCAGTGGCTCACACCTGTAATCCCAGCACTTCGGGAGGCCAAGGCAGGAGGATCACTGGATGCCAGGAGTTCAAGACTAGCCTAGGCAACACAGGGAGACTGCATCTCTACAAAAAATTAGCCAGGTGTGGTGGCTCACACCTATAGTCTCAGCTACTTGGGAGGCTCAGATGAGAGGATCTCCTGAGCCCAGCAGTTGGAGGCTACACTCCAGCCGGGGTGAGAGAGTAAAACAATGTCTATTAAAATAAATAAATAAATAAATAAATAAATAAATAAATAAATAAATAGGTGTGGCCAGGTGCAGTGGCTCACTTCTGTAATCCTAGCACTTTGGGAGGCCGAGGTGGGTGGATATCCTGAGGTCAGGAGTTTGAGACCAGCCTGGCCAACATGGCAAAACCCAGTCTCTACTAAAAATACAAAACATTTGCAGGGCTTAGTGGCAGGAGCCTGTAGTCCCAGCTACTGGGGAGGCTGAGGCAGGAGAATTGCTTGAACCTGGGAGATGGAGGTTGCAGTGAGGTGAAATTGTGCCACTACACTCTACGCTGGGCAACAGAGTGAGACACTGTCTCAAAAAAGAAAAAAAAAAAAGACCAAAAAAAAAAAAATAGGTGTAAGTTAGGTGCGACTTTGTTCCAGTGGGCAGACTTTACAATCACCTGGAAGATGAGGAATGGAGGGGAAAGAGCTGGTGAGTGGACTTAATGAAGGCAGTAAACTTCCTGACAGCAGGTCAAGGAATATCATCAGGCGCTCCAGATTACCTCTGCTAACTTTTCCTGAGTCTCAGACAATAAAACCCAAAGCCCAAGGAGTCGTTACAGCCCAAGATGGCCACATTCTCTCAGCGAAGATTCTGTGCCAAAACAAATCACTGCCAAGCCCCAGTTTAAGCCCCAACCCACCATTATGTCATCTCTGCTGCAAATCAGGCAAGGACTGGAGCCAACGTGCCTCTTGTTGGGTAGAAAACAGATGGCTGGACCCGAGAAAGCTGACGGAAGGAATCGCAAAACAAGTATCAATCAATCCAAGCAACTCGGCATTAGCAAACAGGCGGCTTCCCAGCTCTGGGCAGGGCTCTCCGGTGGCGTTTTTAGCGGCTTTCCTAATTAAGGATGAGCTGTGGAACTCATCAGCCACCCTACGTCCCTGTTAAATGTGGCAGGTGGCATCCAGAGCCCCTCCTACTATGACTTCCCAGTTGTGCTCAAGAAGGGCACATCAGTGCCAGCCAAGGATCTGTGAACAGAAACAGAATGGAGGAGGAATTTAAAGGAACATCATCCCCCAGAATAAAGACCCACTGGCCTTCTAGGCTGTTCTCCCAGTCCAGCACTTCTGTTGGTGGGTCGAGGTGAATTCTGGCTCTCTGACGAGAGGCAGATTCCAATGGCAGTGCAGATTCTTCCAGGAGAAGGGCCCCCTGTTACAGCTTTGGTGATTCCAAAAGCAGTTAACATAGAGCTTGAAACACTGACAAATGTTTTGTTGAAATGTGGCCCCTTTGATCCACTGGGTTTTATTTAGAATCCTAAATGTTCCATTTTGTCTGTCCCACTTACCTGGGTCTTTATCCTCTGTCCACTTTTAATACTTTTTGCATATTTCCACTGTGGTGGCTATGTCTCTGAAGTCCTTAAGGAAGACAGCCAGGACTTATGTTTTCCTCTGGATCCTTCTATCTCTCTAGTACCTGAATCAGCAATGAGCAAATCATGGGCTGGTCATTCACACGTGCTGACCTCACTTGATGTTAAGGACTGACTGTGGATGTGGGTTGCGCCCATGAGTCTCTGAGGCCTGGGTCCTCTCTTACCACTTGCTCTACTGTTCACCTATGCCACTATATGAGGAATGCTATCACCCTACTAAACTCCATTACCACACGGGGGGTGTGGAGTCTCTGTGTTCCCCGTTTAGTGATCAGAAGGAGTCAATGACCTTACATTAAGCTCAAAATAGTCATTTTACCCAGAGTACAGAATACTGACTCTGACGTTTCCCATTTGTGTAATCCTCACATGATCAACTTTACATTATTAAACTAGATGAAATCTGTAACACGCCCAACATGGTTTCTGACACGTGGAAGATGCTCCATTTGTGATTGCAAATTTAAGATTTTTTAATCCTAAGAATTAAAAGACTTTATTCATTGTATTGTAAGATTTGTATTTCCTTGAGGTCCTTAGCTTAGGTTTCCATTAGTGAAAAGGAAAAGAACACAAAACAAAGAACCTTTTCAAAAATAGATGAAACATGGCTATGACCTCACAGATTTTCTTCTAAGTATTTGGATTTTAGACTTCAAGAGTGATGAGAGTGGATTCTCTGATCACCGATGGAGCCAAGTTTATTGCTTTCAAGGTCATTCTGGTTTGTTCGTGTTGTTGCTATCTCTTGCAAACCATAGTGATCCCGATGTGTGGACGGCAAGGAAAGACTGGACAAGCAGGTGTGATGAATCCCAAGAGGCAGGTGGGGGCAGGATCCCAGAGCAATAAGCTTGGGGTAAAACATGGATGGCCCGGGAAAGCAAAGCACACAATGGTGTGGAAGCCCTAAACTTAGTGAGAATGGGAGCGAGAAAGTCAAGAAAAGTCAAGCTCCGATTCTGCCAACCAGATCTCCGCCCAGAAGATGTGGCCCTATGTAAGGATTGTGTGTACTATTGGATTTTCACCTTTCTAACTAGAAGCAGAAACCCGACTGCTCTCAGGAAAATTATGGGACTGTTGAAAAAGGTAGAACACCAACTATGGACGTATTCTGACTCTACTTGAGTCAAAGATAGGGACCCAGTGGGGTGGTGGTACAAACGGCAGGTGGTTCTCATTGCTCTAGTCTTTCAGATATGCATTTCAATGGCAGTGCTGGGAGAGAGGACTGGAAGACTTGCATGGAGTGACCTCTCAGATCCTTCTCTCCGTTTCTCACCCAGACTCCCCTCCTGCCCACCTGCATTGATTCTGGAGTTCCATGTTGGTTCTCTATGACAGTCTGTGGGTGAACAGCCTTTATTAGAAGAGGATGATATATGATATAAAAATAATACACATGAAATCAATTTTGCAAGGGCCTAGAAAAAGCCATAAATGACAGGCCCACGATAGTTATTTTTAAAAAATCCAGGTTAAATATTCACCAAGCTGAGTGGGTCAGTTGTCTCAAAGCCTGCTCCCATCTGATTCTATGAGGCTATCTCACTATTTAACAAATATATACCTGATTGAAATTCTCAATAGACCAGGAATCAAGAATTTAATGAGGAGAACACCAAAGCCATCTGAAGGCATCAAAAAAGACAGAAATGTTCTTAGAGTCTGATTGGGCTGGTGTTCCCTGCCTCCGCCTGACAGGCTTGCCTTCAAATTAATTAAAAAGTCAAATTTGACTGTCATCCCAGTATCTGGCGAAGAAGCAAGCTGTCCATAAATCACCTTGAGTTTGCATAATAATTTTATGCTTTTCTAAGTGTTTTATCATCCATTGGCTCATTTGAACTTCATGGTAACTCTGCAAAGTAGGCAGGGAAAGAATAGGTGGAACAGCCTTAGAGAATGCTGGAGCCAGACTGAGTTCAAACCCTAGCCCAGCCTCTTCCCAGCTGATGACCTTGGGCAAGTGACTAACCTCTCAGTACCTCTACCTCCCTCTTCATAAAATGGGCATAATCATAGTATATGCATCGTAGTGTTTGGGGAGGAAAAGTAAATGAGTTGATATGTGTAAAACAGTTACAATAATGCCTGGTAGATTTTTTTAAAGCTGGAAAAAATATTTCTCTTCAATATTATTGGTCCTACTTTATAGTTGTATCCTGAGCTTTAGACCCAGAATTACCACTAACTAGAAATTCACTTAAACTCTACCTCAGTTTCCTCACATACAAAATGAGAGCTCATCCCTACCTACCTAATAGACCTCCTAACAGATACAGAGGATAATGCATCAGAAAACGCTTTGCAAGCTGCAACACCTTATAGACTTCAATGTCCTTCCAATAGGGATGGATCTGATATCACCAACCTGGCTAGGTTCTACTCTCAGACCTTCAAAGAGGACAAGCGGATATTGAGAAATACCAGAAAGGGAGCTGTTATCGATGCTTTACCCCCAAATCCTTTGTTCCTTCCAGCTCTCACCAGGACCAGCCCAGGATCAGAAAAGCAGAGAGCAGCAGAAGCTCATAGGCAACACCTGCCTGGAGGGGTGGGGTGTCTCCACAGCCCCCAGCAGATGTGCCAAAACCCAGCAAAGGTTCTGAGAGGCAGGCCCATCTGCCACTCCTCCCTGAGAGCTAAAAAATTCTTCCTGTACCAGAGTGTGTCACAACCTGTCAAAGATCAATTTGATGTTTACGTTCCAGGGTGAGGAACAG
Source organism: Rhinopithecus bieti (assembly GCF_001698545.2). NCBI lineage: Eukaryota > Metazoa > Chordata > Mammalia > Primates > Cercopithecidae > Rhinopithecus > Rhinopithecus bieti. The sequence goes on from NW_016806471.1 coordinate 1,136,635, forward strand.
GGGTGATGTGTAAAAAGGCAGCCACAAGGTTGCCAGAACCCTGCCGATGCACGAGTCAGGGCTCCGAGAGGGTGACAGAGGGGAGGGCAGCACAGACTGGACCCTCCGTGTTTTGTCCTAAGTCCTCACCACATTATTTTTTTAGGAAGAGATGCTGAAAGGAAAACCAAACACAATTTGGCAACATCACATTTCAACCAAACTGTCAAGCAAACAGAGAGGGAGAGAGAGCATTCCAGGGATGCCAAGAAGTGGAGCCCCAAACATAACGAGGTGGGAGGCACGTGGCATCTCATGAGGGAGCGTTAACCCTCTTCTGTAGGGCCTTCTTGAGGACAGGGGTCAGGGTGAACAGGCTGTGACCCCTCCTCACGTGTCTCCCTAGCAGTTGAGCTGGTAACCTGCTCAGTACATTAAGGCTCTGCATGATATTTTATTTGAAACTGAGTTTCTTCAGCTAGAAGCACAGACATAAAAAAATAATATCATGGGTCACTGTGTTCTGAGCAAGATGGCCCAGCTAGAAGGAGCAGGTCACCTCCCTAACACTACTACGATGCCCTCCATGGGACCCCCTGTCTTTTTATTATTTCACCACCAAATACTTGTGCACCAAACACTTTGGACAGGTACCAGAAATGCTAGAGGTTTTACATCCAGTTCCTTCCCTTAATAGGTTTACAAGGATGCTGAGGAGAAGACATCTTCTTCATCGGAAGACACACCCAGGAAGTGGGCCAGGTCTGTGTGTGCCAGAGCCAGGGCAGCCAGCACAGGCTTCCTAGGGGTAGTGGGGCCACAGCAGTGCCTGCGAGATAGGAAGTCATGATGGAAGCAGAAATAGAGAAGAGGCAGGAAGGGATGGCGTCTGCAGAGGAACGCAGGCTTAGATGGACAGCAAGGGTCTGGAGGCAATGAGTAGATGACCTCAAAGTGGAGGATTCCTGTAAGGGAGTAACAGGGATGGTGGGAGAAAAAGCAAAGAATAATTCTCAGTCTATTCAAAGACACAAATGGTCAAAAGAACCCAAAAGCAGGACATGTGTGACCTATCTGTGTATTAGAGGTTGGGTTGTATTGTTCAAGCTCCTCACCCACTTCCACTTGGGAAGGAGACAAAAGAAGGGAACTGGGGAAAGGAGAGAACAGTAAAGAGGGCCAAGTGTGAGATCTGCATGAAGAGGCTCATTGATGTCCTTGCCTTTCCCTGCTCCAGCCCCATCCCATACAGGGCACATAGCCCAAAGCTGGACCCCACACCAAGACAGGAGATGGAACTGAGATAGAATCAGAGGCCAGAGTGGATCATGGTGGGAGGCGGGGCTTTGACTTGCATGGAGTGACTGCAGGAGAGCTGGGTGGAGTGGGAGAGGGAAGCAGGGTCCCACAGTGTTCCTGAGCCACAGCCCCTCCCCACACCCTGACTACGCCCCGCTGAGGCTGAAGCCTTGCCAGTCACGTCCACTCCTAGGGAAAAAAGCAATGCAATCAAACCATCAATCAACCAACAAAAGCAAGCAAGACATTTCCTCTGTTCCTTTTTGGGACCTCAAGGGGATGGGACCTGGGACACAGAGACACAGGTTCACTGGCAGGAACACACAAAGGAACCCACAAGGACGGCATTGTGGCCCCTGTCCACACTACTAATCCAGACTTAGGTTTGTCCACATCTACACAGACCTCTGCATCCTGTCTGCTCACCTGCACCTTCTCGCATGAGCAGACATGCACCAAGAAACACATACAGAAATGTGAGAGGATCCCCAACACCTATCCCCTAAACCTCAAGCACATACTCTCTGGCCTGGCACCTGATCTTCAAGCCTAACAATGGCAAGTAAGGAGGGTAGGGTTGCCAGATAAGACACAAGACACCCAGTCAAATTAGAGTATCAGACAAGCAACAAGTCATGTTTTAGTCTAAGTATGTCCCAAATAATGCATGGGATATACTTTAAAAAAATAGATTTTTTTTTTTTTTTTTTTTTTTTTTTTTTTTTTTTTTTTTTTTTTTTT
>NW_016806471.1:1138911-1153042 GCF_001698545.2 Rhinopithecus bieti
TTTTTTTTTTTTTTTTTTTTTTTTTTTTTTTTTTTTTTTTTTTTTTTTGCTAATCTGGAATTCTGATTAACTTATATCCTGTATTTTTAGGGCTGCAGGTAGAGGCGAGGGAGTAGGAGACAGAAGATGAGGGGAGGGAAGGAAAAAATAGTCAGGGGATAGCTCTGTTTGTAAAACAGTAATAAAATAACAGAGCCAAACAAGTCAGTTAGTTGCAAAAACATCAGGGCAGATGAGCCACCTCTTCCCAAGGTCACCTCTTCCCAAGATGATCCAACAGGACACCTTTCTGGGTCAGGAACTGCTAAGGGGTGATAACGCAGTGGTCCCACAAGACACTCCTTTGCATATGTGCTCACTCAAATCATTTAATACTCAGAATACGCTACAAAATGATATTATGATTTCCATTGTACAGAGGTTCAGAAGAGTTAAGTGGTTTGCCAAAGTCATCTATCTTTAAATGACATGTCCAGGATTGTAAGCCTGACCAGACCCCAAACCTGCCTTCCCTCCACCACCCCATACCCAGAGCCCTCATGCCATCCTCAGCATCAGCCGGAGGAACATTCTGCAAGAAAGGAACTGCTCTGAATCTGCACTCTCCAACATGGGGGCCTCAAACTCATGCAGCTACTGGGCACTGGAAGTGTGTATGTCTAGGGAGATGGAGCAATGGAAGTCTTCATTTAATTTTCATTTCATTTCATTTTAAATAATGAAAAACTTTAAAAGCCACATGTAGCTTGTGGCTCCAATAATGGAAAGCACAGATAACAGCTCTTCCCTGACCAGGGAGCCAAGCTTCCCCAATCCCCTTGGCCTGTCCCTTTGGTTGCCCTGAAGCCTGAGCCTGGCATCCCCTATATGGGGAAAGGGTCCCAGGAAACACAAGATGCAGTTGTAATGTCCTTGGAAATCAATCTTCCCACCTCCTCACCTCCAAGATGGGGAATCAGAGAACCAAGGAGCCAGAGGCCCCAGGATCATTTCAGGGACAGAGCTAGTACTGAAGAGTAAGCTACTCATTCCCATACCCCTGTTCTTTTCTGGCTTAGGATGGGAAAAGCAAAACTCAGTGGTTCCCAGCCCTAGAAGTCCCCTCTGGGATCTGAGCCCCACCTCCAAACACCCACTGTTGTCTGAAAGGATATGAAAGGAGACTCATCCCAGAGACCAGAAGAGATAAGTCTATCTGATTAATGCAGAGAATTTGAGAGACGAATGAATAAATGACAACCTTAGCACAAAACCTTGCTGAGTGTGCTCCATCCATTACCTCAGAATCATAATTACATCAGCCTTTCCTATTACACACCCTGGTAATTATAGTCGGCTAATAGTTTCCCACTGAAATCAGATATTAACTTTTTATTATGCCCTCTGAGAGCACGTTGGAGATAATCACAGCATCAAGGAAGCCTGGGGTAGTTCCTAGAAGGTCAGCAGCCCCAGTGACCTCCCTCAGGGGCACCCAGCCCAGTCAATGCCCCACCTACCTAGGACCACGAGATACTCCTGTTATGGCTGTATCCTCTGTAAGGAGTGAGGGGTCCTGGAATTCAGTCCAAACTCACTTGCTAAACTCTGCACGATGGAACAAGTCTTTCTCTTGTCCCCCACCTCCACTCCACACACTCAAGGTCTGGGTCTAGCCAGACCCTCAGATCCTCAGCCGGCTGGAGAAGAGACGTGTTCTCTTGAGAGCAACTATGATGTAAAGGCATGACTTGTGTGCTAGTCCGGTTTTGACAACTATGCATAGAGTGACCTTGGACCAGTCATTTCCCATCTTTGAGGCTCAGTTACTTCTATCCTGACAAGGAGGATGTCTGTTCTGCCATCCTCGTAGGGATGCTATAAAAATCAGATGAGGTCATGGCTTTGAAAGTACTTTCTATTCTCAACATCCCACATGCATCAGGCTTTATTAATTATTTGGCTGGCTCTCACCCCCAGGAGTCTTTTTGGGAGGCTGAACTGCCCATCCCCTGGCATACCAAGCTTGCCTGGCATTCACAGGTTGTCATGCTTTGGTCCTCAGCACTTCGCAGATCAGCATATCCCACATGGGACTCTAGAGGACTACCGCTATTGGGGGAAATACATATTTATATGTTAATTCTTTAGATTTTTGAAAGCGTTTGTGCATACATTGTCTCATTTGAACTTCACAGCCATCCAGTGATTTGTAGGGAAGGCATTCTCCTCACTTTGCAGAAAAGGAAACAAACTCAGGGGAGTGAAATGACTCCTGGAATTGCATAAATTCAAATTTACACACCTATAAGAGATACAGGTAAGGGTGGGACTTTCTCTCTGGAATCACAGTGCTCATGAGGCCTCGGGTCCAGTAAACACTTGGGCATTAATACTTGAATAATGAGAAGATGAATGAGTGGATAAATAAGCAAACATCTCAAAGCCATCTGTAAACAGCCCCAAATCTGAATTCACACAGCAGGAGAGACAGGCACAAGTCAAGACTATTCTAAGAAGTCAAAGTTACCAGCCTGGCCAACACAGTGAAACCCTGTCTCTCCTAAAAATACAAAAGTTAGCCAGGTGTGGTGGTGGGTACATCTGTAATCCCAGCTACTCAGGAGGCTAACGCAGGAGAATCACTTGAACCTGGGAGGCTGATGTTGTAGTGAGCTGAGAGCACGCCATTGAACTCCAGCCTGGGCAAAAGGAACAAAACTCCATCTCAAAAAAAAAAAGTAAAATCCTGCTCTGATTATTTTCTGACCTGTCAAATACCTGAGAGGTTATATTTGTTTCACAGATTGGAAAACTCAGGTTCAGAGAGGCAAAGTGAAAGGCCCAGTTTAACCTCGAGTGAGTAGGTATATTCAGATGCAACCGCCGTCTCCAAGTGGAAGCAAGGTGCGGGGCACCAACCCATGCAGTCTCACCTTGAGGTCTCCCTGAAGATTCCTGAACTCTGGATAAACAAGTGGAGTTTCTATATCCCTGAGCAGGATGAGAATTGCCCAGAAAAAAAAAAAAAATCTGCAGACCTCTAAAGAGATCAAATTAAAAGCTACCAACAGGGACTGGGTTGAGAAGTGAAGGTGAAAAAAAAAATCCCAAGTCAGAGTGTGTGTAAAATATTTTCCCTAGAGGACTTAGTACAGAAATAGTTTTAATTAACCATGCATTTCATTTAAGCTTAGCAGGCAAGTTATTGTACATTAAATAAATACCAGTTGGTTATTGAGAACATATTTACTTCTGACTTAACATCTACAATAGGTTATAGATACAGATTTCTGTTAAAGCACAGTCTGGTACATTTGTTTGGAATAATCAATTGTTCTTTACTCAGGATATAATAATTGCCTTATTGAATCTGGAGAGGCTCTTCTCTTGGCAATTTACAGCAAAAAAAAACTCCTCATTTAGTTTTTCTGTTCTTTTCTCCCAAAGAAGAAGGAGCAGGGAAGACAGAGATTCTAGAACCCAGGTCTCTGATTTAAGGGGACAAGTTGGTCCAGTGCAGATTTACTGCAGCCTCCTCATCTGGGAGATCTGGACATTGGACCAGGCAGAGAAGCCCAGGTAACTGAGTCTAAATAACAATTTTTCAGTATAAGTATGCCCCATACAATGTTTGGGACATACTTAAAACAGTTAATTATGACCTATCTGAAACTCAAATTTTACTGAGCATCCTAGTTTTTTGTTTGCTCAGTCTATCAACCCTATTTTTGATGGGCCATGAAGGTATTGAGTGATATGTAGGAAGGGTGGTGTATAAATACCACCCTCACCCGTACCTAGCTCAGTCCTCCATCTACAAGTGCCTTGAAGTGAGTGAAATGAGCTGAACACCAACTCTTGTGCCCAGATGCAGGGGGAGTCCCCCAGATCCTCTAAACAGATACCCCACTCAGCAGTAACCATTACTGTGTGTTCTCCCTCTCTCCTGCTCAATCTCCTCTGTGGGTCACAGATCACGTGGTCACTGATACGCTTTGTATCTGTGTTCCCACCCAAATCTCATGTTCAATTATAATCCTCAATATCGGAGGTGGGCTTAGTGGGAGGTGATTGGATCATGGGGATGGATCCTTCATGAATGGCTTAGCACCATTCCCTTGGTGCTGGTCTCTTGAAATCTGGTTGTTTAAAAGTGTGTAGCACCTCTCCCAACTCTTCTTCCTACACCAGTCATGGAACATATGCCTGCTTCCCCTCGCCTTCTGTCATGATTGTAAGTTTCCTGAGGTCTCCCCAGAAGACAAGCAGAAGCCTCTATGCTTCCTGTACAACCTGCAGAACCATGAGCCAATTAAATTTCTTTTCTTTATAAATTATCCAGTGTCAAATATTTCTTTACAGCAATACAAGAATGGACGAATACAGTCATACAGTTATGAGGTTGTCCTCTGGCTAATAAATGAGGAAATGGGGGGCCAGGAAGCCAAGGGACCTGAACAAGATTACACAGCCAATTGCTGACAGAGCTTGGTTTTATGGTCATCATTCATCATCATCATCATCATCATCATTTATTGTGATCCACTAGTACTAGTATCACGAAGTATGAATCACATGTCAGGCCCTTTGCTTAGGAAACCATCAGAGTAACCCTACGAGAAAGATATTTTATTGTTTCCATTTTTTTAATAGCTGAAATCAAAGTCTCAACTCAAAATCCACAAGTTCTCCCCATGATACCACGTTACTCTTTCCTCTTCAACTTGTTTTCTCTTTCTTCACTTCTTCTATCCTCATCTATAAAAAAAGTCTACAGTATCCAACATCTACTAAAAGCCCAACACTGAGCCAGGTACTGTGGTGAACTGATAAAAAAATGCAAAATGAAAGATTGAGAGGCAGCATTGCAGAGTAGCTAACAGCACAGAGCATGAAGCCCAACTGCCTGGATTTGAATCTTAACATCTGCACTCACAAACTGGTGAGCCCAGACAAATTATGTAACCTTTTGGTGCCTTCCTTTTCTAATTAGTAAAATGATATGATATGATAATAGTGCTTAGAGTAGTGCCTGGGACATGGTAAGCACTGTATAAATATTTACCATGGCTGCTAGCATAACAAAGTGCCTGAAATCTGAGAACTGAACAATTAGCAGAGCTCAGCAGAGACAACAGAGCACAGAGCTCGATCCTGCTTTGTGGCTGGTAAATGCCTTCCCTTCCTTTATTATCTTGAAGCCATTGGGGAAATAGCCCAGGTCAGCAAAAGATACTCCCAAACACTGTATTCAACCTCAAATCCCATGTTAACTGTAACATAAGGCCAATAAATATGACAATCTGGTTCTACAATTTTTAGAAGAGTTTCACTTTCAAGTATTCTTTTACATTATGGTCAGAAATCATGTAAAAGTATTCAAAATTCCAGCATTTATGAATCCATAATACTTCTTTCAGCCTGTCTTCCCCAATCATAAGTAGCATATCAAACTGCTTTGAGATAAGACTCCCACTACCCAACTACCAAAAAGTTAAAAACATGATGACCACACAGGTAGCCATACTGTTATACATAGAAATATCAGGTCATATTAAGACACACATTTATGTTAGGTCTGATATTAAATTGCAGTTACTGAAATAAATAACCTGGTATTTATTGCATCGGATATGATTCCAAAATGATTGCAAGAGAGCTTCCAAAAATATAGAAAGTACAGGATATATATAATTGGCCACCACAAAAGTAATTTGAGTTTCTGAAAATTTAATTAAAAATAAGTAGAAGACCTTAAAACCAATCATCGGAGGTAAAAATTAAAATAAAATAAAACCATTAAGTAAGTAACAAGCTATCAAAAGTTTCCATGACCAGATGGCTTTAGCAGTAAATTCTATTAGTCCTTTAAGGATTAGATAATTTCCATATTATCAACTTTGATCCAGAGCATCAGTAAAGATGAAAAGCTAACTGAGTCATTTTATAAAGTTGGCCTAAGTCTTGTACCGAAAACGAAAAAGACGAACAAAAATAGTAAACTATAAACTAATTGCACTTATGAATATAGATGCTAAGTCTCTAAGGAAAATAATAGCATATGGAATTCAACAGTACATTAAAAGAATGATCAACTGTTACCAAGAATGACTCATCCAAGGAAGGACAGGACATATTATTAGGAAGTCTATTAATACAAAATACCACATAAATTAGAAAAACTTAAAATAACTTCTATGTGGCCACCAAAGTTATTCAATAACATTTTTTGGTAAAAACCATTTGGAAAATAACAATGAAAGAGAATTTCCTAATAAAGATGATCAAGTTTAAATTACCTATAATATACCTGCTCACCGCGAGCCTAACAGATATCTACTGCCTCAATAATGCTGTGTAACAAGTCACTCCAAAGCTCAGTGGCTTAAATCAACCATAATTGGTTTAGCTTATGAGCCTGAAGGCCAGTTGAATGACTCTTCTGGTCTTGGCTGAACTCATGTTGGTGAAGAAGGTTGACCGGTTTGGGGATGATGTCATTGAGTTTCAACTGGGTGGGCTGGCATAATTCAACTCTGCTCCAAGTATCTCATTGTCCAACAGGGTGCCACAGGCATGTCTTTCTCATGGACATAGAAGCGTGCACTGGTGAACAAGACCACTTTTAAAGCCACTGTGTGATTTATGTTTGCTACCATCCCATTGGCCAAATCACATGGCCAAGCTCAGAGTCAGAGCAGAAGAGCATTCCACAGTTACACAGCAAAGAGTGCAGTTCCAGGGAAGGATGGAGACTGATGCCATTTGTCAGTCCATGACATTAGACTCAGGGCAACTGTATCAGCTCTAGTGCCCAATAATAGATTTTACATTAAAATTTTATTTTTTACGTAATAGTCTATGATCAAATAAGTTTGGTAGGTGCTAGGTGTGATAATAAATAAGATTAAACAGGTTTGTTTTCAACAGGACTTCTCAAGTTTTTGTGTGTCATGAAGGTTTCCATGTGAAGATTATAGTCTTTCCCAAACCAGTTTGAACACAGAACGCCTTTGATTTTTACAGAACATCTGGAAGGCTGAACGCTCATAGGACACACTTTGGGAAAAGTAAAAGATATAAATTTTTTTTTAATGGCATTCACAATAGCTGAAAAGAAAAGGAGAAAAATGCCATTATATACTCAGAATTAATCTTGATAATAAATAAGCAGGATTTATATAAGGAAAACAACAAAACTTCGCTGGAGGTATAAAATAAAAATTTAATTAAATAGAGACCCATTATCTTCCTGAAAGAATCAATATTGTAAAGAAAGCAATTCTTTCTAAACTGATTTATAGATTTAACATAACCCCAATGAAAATCTCAATGAAATAATAATACCCAAGTTTTGGCAGTGAAAACAGACATGTTCATATACTGCTGGTGAGAGTTTAAATTGGTGTAATCTTTTAAAAAAGCAATTTGAGCCTTAAAATTGCTCATACCTGTTGCCCCAGATTTGGAAATATACCCTAAGGAAATGATCAAATGTGAACAAAAATCTATTTACACAGATTTTCATTACAACACTGTTTAAAGGAGAAAAAATTGGTAATAACCTAAATATCCACCAGTAGCAGCATCACTAAATGGATTTTCAGGATTTTATTTAAGTGAATATCATGCAATATTAAAACTCATGATTCCAAAATTTAATCAGATATGAAAATGCTTACAAGGTAACTTGTGGAGGGAGGCAGAAGCAAGATATGTTTTATTCAATATGAGCCCAACCCTATTACCCATAGGCCCCTAGAATAAAACCAGGAGGAAATAAAACAAAATGTTACTATCAATGTTTCTGGATTTCATTTATTTTAATTTTTTAAACTCCCTGATTTATATAATAAACGTGTTATATTTATTTTTAAAGAATTATCCAAGTAAATGTTTTAAGGTGAAAAAAATTAAATCATCTAAAAAAAAAAAAAACAGTAAGTGGGGGGATCAACTAATATAATGTCAGAAAGGAAAATTGTTAGGGGGAAAGGGTTACACCAGGGGCAGAATTTATCCTACTAAATAAAAAAGGTATAAAAACATTATGGTAGTAGCTCAAGAATTGATATACCAACTAGCAAAAGCCCCCCAAAAGGCTGTAAGTATAAAATATTAAAAATAATAAAAGAAGTATCATAGCCTACAGGAAGCATTGAATTTTCCAATAAATGGTTTTAGAAAAATTTACCATTTGGGGGGAAAATAGTTCCTCATCACATATTTTACACAGACAAAGTTTAAAGGATTTAAAGAGTTAAACTGAAAGCAATGAGACTATAAAAAATTAAGTAACAATGTACATGACCAACTGAACTTAGATAGAACTTTTTAAAGCATAATCCATAGAAAAACCATCTGGAAAAAAGTGGCAGGGGCCATGGTTTTACTATTTAATAACTAAAAGGTTCTAATCTTCAACATAATCAAATCAAATACAAAATTATTAGGAGGCATTACAGCTTGGGGGAAATATTCGCAACAAATAGAACTTACAAAGATTCAATTATTTTACATATGAAGGACTCTCACAGATCCCTCAGACATGGGATATTCCGTACAGCCAGCTCTCCACGGGAGCAGATGTCTGCAACTCTACTGCCTTCCTGTGTGCAATCTCCCCAAGCCTCAGTTTCCTCACCTGTCAAAATGGGCATAACCACCCAAGAGAGTTATTGTGAGAATTACATGAGATAAAATCTGTAAGCTGTTTTAGGCACATATCTGGCATTTAGTGAGTACTCAATACATGTTAACTAAAAGCACTTCTATGCATTTGATAAATGTCAATCTAGTATCCACTATGAGATGGGGACTGTGCTAGGCACTAGGGATAAACTACAACAGAGTGGCTACAGTGGGTCATAGCTGGGAAATCCACTCATTCTCATCTCCAGCGTGCATAAGTCTTCTAGAGGTGGTGGTTTTAAGTGAATTCTAAAGGATGAAATGTCAGCTAGGCAAGGGGACAGAAGAGTAATTGAGGTAGAGAAGACAGTCTATGTGAATACGGGGAGATGAAACGGCACAGAGGAGATTCTTATATGACACAAGTGCTCATCATTGCAGTAGAGAAAGCTTAAGGTGGAGAGTTGAGAAAGAGGAAGCTAGAGGAGTTACCAGCGTCTCCAGGGGCTGGGTTAGGAAGCTTGGACTTACTTTGAGGGTGACAGGAAGCCCTTTTTAAGGGTCTTAACTGGGTATGTTTTAAGTGTTTTAAAACAGGTTTTTAAGTAGGGATGTGACCTGTACTCTGAAATGAACACTCTAGTTATAATGTGGAGAATGAATTAGAAAGAGCCAAGATCAGAGGCAGAGAGACCTCTGAGGAGTTGATGCCTAGAAAGGACGATGGTGGCCGAGCCAGGTCAGGAACCAGGAGGATGAAGCAAGGTAGACAGATTTGAGGGATATTTAGGAGACAAAATGAACAGACATGGTGACTGATTGAATGCCGGAACCAAGTGGCAGGGATTAGTTAAGGTTGACACTCAGAAATCCCAAAGCTTTCAGAACACGAGTGTAATGACAGACAAAAATGGCAAAGGTCAGACAAACAGTTCAAAAAAAAACACAAATAGCAGAGTCAACATAGACATTTGAGAAATATTTGATATCATCTTTAATTAAAGATATGTAAATTTCTAAGGAATATAATTTATCATCAATCAAATTGTATGTATTAAATGTATATTCAGAAATACGTAAATTACTTTTAGGCTCAGTTTTATGCTATCTGGACATACTGGTCAATGAGTGGTTATCAGTTTATGTTTATTCTACTGGATGGGTTTAACCAATAAGTCTTTTGTTTCCTTTTAGCTTTAACTGATACATTAATAATTGTACATATTTATGAGGTATATGTGATATTTTCATACATGCATACAACATATAATAATCAAATAAGAGTAATTAGGATATCCATCACCTGAAATGCTTATCATTTCTTTGTGCTGGTAATATTCCAAATCTTCTCTTCTAGCGATTTTGAAATATACAGTAAGTTATTGTCAACTCTCATTACCCCACTGCGCTATCAAACACTACAATTTACTCCTTCTATTTTTGTACCCATTAGCCAACCCCTCTTCATTTCCTCCTCCCCACTACCCTTCCCAGCCTCTGATAGCCATCATTCTACTCTTTACCTTCATGAGATCAACTTTTTAAGCTTCTACATATGAGTGAAAACATGCGGTATTTGCCTTTCTATGCCTGGCTTATTGCATTTAGCATAATGTCTACCCATGTTGCTGCAAATGACACAAGTTTCTTTGTTTATATAGCTGAATAATATTCCATTATGTATATATACCATATTTTATTTGTTTGTTGATGAACACTAAGTTTGCTTCCCTACCTCATCTAATGTGAATAGTGCTGCAATAAACATGGAAGTGCAGATAACTCTTTAGTCTACTAATTTCCTTTCTTTTGGATACATGCCCCATGGTGGGATTGCTAGATTATATGATAGATCTATGTTTAGGTTTTTGAGAATACTCCATACTGTTTTCTATAGTGGCTGTACTAATTTACATTCTCAACTATAGTGTATTAGTGTTCTCCTTTCTCCATTAGCATTTGTTACGTTTTGTATTCTTGATAATAGCAATTTTAACTGGGGTAAGATGATATCTCAATGTGGTTTTAATTTGCACAATATGCTTTTAATTTGCCCTTCATACAAGTGATGTTGAGCATTTTTTTATATACCTGTTAGCCATATGTATGCCTTTTTTTTTTTTTTTGAGAAATTTCTATTTAGATCATTTGCCTGTTTTCAATTGGATTATTTGGGTGTTATTTGTTTATTTGTTGTTTTGCTATTTTTTGAGTTCCTTATCCATTCTGGTCCCTTTGCAGATGAATAGTTGGCAAATATTTTCTCCCATTTTGTAGGTTGTCTTTTCACTCTGTTGATTGTTTCCTTTGCTGTGCAGAAGCTTAGTTTGCTGTAATTTCATTTATTTATTTTTATTCTTGTTGCTTGGGCTTCTGAGGTCTCACCCAAAATACCTTTGCCCAGGTCAGTGTCCTAAAGCATTTCTCCAATGTTTTCTTATAGTAGTTTTAGAGTTTCAGGTTTTACATTTTTAATCCATTTCAATTTGACTTTTGTAAATGTTGAAAAACAGGGGCCTAGCTTCATTCTTCTGCATATGGATATCCAGTTTTCCCAACACCATTTATAGAAAGTACTGTCCTTTCCCCAGTGTATGTTTTTGGCACCTTTGTTGAAAATGAGTTGTCTGTACATGTGTAGATTCATTTCTAGGTTATCTATTCTGTTCCATTGATCTATATTTCCGTTTATATGCCAGTGTCATGCTGTTTTGTTCACTAGAGTTTTATAGTCTGGTAGTATGATACTTCTAAATTTGTTCTTTTTGCTCAGGATTGCTTTGGCTATTTGAGGTCTTGTGTGCTTCCATACAAATTTTAGGATTTTTTTTTTCTATTTCTGTGAAGAATGTCTCTGATATTTTCATAAGGTTTGGATTGAATCTGTAGATTATTTCAGGTAGTATGGAAATTTTAACAATGTTAATTCTCCCAATCTGTAAGCATGGACTCTCAATTTTTTTATACTCCTCAATTTCTCTCATCGGTGTTTTATAATTTTTATTGTAGATATCTTTCACTTCTTTGGTGAATTTCTAGGGCTTTTTTTGGCTATTGTAAATAGGGTTGCTGTCTTGATTTCCTTTTTAGATTGTTCACTGTTGTCATTTATAAATGCTACTGGTTTTTATATGGTGATTTTGTATCCCGCAGCTTTACTAATAAATTTATTTATCAGTTCTAATATTTTTTTGTGACATCTTTAGCTTTTTCTAAATGTAGAATTATGTCATCTGTGAACAAGAATAGTTTGGATTCTTCCATTTCATTTTGAATGCCTTTTATTTTTCTTGCTGAATTGTTCTGGCTAAAATTCCAATACTATGTTGAATAAAACTGGTGCAAGTGGGTATTCTTTTCTAGTTTCAGATCTTAGAGGAAGGGCTTTTAATTTCTTCACTATCAATATAATGTTAACTAAGGTCTTAGCATATGTGGTCTTTATTGTTTTGAGGTATATTTCTTCTATACCCATTTTGAGAGTTTTATTGTGAAGAATGTTAAATTTATTGAACGCTTTCTCAATATCTATTGAAATGATAATACAGTTCTTGTTCTTGCTTCTATTAATGTGATGTGTCATGTTTATTGACTTGAGTATGTTGAATCATCTTTGCCCTGGTATAAATCCCACTTGATCATAATAAATTATCTTTTTAATGTGTTACTGAGCTTTGTTTGCTAGAATTTTGTAGAGGATTTTTGCATCTATGTTCATCAAGGATACTGGTTTATAGTTTTCTCCTTTTGCTGTGTTCTTGTCTGCTTTTGGTACCAAGGCAATACTGGCCCCATAGAATCTGTTTGGAAGTATTTCCTCCACTTCAATTTTTTTAAAATAGTTTCTGTCAAAATGGCATTAAATCTTCTTTAAATGTTTTGTAGAATTTAGCAGTGAAGCCACCAGGTCCTGAATTTTTAAATAGGAGACTTTTCATTACACTTCATTGATCTCTTCAAGTTTTCTATTTCTTCATGGTTCAATCTTGGTAGGTTGTATGCGTCTGGAAATTTCTCCATTTCCTCTAGGTTTCTCATTTGTTGGTATATAGTTGCTCTTAATAGTCTCTAACAATTCTTTGTATTTCTGTGGTATCAGTTGCAATGTCTCCTTTTTGTCTCTAATTTTACTTATTTGAATCGTCTGGCTTTTTTTTCTTAGTCTAGCAGAAGGTTTAAGTTTTCAAATAAACAGCTTTTTGTTTCATTGACTTTTTTGTATTTTTTAAGCCTCAATTTTATTTATTTCTGCCCTGATCTTTATTATTTCCTTCCTTCTAATTTTGCATTTGGTTTGTTCTTGCTTTTTTAAGTTTGAGGTGCATTGTCAGGTTATTTAAAGTTTGCTTTTTGGAAATAGGCATTTATTGCTATAAACTTCCCTCATAGAATTGCTTTTGCTGTATCCTACAGGATTTGTCTGCTCTTTTTAGGTTTCAAATTGCATGAAACACCTTTTACTATCCCTTTACTTTCAGTCTATGTGTGTCCTTATAAATGAAGTGAGTTTCTTGTAGACAGCATACAATTGGTTCCTTTTTAAATTGATTCAGCCATTCAATACATTTTAATTGGAGACTTTAATTCATTTATATTCAAGAGTATTATTGATAGGTGAGGGTTTATTATTGTCATTTTCTTGTTTCCTGGCTGTTTTATAGATATTTTCTTCCTGTTTCCCTCCTTACTGCCTTCCTTTGTAGTTAACTGATATTCTTTATAATACCTTTTTGATTCTTTGCTATTTACTTTTGGTATACCTATTTTTAGGTTTTTGCTTTGTGGTTATCAGGTTTACATAAAACATCCTATCATTATAACAGTTTATTTTAAATTGACAATGACTTAACTTTGATCTCAAAGAAAATAAGTAACAAAACAAACTCTGCACTTTAACAACCCCCTTCCAGCATTTTGACTTACTAATGTTTCAATTAACACCTTTTTTGTTGCTTGTCTCTTAACCAATTGTAATTATTATTAATTTCAACAGTTTTGCCTTTTAGTCTTCCTACTTAAGATATAAGTGGTTTACCTATGGCCGGTGCAGTGGCTCATGTCTGTAATCCCAGCACTTTGGGAGGGCAAGGCAGGCAGATCACCTGAGGTCAGGAGTTCGAGACTAGCCTAGCCAACATGGAGAAACCCCATCTCTACTAAATATACAAAAATTAGTCGGGCATGGTGGTGTGCACCTATAATCTCAGCTATTCAGGAGGCTCAGGCATGAGAATCACTTGAACCTGGGAGGCAGAGGTTGCAGTGAGCCAAGACTGTATCACTGCACTCCAGCCTGGGCAACACAGTGAGACTACTCTGCCTAAAAAAAAAACCACTGGGTTACTTACTCCAACTACAATATTAGAATATTCCAAATTTGTCTATTTTCTTTTACCCATGAGTTTCGTACCTTCTAATGTTTTCTTTTTACATGTTATTTTTATTATACTAATTTCTTTCAGATTTAAGAACTCCTTTTAGCATTTCTTTTAAGGTAGGTTTGGAGTTAATTCCCTTA
>NW_016806471.1:1153127-1203056 GCF_001698545.2 Rhinopithecus bieti
TGTTGGTGGCGGGGGGTGGGGTTCTGGGAAAATATCCTCTTGAAGGATAGCTTTGCTGAATATAATATTCTGGGTTGACAAATTCCACTCCCCAACCCCATCCCCTGTAAGCACTTTGCTTTCTCCTGGCTTGCAGGATTTCTGCTGAGAAATCCACTAAAAGCCATATTGGCATATTGGTGCACCATTAAATGTGATATGTCTCTTTTCTCTTGCTGCTTTGAGTATTCTTTGTCTTTAATTTTTGCTAATTTGATTACAATGTACCTTAGAGATTTCCTTTTTGGGTGGAATTTGATTGGTGACTTCCCAGCTTCCTGTACCTGGCTAGTGTCATTTTTCTCCAGATTTGGAAGATTTCCAGTTATTGTTTTTCTTAAATATGCTTTGTAGGCCCTTTTCTCTCATGTCTCCTTCAGGAATTTCTATTACGTGAAGGTTAGCTTGCTTGATCACGTCCCATAATTCTCATAGGTCTTCTTTACTCTTTTTCACTCATTTTTCTTTTTGCTCTCCTACTTGAGTAATTTCATTATAAGTTCTGTCTTCAAGTTTGGTAATTCTTCCCTGTATTTGATCAAGGCTGTTGTTAAAACTTCTTAATAAATTTAGTAGTTCAGTTATTTTAATTTCTAGGATTTCTATTTGTATTTTTAAACTTTCTATTTCTTAGACTAATTTCTCATTTTGTTACTGGATTGTTCCGTAAATTTTATTTAGTTTCTAGCCATATTTTCTTGTGATTTCCTGAACTTCTTTAAGATAATTATTCTAAGTTCTCTGTTTGACATTTCATAGATCGTCAGTTCTTCTGGGTGTATTGTTAAAGCTTTGTTTCCTTTGGTAGTGTTGTATTTCCCTGAGTTTTCACAATCCTTTTGTCTTTACATTGATGCCTGTGCATTTAAGAAGAGAGCCACTTCTCCCAGTTTTTGCAGGTGTTTTTGATGGTGTTTTACCAATACTATTTTGCATTATAACTTAAACACTGGCCTGTAATTTCTGCCTGTTCTACGAAGGACTACAGTCAGCACCATAACTAAAACATTGCACTGGAACTAATTCATTGCCCTACTATTGTTTCCTGGTCTGGGTAAAACTTACAGTGAGCACTGGAAGTTAAATGTTGCCCTGAACTCTATTGCTCCTCTGCCATTGTTTTTCATTTGGAGAAGACTTGATCAGGCATCAGATCCTAATCCTGACCTTTTAGTTGTTTCTCAGCCAAGGAAAGGCTCCACCTAAGTACTTGGGCTTTGTGAAAAACCAAGCCAGGGATTTGAGTTTTCCCATGGACTATGTCTCCTGTAGCAATTTGATGCTGGACAGTCTCTTCCACATGGTGGCCCCACTGCCTGGAATGCAGAATAGCCACCAAGATCTGCACAGCAGTTTCTGTAATTAGAGCTCGGCTCTTTGTCCCCACTTCACTCCATATGGGTCAGCCCTTCTGGCACTATCAACAGTTCTTACAGGATGGGACTGGAGTGAGCCTCCTGCAAAGATTCCCAGATTTTTAGGGAAATTAAATGTCCACCAGCAAGTCCCTCCTCTCACCTCAGAAACTGTTGGTTTAGGGAATTCTCTATTAGTGGCATTATGCTGGCTTTGGGGAGAGCATGTGCAACAGTCTGAAATGACTATTTCTCTTAGCAGTTGTAGCTTCTCTTTATTCTGTGGTCCAGTGGGTTTCTCCACTTTTCCCCCCAAGTTCTGGTAAACTTATGATATTCTTGTCTTTGAATATTTTCTATTTGTATTTTTGTGAAGGGAGTGATACCAAGGGATATTCTATTCTGCCATCTTTCTGATGCCACTCCTCCAGAGTCTCTCTCAATTAACAAGTCTTCATTGACCACTCACTATGTACAGGCACCATGGCAAGGGCCAGAGATGCAAGTCAAATGAGTCCCTCTTCTTCCCCTCAGTAAAATACAGACACATGTACATTTTTCATGGTAGTTGTTACTCTAAGTTCTGAAGATATGAGCATAAAAAAGTCTATTCTTTTCCTACAATGCAACAACAAAAACACAACCCAATTATATATGGACACGCAGAGTAGGATAATAGACATTGAAGACTACAAAAGTACTAACACTACAAAAGGTAGTCCTTTGTAGTCTTCAATGTCTGTTATTCAAGGAGGGTGGAAGGGGAGTGAGGGTTTAAAAATCACCTGTTGGGTACTTTCACTATTCAGGTGATGGGTGCACTAAAAGCTTGGAGTTTATGACACAATATTGTATGTAATAAATCTGCACTTCTACCCACACCCTAAATATACAAATTAAAAATAAATAAAAATGGGCAAAGGACTTGAAATATGTATTTCTCCAAAGATGACCTACAAACCAACAAATCACTGGTTACATGGCAGTGTTATTAAGGAGTTACTTAGCACAGGCACTACAAGAAGACAAAAGAGTGATGAGTAACTTAGACTTGAGGGAAGGGAAGAAGTATCAGAAGAGATGACACTGAAGCTGAGATTCTTTTGAGTTATGGGATAAACACAAAGAAGTAGGATGTTAACATTCTACCACAGAAACTTGGAGAAATATAAAAACATGGGTTTCTGCTAAAATCTCCAGTCTTCCCCAATTGGACAAGTCAAGATTGTACTCAGAGAAAGATTTCTCCTTAAGGGCATGCAGGGGTGTAGGTGTACTGCCATCCAGTGGCAAGATAGAAAGCACAGACTAATTGTTTTTCATATCCTTCTTCTAAGCCACTACTGAGAAGATTTGAGGGATTTAGGGGAAAGGAAACGTCACACAATAAATCAAAGATGGTGGCCATGAGAAATGGGCAGTAGCTTTGTTTAACCTCCTAAGAAGAGATACTGTCTTTATTGCATATGTATTTTTCTAAGAAGCACTAATGTGTAACTAAATGGCTGTCTCCCTCTTTCCCTTTCCCGACCCCATTATTGATGAACACAAGGCCTAACTTAAGTATTAGGAGAAGCCAAGTAGACTGAATTGGTCCATGGCACATTCATCCAACTAAGTGGTAGAATCCAAAATTCACCTGTCTTTTAAGCAATCTCGGTTTAAATATAGTATTACATTTTACCCATCAGTAAGAATTTCCAACTCTAGCTATTGGTCATTACTTACATCAAATCTTAGAATAAGATCATCGGATGAAAGCAACCCAGGACACATTTATTCAACACATATTTGTTTCATGGCAGTTATTCTATGTTCTGAAGATATAAACATGAACAGACCTGTTTTCTTCCTACAACTCAACAACAAAAAACAACCCAATTTTAAAAATTGGCAAAGGACTTGAAATAGTCATTTCCTCAAAGAAGATATATAAATGGCCAACAAACACATGAAAAGATGTTCACCATCACTAATCATTAGGCAAATACAAATCAAAACCACAATGAGATACCATCTCAAACGCATTAGGATGGCTACTTTCAAAAAACGAACCAGAAAATAAGTGTGGACAAGGATGTGGAGAAATTGGAACCCTCATGCACTGTTGGTGGGAGTGTAAAATGATGCAACCTTTACAGAAAAGTTTGGTAATTCCTCAAAAAATTAAAAGTAGAATTACATGATTCAGCAATTCCATTTCTGGATGGATATACACCCAACAGAATTAAAAGCAGATCTTGACGAGATATTTACACACCTATGTTCATAGTAGCATTATTCACAAAAGCCAGAGGTGGAAGCAGCCCAAATATCCATTGACAAGTGAATAAAGTGTGGTGTATACATACGATGGATTAATTCAGCCTTAAAAAGAAAAGAAATTATGATACATACTACAGCATAGACGGACACTAGGGACATTATGCTAAGTTAAATAAAAAGACAAATGCTATATGATTCCTCTTACATGAGGTACCTAGAGAAGTCAAATTCATCCAGACAGAAAGTAAAATGATTGCTGCCAGGGGCGGGGTGGAGAGGAGAATGGGAAATTTGTGTTAAGTATAGAGTTAAAATTCAAGATGCTGACAAGAGTCCTGTAGATTAAGTATATTCACATTGTAAGTATATATAACATTGTTTATAGTCACATTAAGTATATTTATATTCACATTGTTATGTGAATATACTTAACTCTACTGAACTGTATACTTTAAAATGGTGAAGATGGTAAAATTTGTGTCATGTGAATGCTACTGCCATTAAAAAGAGAAAGACCTGTTCTCCATCTTCAGACTGCTCACGTTTTGGTACTAGTGAGGTGCCTCACCACTCCTCAGTCTAAGGCTTTCCACCACCATTCTGTTTAGGTACTTCATCCCCATATAGTTGACATGTCTTCCACATGGACATGGCTTTTCTTCTTCCTCTATAATGTGCTGGTCTAACACTTCTTTAATTTGCAAGCCAGAAACCAGAGTCTTGGTGCATGAGACTTGTTCACTGTCAGAAACTACTGCAGAGCCCAGGAAGACCCTGATGTATCCCACTGGCTCACTAGAAGTCACCCTTCTTTTTCTTCTGAAAGAAACTTTTGGTTACACTGTTCTCAGAACTCTCAGAAGGTCATCAGCTCATACAAACACACTGGAAGTTAGTGCCAGGCAAAATGGGATACCTTTCTCCAGGTTCGAGCTCATCAGAATCCTCCTTCTAGCTGTTGAGACAAAGCAGGTGGTCTCAAGAAGAAGTGTCTCATTTCCCAGTGCCTCCAACCCTCTCCTCTCAAATGGAGTTAAAGAGCCCTCTTGGTGGTGAGCCCCTGCCCTGGCCTTTATGTCAGGGGACAGCAGGCTCAGAAGACAGCAGCCTTCTTTTCACAAGTCTTCGCATCTGTCTTGACCACATCATTCAGAAGGACTCAGAGCTGCTGAGGCTCAAAGTTAGAAATGGAGATGGGTTTTTCGCCTGCTTTGGATCCTGACATCCAGAAGTGATCCACCCTTACAGGACTTTAGTACCATGGTGATACATGCAGGAAAGGGGGAAAAGAGGAAAGAAGAGAGGTGAGAGGAAAGAAAGACAGAGAAAGCACACACCAGCTTTAGAAACGAACTGGTAATTTAAAAGTCTGTGTCATCTCCATCAGCCTCTCTCTCTGGGAGTTTCCTAAATGGCTGCAGCAGTAAGAGGATGGAAAGCAGTGGGTTGTTCAGCCCACAGCCTCTCTGGCCAGGCTAACTCTCACTGCCTGGTGTCATTTTTCTCTGCCTTATGCCCTGATGTTTGGAATCCAGCCAGAGTCAGGCTTATAGGTACTTTGTAGGTCACTTTGACAATGCTATTTTCAGATTCAATAATAGAAATAGCTCATACAAGCTTCTCACAGTTATTCCTGCTCTTTTTGTGGATGGCACCACAACATGGTTTGGAAGAAAGAGAAAATAATCCTGGATCAGGTCAGGGTCCTGGATCTGTAATATGACGTGTTGGCTCACAGACTTTATGCAAGTTACTCAGTCTCTTGAAGATATGGTATGTGTATTGTAAATTGGTATATTGCAGTATCTGCTTCAAAGGGTTGTTGTAGCAAGCAAATAAAACAATCTATAAATAAACTATTCACTGCTATACAAACAGAAGTGAAAACATGTAGTCCTCATGCCAAATCCAGTTCTGCTCCATTCTTTGCTCAGCTTGTACACTTTCAAATCTTTGGAATGACTTTAGACCAGCTTGGACTCTCCAGATACCACAATTTCCACTTCTCCATACTGTCTCACATCTAGCCTACTTTTTACTCCTAATGTTGTCTTGAAAGTTTGCAATTGAGACCCCAATATGGTACTCTAAAGATAAGCAGGATACACCATTGCAGACGAGGCATAGGACCTATAGCCTGGCAGATCCAGAAATGTGACTTTGCAAGCACATCAAGAAAGGGTCTTTAATCAGAGGCAGCCTCAGACTCACTGGGCTGATAACAGCAATGTCAAAAACCAGAGTGTCCAACTATGAGTTTGCAATGACAAAGAAAATGGTCCTGAAGACGGGAATCCCTTGTCACTACCTTTATATTGACAATATGCTATAAGAAAAACATCACTACAGTTAGCTTGGCCTATATAACACTGGCACTAAAATAAGTAAATCAATAAAGCAGTGGTACATGCTAGGAAGCCCAAAAATAGAATTTAGCATACATAGGAATTTAGTATCCAATAAAGGTGGCATTTTCTTTTTTTTTTTTTTTTTTTTTTTTTTTTTTTTTTTTTTTTTTGAGACGGAGTCTTGCTCTGCCGCCCAGGCTGGATTGCAGTGGCCGGCTCTCAGCTCACTGCAAGCTCCGCCTCCCGGGTTCAAGCCATTCTCCTGTCTCAGCCTCCCGAGTAGCTGGGACTACAGGCGCCCGCCTCATCGCCCGGCTAGTTTTTTGTATTTTTTAGTAGAGACGGGGTTTCACCATATTAGCCAGGATGGTCTCGATCTCCTGACCTCGTGATCCGCCCGTCTCGGCCTCCCAAAGTGCTGGGATTACAGGCTTGAGCCACCGCGCCCGGCCAAAGGTGGCATTTTCAACCAGTGAGAAGGTGATGGATTTATTTCATAAATGCAGTTAGAGCAATTTGTTAACTGTTTGTGAAAATACAGTTACTTTATATGGCGCTCTTCACACTATAAACCAATATAAGTTGCAATGGATAAAAGCACTAAAATTTTTTATTAAAAACAACATAAAAAACCTAGAAGAAAATATAAATGAATACTTATCTGCTCTCATGTAGAAAAGGCATTCCTAAGCATAAAAGGAAGAAACTCTAAAAGAAAAAAATTATAAGCTTTGCTACATAAACATTTAAATACTTATAAAGATCTGAAGATGCCACAAATAAAATCAAGAGGAAACAACAAGTTAAAAGAAGGAAAAAAAAAAAAAAAAAAAAAAAAAGGCCAGGAGCAGTAACTCGTGCCTGTAATCCCAGCACTTAGGGGAGGCCGAGGCAGGCTGATACCAGAGTTTGAGACCAGACTGGTCAACACGGCAAAACCCCATCTCTACTGAATAAAAGAAACACAAAAATTAGCCAGACATCGGGGTCTATACCTGTAATCCCAGCTACTCAGGAGGCTGAGGCAGGAGAATTGCCTGAATCTAGGAGGCGGAGGTTTCAGTGAGCTGATAGCATGTCACTGCACTCCAGCCTGGGTGATGGAGTGAGACACTGTCTCAAAAAAATAAAAAAAGAAAAAAAAGAAAAGAAAACCAGCAACCAGGGGCAGGCAGACAGTGATAAACAAATGGGACCTACACCTTCACAGAAGTTTCAGCCCCATGGACAACAGACATTAAAATCAGGACCACCTTCAATTAAATCATTAGACATAGAGATAAGTCCCTCTGAAGCCAAAAAGTTGAAAGTCATACCAGGGAACTCTCCAGTTAATAGTCAAGGAAGGTCTCTCTGAATGTGTTATTTGTTCTGGGGACTAGGAAGATGAGTAGCAGTGAGGACAAGGGTGGGGAGTAAGGACCCAAGCCAAGAGAAGACCGCTGTGGCATGTGACAGCAGCAGGCATAAGGACAGTGGAGCACAGGGCTTAAGTGGGAAAATTGCAGGAGGAATGACCAGACAGGTGACCAGGGGTATGTATGCTGACTTAAAACTTTCATAATTTTAATTGAGTCTTTGAATGGTTCTTATAAATCACTAAGACAAGAACTATACTCCAATAGGCAAGAAGGCAAAGTGGGCAATTCACACAACAGGAAATGCCAATAAATTTGTAAGAGACCAAAAGTCATTAAGGTAGAAGGTTGACCAGAGCTGAGAGAACAGAAAGGGACAGCCAAATGGGTCGAAGGCGTGCTTTTGGGGTGATGGAAATATTTTAAAATTGGATCCTTGTGACGGTTGCATAACTGTAAATTTATTATGAAATAACTGAATGCACATTTAAAATGTGTGTATTTTATGGTATGTAAATTATATCTCCATAAAGCTATATAAAAAATTATTGTTCAACCTCTCTAGAATCAAAGAAATGCAAGTTAAAATACAACGTAATTTTTTATGTTTCAAATTTATAAACAATTTAAGAAATAAAATATTCAGTGTTGGTAAAATGGAAAATGGGCATTTATAGAGAATTCTAATAAATTTGACAATAACTATAAAAGCCTTATTACTTGATCACATACCTTGGAATTTAATAACCACGAATCTATAAAAAATTTTTGTATGACAATGTTTATCAACAAATATTTGTGAAATGAAAAAAACAGAAAAAGTTTAATGTTGAGCGGTGGATGATTATTTAAACAGGAAATGGTACAATTCTTTTTAAGAATATGCTACAGGGCCGGGTGCGGTGGCTTATGCCTGTAATCCCAGCACTTTGGGAGGCCGAGGCGGGTGGATCACAAGGTCAGGAGATTGAGACCGTCCTGGCTAACACGGTAAAAACCCCGTCTCTACTAAAAAATACAAAAAAAAAAAAAAACTAGCCGGCGAGCTGGCGGGCGCCTGTAGTCCCAGCTACTCGGGAGGCTGAGGCAGGAGAATGGCGTGAACCCGGGAGGCGGAGCTTGCAGTGAGCTGAGATCGCGCCACTGCACTCCAGTCTCGGCGACAGAGCGAGTCTCCGTCTCAAAAAAAAAAAAAAAAAAAGAAGATGCCTCAGAAGAATGCATAGTGGCCAGGCACGGTGGCTTACACCTATAATCCCAGCACTTCGGGAGGCCAAGGCAGGCAGATCACTTAAGGCCAGGTGTTCTAGACCAGCCTGGCGAACGTGGTGAAACCCACCTCTGCCAAAAATACAAAAATTAGCCAGGCATGGTAGCACACGCCTGTAATTCCAGCTACTCGGGAGGCTGAGGTAGGAGAACAAATTGAACCCGGGAGTTGGAGCTTGCAGTGAGCCGAGATCACACCACTGCATTCCAGCCAGGGCAACAGGATGAGACTCCATTTAAAAAGAAGAAGAAAGAAGAAGAATGCATAGGTACAAGAAGAAGAGGTGAAACATTAAGTCAAAAACTACAAAACAGCATACTAGGATAGTATGATCCCTATATGGGGAAATCAGACATACTTCTATAGGAAAAGTCTTAAAGGGCAGGAATCTAGGTATCAACGTTAGGTATCAATTAGCTGTTACCACAAAATGCTGTTTAACAAAGCACCCCAAAGCCTATAAGCAGCACCTGTGTTTTGTGTGTTATTGGGATGTCTCTCCTGAGGGAAGTGAGGCAATAGGGCTGCAGGGGAGGTCCTGGTCCACACGTCTCTCCAGCGCCTGTGCTATCCAGGCATCTTTTATCATGGCAGAAGCATAAGAAGAAAAGCCCAACTGCAGGAGCACGTCTCCAGCCTCTGTGTGCATCACTTCCGCCCACATCCCACTAAGCCAAAGCAAGTCACAGAGCCAACGCCCAAGGCAAGGGGTAAGGAGATGCACCTTGCCAGTCGGGGAAGACACTGCAAATTATTGGGGGCCCAAGAATGGCGAACAATAATGCAATCTACACAATATCAAAAGCTTAAATGTGATTATTTCAGAGTGAAGGAGATGTGTTGCTTTGTTTTCTTTTGTTTACTTATACATATTGCATTACTCAGCTCTTTTGTAGGTTTATTTCCTGCTCATGTTATACACATCTATGGGACAACAGTGGCTCTATCCCACAGGTCTTCTACACTCAATAAAAAAACCTTTCCCATGTGAAGCAGGTCATTCTAAAGCAGTGAAAAAAGAACAATGACAGAAATTTGAAAGGTTCTTAAAGCCTCTGCTGGAAAGCTGAATGTCACTTCCAGTCACATTACATTGGCCAAAAAGCTTACAGAGCAAGCCTGGCACCATCAGAGAGGGGATCACACACCTGCAGTAGGTAGGGGACTGCAATTCACGTAGCAGTGGATGGAAGTAAAAACGCCATGAATAGTGAAAATAGTAGTGTCATCTACATACTTAGTAGCATTTCCAACTTTTCTATAATGGCCACAAATGGCTTTTTTTTATTTACCTAATTATTTCTTTTTATTAGAAGCTAGATATGAACAGAAAATTTACTTTTCAAATTTCCCTACCATTTTAAGGTTTCGTTTTATCACACATGCTTTTGCTTATTATTTCATGCATGTCTTAGAAGGTACACCTTAGCCCCTGCCCTCTCCTCTCCATCTTCTTCACTGCTCAATCACCAAAACCCAACACCTTCAACTGTTATAGCAGATTCAGTTAGTATTAGATTGGTGAAAAAGTAATTGTGGTTTTTGCCATTACTTTTGTCTCCATTCCTCTAAGTTGCATGCAAATCTACTTCTCGAGTTTTACGAATTCTAGGCTGTCTCTCGACTTGCAGTATGAAAGGTAAGACATGAGCTTGCTCTCATCCCTAAAAGCTCACCACATATGCACATTCTCAACCAGTCCCCATGTATCCCCAGTGGAGATGCACTGTGATTGGTTGGCATATTCATCTTCACCCGGTGTACATTACTATTATCACCATACAGACACTGTGCACGGCTAAGCCTCAGGGTACACTGTGAATCTTTTTCCTTCTCAGCACTATTCTGTTCTTAGTTTTTGTTTTTGTTTTGCTCTAACCTTTTCCATTTGTTCATCTCTGTGTTTATCAGATTTCAACCCCAACTGTCTGCCCAATGTCTAAATTTCCTCTCAATATAGTTGGACCCAAACACTCCATCAGTTTCATTTTCTTAAAGAACTCTCTCTCTCTCTCTCTCTCTCTCTCTCTCAGAGCCCTGTGAGCTACTCCAATCTGGCTTACTTGCCTTTGAGGCATCCTGGTATCTCGCTTCACTATCATCCTGGCATTTCTTTTGTCTGTCTTCTGTGTAGAAATTCCTGTTTCCTATAACTCATGTCTTCCTCTCTGTTAGTTTACTGTCTCAGTTTGGTGGAGCAAACTTCCCAATAGTTTCCTAAGAAAAGGTGCCTTAGGAGTACATCTCCTGAAACATTGCACGTTTTTACTCTCTCCGTACACGTAATTGATAAATTTGTATCAGTGCTATTGATACAGCATTCCAGGTTACAAATCATTTTGCGTAAAAAATTTGAGTAGCCCTAATTTCTGGTGTTGCTGTTGAGGAGTCAGAAGTCATTCTGTTTGCTTATCCTGTGTAGGTAATCTACATTTTTTTTCCTCCCTGGAAACTTGTAGGATCAACCTTCAGTTCCAGTGTTCTAAAATTTCCTAAAAAGATGTGCCATGATCTGAGTCTGTTATCACTCATTGCTTGAGTCTTGGCTCTTCTCATCTACAAGTGCATGTCTGTCAAATATAGAAAATTTTCTTAAATTACTTTTTGATTTCATCTCTTCTATTTCCTCTCTTCACTCATTATGGAACTATGATTCAGATATTAGTCTTTCAGGACAGGTTCTGTAATTTTTAATGTTTTCACACCTGCTTTCCATCCTCTTCACTTTTGGCTCTGCTTTCTCTGAGAATACCTTATCTCCCAATCATACTTTTAATTTCTAAAAAAAAAAAAAAAAATCTTGTTCTCTGAATGTTGCTTTTTAAAATATCATGTTCTTGTTTCAGGATTGCACTATCTCTCTTATTTCCCTAAAGATATTTAGATGATTTTATTTTTTGTGTTCTCTCCATAGTCTCTGTTCCATCAAGTTGCCTTTTTCTATTTCTTTATTCTGGTATTGATCTTTCTAGATGGAAGCTTTCCTCAGATCTATCTCTGACTTTCCTGGTCATCTCCTCATATTTAAGACTGGGTGTCTAAGAGCATTGAGCATGTGGATGAGCCTTGTGGACTGACTTTATCACACTGGGGTAATCTGGTTGGCCTGTTACATTGGAAAACCCCCAATTTGGTAACTTTATATCCTTGTACCTGACCTGGTGCAATCTCTAGAGAAGGTTTTTCTAATCTCTTGCTTGAAAGATAATAGGCTTGGCGAGGTGGCTTACACCTGTAATCCCAGCACTTTGGAAGGCTAAGGCAGGTGGATCGCTTGAGGCCAGGAGTTCAAGACCAGCCTGGCCAACATGATGAAACCACTTCTCTACTTAAAAAAAAAATTAGCTGGATGTGATGACACATGCCTGCAATCCCAACTACTTGGGAGGCTGAGGCATGAGAATCACTTTAACCTGGGAGGTGGAGGCTGCAGTGGGTTGAACACCACTGAAAATCAGCCTGGGTAACACAGCAAAAAACTGTCTCAAAAAAACAAGGAAAAAAAAAGATAAAAATAGAGCTGACAGTGTAATGGAAACCAAGTAGAAAAGCAGGCTAAGGGTAGGGGTCTCCCTTGATGCCTCTATTTTCAGCAGTACACATACCATCAGCTGTGCTTGGATAGTTCCAAATACCATGATCATCTGCTTTATCCTTCTAGGAATAAACCTCTGGTGTTCAGCAGAGGTGAGGGATTCACAAAGCTGGACAGAGTGGGAAAAGGAATTTGGAATCTAAATACTTACAGACTTGAAACTAGTCCTCTTGATAGTAGGCTTTCTCTCCACCCCTTGTTACAGGCATGCCTGCTGCAGCCAATTCTTACATCATTTGAGGCTTTAAAAACATAAAGCTAGCTGCTCTCCATTTTCTCACTGCCTCTGTAGTATTCCAGTTCCCTGTGCCTGGTAATGTACTACTCATCTATAGCTTTCTACCTTCAAATTTTTGTTTCTGTTATCTCCTCACTCCATCTTGTTCTTCTTTATGCCTTTTTGAGAAATCCCTTTACTGTGAATTTAGTAGAGTTTCATAAGGAAGTAAAATGAGATGCATGTGTTTAATTTCCCATTGTTACCCGCTAGTTCTTGCTTTCATAATTAAAAGAAAATTGCTTATAAGGAAGTTTGCCTGGTAATTATAAAACCAGAACAAAGAGAGGTGAAATAATTGAATTTCTAATGGAATCAGATTAAGGTGGCCTCATGCGTCTATCTACTACCTGGAGATAGGTGATCCAGCCAATGGGACCCTGAGATTCAAAGTTCACACCTCCCCTGGACAACACTCAGATGGGCACTGCCCGTGTTGTCCCGTGAGTCTTCTCTTCCTATGATTCCATTTTTCACCAGCCCTTTTTAACTAACACCTTTCTTTCAACATGTTAATATATTCAGGCAAGTTATTGTCAAATCTGACAGACCTGGGAGGCTTTTTGTATGCCATTACCAAAATCCTTAATGAGTTGATATTGTCTTTAACACACAGAGGGAAAACTAATTTCTAAGGTTTTTCATTAAGACACTTTATTTTAAGGCTAACAGAAACATCGTCTTCTTCTTGCGTATATATCCACAGACATGGTTAAATACAAATCTAAAATTTTAATCCAGTAGATTTTAAAGCTAAGCCATATGTGTCAGGGGAAAGGAAATTATTATAATCCCTCTGGAAGAAGAGAAAACTCCCTGAGCATGAAATATCAAACATCAAACATAAATTCAAATCATTCAATGTTCATTGATTTAATGGAAAGCTAGTACACAGCCATTGCATAAGAAGTACTACCTTGGCCCCACCATGACAGAAGATAAAGGACAAACATGAAGAAGAGTAAGATACAATCGCTGACCTCAAGGACATTACAATATAGAAATTTAAAGAAAAGCAAGTACTGAAATATTAAAAAGTAAGATGAGTGTGATATGATATGAATAAACCAAATAATCCAAAAGAAGGCAAGAAGTTGGAAACAGAAAGGAAAAATAGAGCAACAAAAAATAGTACAATTATAGACTTAAATCTAAAGATATCAATAATTATATTAAGTATAAATGGTCTAAACCTATAGATTAAAAGATAGAAGTTGTCAGAATTGACTTAAGCTATGTATCAGCTGTGTGCTGTCTACAATAAACTCATTTGAATATAACAATACAGGAAAATCAAAGTAAAACAATAGGAAATGACACACTAAGAAATAGTAATAAAAAAGAAAGCTGGAGGCCGGGCGTGGTAGCTCACGCCTATAATCCCAGAACTTTCAGAGGCTGAGGTGGGCGAATCATTTGAGGTCAGGAGTTCAAGACCAGCCTGGTCAACATGGTAAAACCGCACGTCTACAAAAAAATACAAAAAATAGCCAGGTGTGGTAGTGGACACCTGTAATCACAGCTACTCAGGAGGCTGAGGCAGGAGAATTGCTTGAACCTGGGAGGCAGACATTGCAGTGAGCTGAGATCATGCCACTGTACTCCAGCCTGGGCAACAGAGCAAGACTCTGTCTCAAGAAAGAAAAAAGCTGGAATGGCTATTTTAACATCAACGTAGACCTCAGAGTAAAGAAAATTATAAGAGCTAAAGGATATTACATAATGATAACAGAATCAATTCACCAAGATGACATAGTAATCCTAAATGTGCATACACTTAACAACAGAGCTTCACAACATGTGAAGCAAAAAGTGACAGAATTAAAAGGAAAAATAAACAAATTCACAATTACAGATTTCAATATTCCTCTCTCAGTAATAAACAGAAAACTAGACAAAATCAGCAAGGATATCGAAAACTGAACAGGTCACCAACAAATGGAATTTAATTGATATTCACAGAACATTTAACCCAACAACAGCACAGTAGACATTCTTTTCAAATACAAATGGAAAATTCACAAGTCAGACCAGATCCTGGATCATAAAACAAACCTTAACAAATTAAAATAGTTGAAATCATAAAGAGTTAATTCTGTAATTATGAAATTAAATTAAAATGAATAACAAAGATTCTAAGAAAATTACTAGTGACTTGAAAATTTAACAATATACTTCTAAATAATCCTTAGGTCAAAGAATTCTCAAAAAATATTAGTTTGAATTGAATTGAAATATATAAAAACATAATCTATCAAAGTGTGTGGGATGTACATAAAGCAATGCTTAGAGAGAAAATTATAGCATTAAATGCTTCTGTCAGAAAAGAAGAAAGGTGTCATATCAATAATCTAAATTTCTACTTTAAGAAAAAGAAAATCAAAACATTCCTAAAGCAGGGAGGAGAAAGTAGTAGTGAAAATAAGGTCTGAAATCAATGACACTGAAAACAAAACAACAGAGAAAAATCCATGAAACCAAAAAGTTTCATGATCAGCCTCTAGCAAGGCTGAAAAAAAGGAAACAAAAAAAGTCACATACTGCTAATGTCAGGAATAAAGAAGAGAATATCACTGAAGACTCCACAGACATTTAAAGGATAGTAAATAAATTCCGTGGACAATTCTACACACATCAATTTGACAACTTGAATGAAATTCTCTAATTTCTCAAAAACTAGTATCTGCCACAGTTCAGCAAAAATGAGGTACATAATCTGAATAGTCCAGTAACTATTAAAGAAATTAAATACATAAAGTTAAAACCATCTGAAATAGCAAACTCCAAGCCTGGATGGTTTCACAGGCAAATTCCATCAAACATTTAAGGATTCTACACAATCAGAAGGAGAAATCATAAGGAGGAAACACTTCTCAACTCTTTGAGTTTTATGAAGTCACCATTATCCTGATACCAATAGTAGACAAAATACAAAAAATAAAATTACAGATTAATATTTTTTTAAGAACTTTAATCACGAAATGTTCTTTTGTGACACAAAAATTACCAACAAAATAGTAGTAAATCAAATGCATCAATATAATTTAAAAAAAAATGTAGTATGACCAAGTGAGGTCCATCTAGGAATGCAAGGCTAGATTAACATTTTAATAAACAAACAACTGAATTCATCATATGTACCATCTGAAAAAACAGATATTAATTGGTGTAGAAAAGCATTTGAAAATTTAATATTCATTAATGATAAAACACTCAACAAACTAGGAATACAAATGAAATTTCTCAACCTGATAAAGGGTATTGATTAAAAACCCTACAGCTAACATAATGTTTAATAAAAAAAAAAAAAATGCTTCTCCTAAGATCAGGAACAAGTCAATAATGCCCATCTCATTACTCCTATTCAAAACTGAACTAGAAGTCCAAGCAAGTGCAATAAGGTAAGAAAAGTAAATTGAAGACAAATATTAGAAAAG
Organism: Rhinopithecus bieti; assembly: GCF_001698545.2. Lineage (NCBI taxonomy): Eukaryota > Metazoa > Chordata > Mammalia > Primates > Cercopithecidae > Rhinopithecus > Rhinopithecus bieti. The sequence continues at coordinate 1,169,072 of NW_016806471.1, forward strand.
AAGAAATAAAAAATGTCTCTATTGGCAGACAACATGATTGTCTATGTAAAAAACCCCAAGGTATAGAAGAAGAAAAAGAGGAGGAAGAGGAGGAGGGGGAGGACAGTGACGATGATGACTCCTAAAACTAATAGTAGAGTATAGCAAGGTTACAGAATACAAAGTCAATACACAAAAATCTATTGTATTTCTATATACTAACAATATATTATTTGAAAACAATGCAATATCATTTAGAGTAGTTCCAAAAATCAAATACTTTAGTATGAATCTAATGCAAAAAATCTCTATACTAAAATCCACAAAATGCTGATGAAAAAAATCAAAGGAGAGGTAAATAAATGAATAGACACACTCAGTTCATGACTTGGAAGACTCAGCATGGTAAAGACGCTGATTCTAACCAAATTAATCTATCAGTTTAATTCAATTATATTAAAATCCCAGGGAGACTTTTTGTATATATTTTGTGGAACAGACAGGCTTATTCTAAAATTTATATGGAAAAATCAAAGGAAGTAGAATAGCTAAAATAATTTTGAAAGAGAAGAATAAAGTTCAAAGAATCAAGCTATTCATTTTATTACTTACTATATAGTAACAATAATCAAGACCAAGTGGTATTTATAATGAGACAGATACACAGATTAATGGGACAAAATAGAAACCCCAGAAATAGACCCACAGAAATATGGACAATTGATATTTTAAAAGGTGCAAACACTATTCAAGAGAGAAAGAACAATCTTTTCAAGAAATGCTGTTGGAAAAATTAGACATCCTTCTGCAAAAAAATAATAAACCTCAAACTAAACTTTGCACCATAAACAAAATTAAAGTAGATCATAAATCTACACATAAAAGATAAGGCATTAAAAGAAAACACAGGGGAAAATCTTTGTACCCTGGGAGTTGCCAAAGTGTTCATAGACATGCACCAAGAAGTGCTATCCAAGAAAAATTGTAAATTGTACAATATTAAAATTAAAGCTCTTAAAAAGATGCTGCTGAAAGAATGAAAAGACAAGCTACAGCCTGGGAGTAAATATTTGTGGCTCATGTATCCAACAAAGTACTTGACCCAAAATAAAGAACTCTTAAAACTCAAGAGCAAGAAAACAGAAATCCCCATTTCAAAATGGGCAAAAGACTTAACACACACTTTACCAAATAGATGACAAGCACATGAAAAAATTGTTCAACATCATTAGGCATTGAGGAAATGCAAATTAAAGGCACAATGATATTCCACTACACACTTATTAGAACGTTTAAAATAAAAAATACGGATGATACCAAATGCTACCAAGAATCCAGAGCTGTTGGAACTCTCATGCATTGCTGGTGGGAATGGAAAAGAGCACAGCCTCTCTAGAAGTAGTTTGGCAGTTGCTTATAAAGTTAAACATATATCTTCATATGACCCAGTCCTGGAGGTTTACCCTAGGGCATTGAACATTGAGGTTTATACAAAAACCTACACATGAATATTTACAAAAGCTCTATTCATAATTATCAATGACTGGAACCAATCCAAACATGCTTTAATGGATGAATGAATAAAGAAACCATGGTACATCTACATGATGGAGCAGTACTCAGCAGTAAACCAGAACAAACCATTGGTTGACAGATGGAATAACTTGGATGACTCCCAAAGACCTCGTGCTGAGTGAGAGAAACTAGTCTCAAAAGGTTACACAGTGTGTGATTCCAGTCACATGACATTATCAAAAAACCAAAACCATAGTGATGGAGGATGAATCAGGGATAAAGGAGGGTGTGACAGTCAAGGGATGGCCAAGGATATTTTGGAAGTGATGGAAGTGCCCTGTATCCTGTGATGATGGCTACATGAATATATGCATATACACACACACATACACATATATATGTATGTGTATGTATATGTACACATATATAAATGTGTGCATTGTGTGTATATATACACATCTATGTGTCTATGTATACATATGCATGTCTGTGATATATACATACATGTATATATGTGCGTGTACACATGTGTATGTGTGTGATATACACATACATGTATGTGTGTGATATACAGATATGTATGTGTATATATACACATGCATATATATACACATATATAGGTGTACAGTTCAATGAGTTCTAGCATATATATGCTCAATTTTACCATATGACAATTTTTTTTAATTGAATTAAAACTAAAACTAAGCAATGATAAACCAATGGTGAATGGGGAGGAGGGCATTCCTAAACTCTCTTAGCCTGTCTGGGATGTGGCTAGGACCAGCTGCTAAGCTTCGGAGCCCAAGTGCAAGACATAATCCCGCAGTCTGTATCACCTTTAGACCCTGAATCCATCTTGCAAATAAGTCCAATTTACACTCACACACCAAGAAACTTGGTCTTCCTTCTCAATCCACAGCTCAAGAGAAACCCTATTCCTGTCCCTCCTGCGATCTGCCCTGAAGGTTCCAGGAAGCAGACGTTCTAGAACAGGGCAGAGGGAAAAGGAAGCAGGAGCCCACTCGCAGGTTCTCCCACCCCCACACAGCTCTCAGCTGTGCCTTCAAAGGAAACAAGGAGAGGGTGGGTGGCTCTCAGGGATGTCACAAAGCAGGAGAGCAACTGGCAGTACAGACTCATCTGTGAGCATGCCTGTGGCTATTTTTGCCTTGTGAATAGAGGCCAGCCGGGAGTGGGCCAGCTGGGCCCATGGCCATATGTATTTGTGTTTGTAGGAACATGTGCGTATGGGAGAGGACGGTGAGAGCCTTTCCGAGAGAAACCAAGCCGAGTGGGCGACTGCCACTGACGGGGTAGATGTAGACAAATACAAAACATCAAGCCAGCAATTACCGCAGTCAGACGCATGGGGTTGTCCACCTGCGTCAGCGGAGCAGCCTCTGCTTCCCACACCTGCTGCGAAGGAGCCAGTGAACACTGGGGCCCAGGGCTGCTACCTTTGAGGCTGGAAGGGTCTCTGTGAGCTACCTGGGTGACGGTGGTGAAAGCCCTTCTTGATACAGTGAGGATGTGACACCCGGAAGTGGCTCACAATTGTACTTGTCCAATAAGAAAATCAGACACATAACGAAGTTTGATTCAAGCCCCACTTTTCTGATGCAGGCCCAGCCTATGTTCTTCCTTAAGGCCCTCCTAATTGCCTCCTCCCCCTCTCAAAAAGCCTGACTGTTGGAAAAGCCCCTGAGTTCTACTGCCCCTGTGTCAGCACTAAGAGTTCTGGAAAAAGGGGTTCATTTGGAACTATCTGGAGAAGCAGTGGGTTGGGGGCAAGAGAACCACTTACCTGAACCCTTGGTTAACAAGAGAAGCCAGGGGAAGACTCAAGGAATCTGGCATTCGCCAAAAGACCCCTGGGCCAAGTCCAAGAGCTTTTAATCTGGATACATCATGATTACCTGCATATGGTTTTAAAAAATACAACTTCGCAGTCGCAGATTCCCTGGGGTTGAAACCCTGGAATCTGCATTTCCATGCACCCTAGGAGATTCTGACGTGCAGCTAATCTTGGAAACCAATGAGCTATCGGCAGGGATGTAGGCCAAGGAGATAAGAAATGGGAGTACTAGGCACACTTGTATTGTCCTCTGTATGTTCAGCACTAAGCCTGCTGGGCTCAGTTTTCTCATCTCTTAGATGGGAATAATAGATGAGGTCTAATGTAAGCATAGGAACTGGGGACTGGTATGGTTTGACCTATGTAGAGCATTGCTAGGACACTGCTCTCATAGTGTTCATTTGCAGGCAGAAGGATAGCCCTTCTTGGCCTGGCACGGTGGCTCACACCTGTAATCCCAGCAATTTGGGAGGCCGAGGCGGGTGCATCACTTGAGGTCAGGAGTTAGAGACCAGCCTGGCCAACATGGCAAAACCCCATCGCTACTAAAAATACAAAAATTAGCCAGGCGTGGTGGCATGTGCCTATAATCCCAGCTACCCAGGAGGCTGAGGCAGGAGAATCGCTGGAACCTGGGAGGCAGAGGTTGCAGTGGGCCGAGATCATGCCATGGCACTCCAGCCTGAGCAACAAAGCAAGATTCTGTCTCAAAAACAAAAACAGAAAAGGATAGACCTTCTCTAAGACAAGTAGAGAGAGCACTCCTATTCTTAATGCCCAAGATGAGAATAGGAGAAAACGTGGTCTGGAGATACAGGACCCAGCAGAATAACTCTTGGGTGGGCTTATGAGAGCAAGAACAGGGTCTGGGCCATGCAATCTCTCCCATGAGAATGCGGCAGCGGGAGCTGCCCTGCGCAGATCAGCACCCAGACCTGTCAAAGGCCCTCCCTCTGTCCAGAGCTCAGGGCCATGGTCATTAAACTTGAGTCTGTTCTGTTTTCCCCAGCCCACAGTGTCTTTATCCTGCCTCTGAGAAGCCAAGACCTTCGCCAGGGCGCTGTCAGGAGGGTCATACAAAGCTGCTGGTAGGAGGGAACTCTGAGAAATCAAATGTAAGGTATTTTTCTCCTTCCTCCCCGAAACCACACATTCCCCAGGATGCTGGGTCCTTCCCACACTCAGAGCTAAGAGGCGGCAGCAAAAGTTAAACCTGGGTGTGGTGCCGTTATACCTATAATGGTGCAAATTACATCATCTGTAACCTTTTTTCACAACGGGCTGGTTTCAAACAGCTGTAATTTATGGATGTTCTTCCAAGAGGAATTAGTCAATATATTTGTTTTCCCTTTGATATATAGCCACAGGAGCGCGTCAGGCATGAGGTTTATTAAGCCTTGCCAATTTTCTGCCGCTTCTCAGCGCTATAGATTTTGCTTGTGGAGTGGGCTGGTTCCAACCTAACATAGAAAAAAATCATTTCAAATACTGAAAAGCCTTCCAGCTCTCAGAACACAGGGCGCTCTAGGGGACCAGCTACAGCTTTGGGAATGAAAGAAAACTTGTTTCTGCAGTTGTGGTTGCTGGGGGAGTTACAGGGCCTGGTAGGAGGTGTGGAGGCTGCAGGTCATCTCTGTGTCCTAGCTCTTCTCTAGGTGGGGAGATCTGTGGGCTGAGACTGCAGACAGCCAAAAGGCCTAAGGGGGAGATGAATTCTCCTGCCACTGCATCTTAAGCCATCTGAAGACTGAAGGTCAGTCAGAGCCAGGGCTGTTCTGGCCCCCCCGAGTGGCCCTCAAGTCAGAACATGATACAGTCAACCCTGCCCCTTCTTCCACTACCCTCTTGAAATAGGACACAGCTTCCAGAGCTAACTGAGGGTACCTGTAGCTCTGCAAAGAATCTCTGGGGGAAAAGCCATCCCCAACCCCTTCACAAGGTCAGACATGTAACCCTTTGAAGTGGGAATGGTGGTCCTCAAATGCAGATTCACAGGTGCTGCCTCACCTATGTGATTCAGTAGATCTGTGGTGGGGCCCAGGACTCTGCATTTCATACTAAAGCCCTCCACAAATTCACTGAAACCCATTGATCACACCACCTCAATTTCTCACTGCTTAAATGAAAGGTTTTCCTGCGTCTGAGCAGAATGGCGTTTCTTTAGGTGAGGCACAACGAAAGACACAGATACCAGGAAAAAAATTATAAACTATCAAGAACAGTGCAAGAGATGTGTCCCTTAATCAGACTACACTGGATATGCCCACGATAATCCCCACTACGGGCCAGACACTCAGCTGACATTACCTCAGTTGACCAAGCCCATGCTCCTGGAAGGTAGGTTCTAGCAGTGGAGGGGTCAGATGACTTGGCCTGCGGCACACTGCCGGCGAGGGACAAAGCCACAATGTGGAGGCCAATCTGTCCAGCCACCCACCCTCCCCCAGACCTCTCTGTTCATGTCCTCACCCCAAATGAAAACCCCCACCTCTCCCTGAAGACGTATTTTCAGGCCGGAAGTGCTTTCATTTCCTCTGCTCTTCTTTCCTTGGGTCTGATGGCTTTCTTCTCCAGAAGCCACCTCTTCCTTTGCACAGTGTCACATCTGGCCATTTTGGTCTCTGGAGCCAGACCGCTTGTTGCAAAGTCAAAGTCCACCACTTTCTAGCTGATTGACATTAGGTAAGTTACTGAGCCTCTCTCAGCCTCTCTTCCCTCATCTGAAAATGATGATCATCCTCATATCCACCTACAGGAATGGCCCTCTGGTTTATGTGAGTTAATGTATAAAATGTGCTAAATGTTGAGCTTCACACACATGAACTCACATACTTTAGAAGCACCAAACCAATAGGTTAGCAGGCAGTGAACATGCTGAGTGGGATAGAGCTGATGGGGAAAAAGCCCATGGCTGGGAACAGATATCAGGAAGGGGACACAACATGAAAATGAGAGACACACAGGACACACATTGTCAGGGATGAATGCAGATCAGGGATCCAGTGAGGACTGAAAATGAGCCATCACCTCAGCCCAACAACTGCACAAATGACATCAGAGCAAGTGCTCTAAATACATGCACCCAGGCACACACATAGACACAGACTGCGCACACACAGAGACATGGAGTTAGACACTCAGACACACACACATGCATATACACACACAGAGATATGCAGATATACAGACACAGATGTATATGCACTGACACAGATACACACATACGGAAATGCACAGAAACATAAATATACAAATAGGCACAGACACAACGCACACTTATACAGACACACACAGTACTGACATACAGAAACAGACATACATACATGTAGACATGCACATACAGACACACATAGAAATGAGACAGACACACAAATACATAAGCACACATGCAGACACACGAAGACACATGCATGCCTCCACACACAAACACACACACACACACACACACACTGCTCCAACACAATGTTTTCAGCCCATCTGGCCTGCATGGTTTCCTCAGGCACGGCTGTCTAAATATAGGGGTAGAAATCTAAGTTCTCTTGATGAAATCAGGGTTCAGAAAGAATCAACTGACTTTATATTTGCACAGAAAACCACAGGTCTCTGAGGGTCCCGGGAGACTGTAAAACAAAATCCATGTGTTTTAATCCTATACATATTGACTCTGCCAAGAAAACTGACTCCGCAGAACAGCTGAATCCACCTAGGCAGCACCTGAGCTCCCAGGAGCCAGTGCAGTGTTGACTTATGCTAATAGCTCCACTGTAAAAGCCCCTCCCAGAAGGCCTGAGACCACCAGGGAGAGGGAGAGATGCAGGGCTGGGGTCTGGAGGATAGCCTTGCAACAAGCTGGCACCTGACCTCTTCAGACTTCTTTCCTCCCATCTTGTCCCCCTGACACGTGCCTGCCTAGCACCTAGGGCTCTCCTTGGCAATCACCAAAATGACAATGAAGTAGATAAGGGTTGATGAGTACTTGACTGTCTCTTCCCTGCTAGAATATAACAAACTCCAAGGGAGCATGGAATGTGCATGTTTTGCTCACTGCTGTACTCCAAGGGTCTAGCACATAGATGTTCAATCAAAATAAAAAATTACAAATGAATTAACAATTTGTCAGATGATGCTGGGGTCAATGAAGGCAGCTAGATGCCAAAGACAGTCATCACACTTTCCTACCCATTTGGGGGGGCTCCTGTCCTCCCCAACAGAGCTCAGGTGCCCCCATTCCAGCCCTGCCCCGCCCTCCATTTTGCCGACCCCCCACCTCAGTGCAAGGCTCACCGGAGTCTTCTCACCCTAAGTCTTGCATTATCTCAATGCAAAATGAGAAACCACAAGATAATACATGAAATTTGTGAAAGCTGAAATGAAAACCTACCAAAGGGATATTTTGGGGGAAGAAATACTATCAAAAGGGATACAGATGAAAATCACTAAGATGAGCCCTTGATAAAACTAGGAAGATTTGTTTCATAGTCTGATTCTTCACTGTGCTCCTTACCCAGACCCGTCCATCCCACAGCCTCAAACAACCACTGTCCACCTCAGGCGCCAGATTACCGGAGCCTTCACATTCCCCCTCCATCCATTTCACTGTCCCTGACACATATATATGTGTGTGTGTGTGTGTGTGTGTATGTGTGTGTTGTGTTCTCAGATTAAAGGCTTAGTCAACAGCTGGATTTTATAGCAAAATACATGAAGACTTTTACTTCCAGCCAAGATGGCATAAAAAGGATCAAATTTACTTTCCCTCCTGAAACAAACAAAGACAGACAAAACATATAAAACAATGGTTCTCCGACACAGGACACCTGATAGCACTGTTCAATGATCCCTGAGAGAGAGGAAGCAAACAAGATGAGCCCTATCATCGTTCTTGTTCTGCCTTATAACCTGGGGAAAGCCTCCAGGGCAAGTGATGAGACAGAAGCAGGGATGAGGGATCCAGAAGAAGCCCAATTGTCTCCCTGAGTTGAAAAGACATGCTGGGAGTCCTGGGGAGATCAAAGTGTGGTGGGCAGCCTTGAAAGCTTTAAGATGACTCCCAATGATCTCGTCCAGTATTCACACCATGTGTCGCCTCCTCCCTCATTGTTCCAAGACTAGCCTGGGTGACCAATATCATGGGCGCAAGCCATGGTATATGAGGATGCCAGGTTCTAAAAAGACTGGAAGACTGTGGCTTTCATCTTGGAGGATCTCAGTCTCGAGCTCTCTTTCTCTCAGATCACTCACTTTGGCAGAAGTTAGAAGCCATGACATGTGAGAAGTCCTATGGAAGGCCCACATGGTGAAGAACTGAGGCCTTCTGACAACAACCACAGGAGTGGGCTTGTAAGCAGATTTTCCAGCACCTTCAGAGGAACACAGCCTTGGCCAACAACTTGACTACAACCTCATGAGAGCCTTTAGAACTACCCAGCTAAGCGGCTCCCAGTTGAAACTAATGTATAAAATCCACAGAAGATGTGTGAGATAATATCTGTTGTTTTAGTGACATCATTATAATCTACATAAATGCAACATGGGCATCCAAAATAGGATATGTGGGTAAATATAAAATATTTTCACCTTTATTCTATAGATATTTAAAGTAACTGATTGCTTAAAGAAAACAGTAACATTATGAGTTTTAAATATAAATGCAAATGTAGGTCAATAATTGTACAAAGGCCAAGAGAGGAAAAATTAGAATGTATTGCTATACAGTCCATATACTATATGTGAATTGGAGCAATATTACTTGAAATTAGATTATAAAATGTAAAAAAAAAAAAAAAAAGAAGAAGAAAAACTACAACAGTAATTTAACCATTAGAAAAGGGAGAGTATAATTAAGGTGCCAACACAACTAAGCTGCCAATAAAGCAGATAAAATGGAATAATAAACATTAATCTAAAAGAAGGCAGAAAAAGAAAGGAATAAAAGATGGGATAAATAGAAAATAAATTTCAAGACAGATTTAAATGCAACCGTATCAATAATTATTTTAAATGTAAATGATAAAATATATCCCAATTAAAAGGTGGATTCCCAAATTAACAAGCAAGACCAACTATGTCCTTCTGCCTACAAAAACATTCATTTTAAATATAAAAGCACCAATAGTTTAAATTTGAAAGCTTAAGGGGGAAATCCAAGACGTTAGTATTTATCAAAAGAAAGCTGAAGTGGAATAGCTTTATCAATACCAGACAAAGTAGATTTCAAAGCAAATAATAATACCAGGCATACAGGGTGTCAGTTTACATTGATAAGAGTCAACTCCTGAAGAGACTCTTATTATAATGTTTGTGCAACTAAAAACAGAGCTTCAAAATACATGAAGCAAAAACTGATGGAACTGCAGGAAGAAATTGATATATCCACAATAACAGAGTTCGATGCAATGAGCTGAATGGGCCCATGTTGGGCCCATCATATCCCAGCCATGAGATCAGGATTTCTGGGGTGAATGGAAAAAAGAGCTAAAATCAACAAGAGATTTCTGGTCTAAAGGGCAGAGGGTAGCCCAGGTTTGATTGTTGAAGGAGAAGAAGCCAGAGAGCATAAGCCATCTTTAACCTACTCTCATAGCCATGATAGCTTTGACTTCAAGTCTTTCAGAGTAGGCATTGCCAGAGGATGCTATCATTCCAAGGACAAGCTCTGCTTCCCCATTGCCAGGACCTCCTACCCTATGCCCTACAGATTCAGTTCTTGAGCCAGGAGTAGAAAGTTATTACTCAAAGATTTCCTGAGGTATAATTTCCATATCATAAATAGCCCATATTTAAAGTCTAAAACTGGCTGGGCACAGTGGCTCACACCTGTAATCCTAGCACTTTGGGAGGCCGAGGTGGGTGGATCACTTGAGGCCAGGAGTAATAGACTAGCCTGGCCAACAGGGTGAAACCCCATCTCTACTAAAAATACAAAAATTAGGCCAGCATGGTGGCACATGCCTATAATCCCAGGAGTCTGAGGCAGGAGAATTGCTTGAACCTGGGAGGCAGAGGTTGCAGTAAGCCGAGCCATGCCACTGCCCTCTGGCTTGGGCAACAGAGCAAGACTCCATCTCATAGTCTAAAATTTATGCCTGTCAAACTATCACCACCACCACACTGAAGATAATGAATATATTCATCACTTTCAAAAGACTACTCATCTCCCTTCATAATCACTTCCTCCCACCTATCCTGACCCCAGTCCCAACTACAGGCAATCAGTAATCTGTTTTCAGTACTACAAATTAGTTGCATTTTCTAGAATTTTATATAAATAGAATCTTATAGTATATTCTCTTTTCCATCGGCTTCTTTAACTCAGTATAATTTTTGAGAGTCATCCTATTGTTTTGTGTCTTGATATTTCCTTTTATTGCTTGGTAATATTACATTGTATGTTTATAACAATTTATCAGTTCACCTGTTGATGAATATTTGGGTCTTTTCAAAGTTGGGGCAGTAACAAAGTTACTGTGCATCTGCCTGCAAGTCTGTGAAATGACGTAAGCTTTTATTGCTCTTGGGTATAAACTAAGGAGTGGAATGACTAAGCCAAATAGCAGATGTCTCATTAGCTATTTAGCCCATTTTGTAAAGTGGTTATCAATTACACTTCCACTAACAGTGTATAAGAGTTCTAGTTAACCCACTTCTTCCCCAACCCTTGGTATAATCAGTCTTTCTAATTTAAGCCAGTCTAGTAGAAGTGTAGTGACATCTCACATGTTTTGAATTGGCGTTTTATTAACTAATGATGTTGAACATCTTTCCATGTGCTTGCTTTCCCTCCATATATCTTCTTTTGTGAAGTACTTTAAATCCTTTTGTTCATTATATTCATTGAATTCTTGGAGTTACCATTGAGTAGTAAAGCATAAGGAGAAAAAGAATAATAGGACTATTTTTGATAGCCAGAGAAGTGACATTTACACAGAAAAACTAAAAGTAAAGGAGCAAGCTATAAGCATGTCTGGAAGAAGAGCCTTGCCAATAGGATGAGATGCAAAGGCCCTGAGGCAGCTGAGAGCACGGTGTGCTTGAGGATTAGCAAAAAGGTCAGTAGGACTGGAATAGAGTAAACAAAGGGAGAGAGGGAGAAGATAAGGAAGAATTTGTATAAAAATTCGATTTCACAGTGTGTTAAATGAGACACCAGATCTTAAAAGACCTACCACATAGTAGAAATTGTTTTAAAAATCAAGTTAATCCAATTATTTACTCACTAGACTATACCCACTCTACACCCTTTTTGAGCTTAAACCCTGGATTCTAGCTTAGAAGCAACTCTTCACCATGCTAGAGATTTCACTCCCTGATTTTGTGCCTCCCTGGGGGCCTGCAGATGCCTCCTCTTACTGGCCAGGCCCAGCCTTAGAGGGGCAGGAACTTGGAACGTGCAGCAGGGGAGGATCATTTAATCAAGAATTAAACTTCTTACTGGACTTCATTTACCATTATGATGGGACATAAAAGTTTAAGGGCTTTTGCCAAAAAAAATCTATGATCCAGCTCTATACAAGTTCTAATAAATCTACAAAGAGGGAATTTATCATCTCTCAATACATGTGTCTTTTCTGCACTGTCTTCTGAAAACTTGAAAATCACAGATATAAATCTCAGCTTTGGGTTTCATTTTTCTCTCCTTAGGGAAATGGAGTTCCAGACTTGCACATGGTTTGTTACTGGTATCCCCTCTCTTGTTCCCAGTTGCTCTCCTCATTCATCTCCCATCCCCTCCTCCTCTTTCCCACAGCTTATCTCCCTATCCTGGGGAGCCCCAGAGTGTTCTGGGGGGACACAGAAGTAGAGGAAAGCCTCTCTTGCCCCTAGTTTCCTCATCTTGGAAATGAAGAGGTTGGGCCATGTGACCTGAAAGACCCCTTCTTGTTCCAGTCCCTGGTGGGACCCAGCCTGTAGCCAATACTGCCGTCTTTGGAGGCTTGTTGGAAGGGGGCTAAAGAGGTAAAGGTAGGATGAAGACATGAGGAAGGGGCTTTTCTGTGACCACTCAAGGCCAAACATGCCCTCAGGTGGTCAGTGGAGAAAGCAAATACGCAGACCTTGGTGTGTGCTGCTGCAAGGATGAACCTGGGAACATCATGGCAAGTGAAAGGAGACAGCCACAAAGGCCGCGCATTGCAGGATTCCATTCATATGAAATTTCCTGACTTGCCAAATTCAAAGAGGCAGAAAGTAGATTAGTGGTTGGCAGTGGATGGCACAGAGGATCTTAGGACTCATGGCTGAGGATGACAGGGTTGCTTTTGAGGGTGATAGAAATGTTTTGGTATTAGATAGTGATGCTGGCTGCAAAACATAGTGAACATGCTAAAAACCACTTTAAAATAAATTTTATGTTATATGAATTATATTTCAATTAAAAATACATACAGCTTCTAAAAAAAACTACAGAGCTTGGCAAGCTGAGGACAAGTGAACAGACAACCTGCCTCAGTGGGGACCCAAGAGTTCTACCAGCTTAGGCAAGAGGCAAGAGGGTCTAATCTTCCCGGATGCACAGGAGAGGGCAGCCAGACAGGCTTCCCTAACCCAGGAGACCCCTCTTGTCCAAGCAAAGCTGCTTCCTGAGTTGGAGAACCTCATCAAGGTTGGCAGGCCCACAGCCCAGGAGGCTAGAGCCCAAATCCTAGATGCAGTGCATCTCAAGGTACAATCCCAGGACCACCTGCATCAGAACTAACTGGGGACCTTGTTAAAAGAGCAGATTCCCAGCCCCCTCCCACACCTACTGAATTGGATTTTTATTTTTAACAAGCTCTCTGGGTAATTCTTTCATACACTAAAGTTTGAAAAACATTTTGAGCTAGAGTGCCTTTCAAACTTTAAAGTGCATACAAATCACCTGGAGATCTTATTAACATGCAGATGATGCTGATTCAGGCAGCCTAGGGTGGGGCCTAAGATTCTGCATTCCTAATAGGCTCCTACGCAATGCTTCATGTTGCTGTTGCATGAATTCTGCTTTTAGTGGCAAGGAATAGAATGGTTCTTAAACATGCTGGAGTCTCACGGAGATTCTGAATTGGTCTGTAGGGTGGCCTAGACATGAGTGTTTTGTAAATTTTCCCAATTCTCCCTAGGTGCTTCTAACAGGTAGCACAGTATTAGACAGGGATCAATATTCCCATCTAATGATGTAGAGGGGGACAGAAGTTCTAAGCAGGAGCCCAGGTAGATTAAGGAGTGTAAAATCAGGGGAGCCCATGTCTCTGGGAATTAACACTACAGAGAGGGTAGAAACTGCTTTGACTCATCGACTGTACTAGCAGGAGGTATCTGTGGCTCAGCCCTGACATCTCAGAGAGTGAGTATGGTGGTAGAGAGTGAGTATGGTGGCAGAATTGCTGCCTCCAAGCCTCAGCAGATAGTAAGAGCAGGGAGCTCTACCAGGTTCTTTGCCTCAGTCCTACTTGGCTCAAAGCCTGGGCCTAAAAGTGGAGCCCATCAGTACATTCAACTTAGGAAAGCTTCATGGGCTGAGGCAGGGGCCCAGTGCCTTCTGTCTTACCCAGGCATCCCAATTATTGGAACCACCCTGAATCCAGAAAGGTATTTGATGGGGAACATCAGCAAGGCATCATTTGCTTGGTTCTTTCAACCTTAGCCACTCTGCACTGTCCATAGCAGCAATGGCAATGGGTTTTGATTGGAGATGGTTGAGAAATGGGGACTTCCACCCCTATCCAGGCTTGCACGGAGGAATTCTCAGCATTGGGGGAAAGAGATGCACACCAAGGAGGAAGAAAGATACAGAGAACAGGTAACTGCAAGGACTGTTTTGTCAGAAAGTCAGAGACAGATGTCAAAAGCAACACACAGGCAGGTTTGGCAAGATTGTGCCACAGTCGTGCGGAGCAGAAACACAGGCTGTATTTCAGTGGGAAATGAAAATGTGTCTGTAATTAATGATCCTCTAGGAACACACAGCCCTTATTAATGTTGCAATTTGGATGAACATAATTCACTAGATGTCAGGCTTGACACCAGGATGGGTGTTCAGCTGGAGGAGGGTTCAGGGAGAGTAGCAGGTGAAGAGGAGGAAGCATGATGAGGGGATCCCAAAGGTCCCGAGGACAAGACACTGGGAGGGGCAGACGTTGAGCTAGAGAAGTCACACTGATGGGCTGGGACACTGTAGAGGAAGCAAGTGTATTCTTGCCAGCCCTAAGCACCCCACCTGGCATGAGGTTGCATGCATAGGCTATGAAGCCAGATTGCCTGAGTTCAGTTTCCTGCTCCTCCCTTTTGCTGCATGACCTTGGTCAAGTTGCTGGATGTCTCTGTTCTTCCATTTGCTAACCTGAAAACAGACCATGAGAATTGTGCCTACTCATAGGATTAAGTTCTTTAGCATAATGCCTAGCACATAGTAGGTGCTAAATAGTAGTTTTGTATTATCATTGTCAGGTTTCATCTGTGTATCAACAATAATGACTCTGGGAACATGGGGTGCAATGAGGATTTCTGCAGGAACCCTTTGTGAAGCTGTCTGCCCAACCAGCTGCTTTTGTCTAGTGACACAAGAGCAAAGCAGAAATGATGCGTTCCCTTTGGCATACAAATGGGATCCAATGACAATAAATAATAAATTAGGGGAACAGAGTTACTTCCATGCCTAGGCCAGTAGCCAGCAAGCAGTGGAAGGCTGAACTGGTGAAACTGAAAGAACACTGAACAGGGATCCAAGAACCCCGAGTTCTTGTCCTACCCCTACTTTGCGAGCTATGTGACCTTGGCCTCATCACTGTTTAGACAAGCATTGTCTCATCTAAAAGATAACTCATCAAATAGTTTCTAAGGGTTGGTCCCACTAGCCTAACCTGTTTTTTAATGCTCTTTTAAGTCTATGGTTAAAAAGGGAAAACACAGGTTGGGTAAATTTGGAGGACTACACCAAGGAACTAGGCTGCACATCAACGATTACTACATCCTCCCACCTGAAACGGAGCAGCCAGACTCCTTGATGTGGGGTAGACACACTTGCCTTGATGTCCAGACATGGCAGCCACACCACCTGGGTAGACTATGCTCCACCCTATTCCTAACCTGCCCTTCTCAGAAAGCCCTAGAGAATAAGTCACATTTCCAAGTCCTACCTTCCCCAGGCTCCATCCAGGAGCCCAGGTGGTCTGAAACTTTTCCTCATTAATTTCAACTTCTTTCTTCTTTTCTTCAGGTGCCCTTACTGGCTCCTTTACTTCAGCCCATTGGCATACTCAAGTCTGCCTTATCCTAAGACAAACAGGAAAACACTGCTTGGTTTTGCTTCCTTACCCTTGACTTGTACCTGATCTCTTTCTCTCTGTTTCTGACAGACAAGCATCTGGAGAAATAGTTGGCACTAGCTGTTCCCATTCCACATTTTCCAATCACTTCTAGGGCCATCACAGAGAATTCAATCACTACCACTCCATGGAACCCATTCCAACCACATCTGTCATCAACATCCCTATTGCCAACTCTGAGAAGCCCTTTCCATTACTCATCTCAACACGCTGCTGACCGCTTGCATCTTTTTTAGAACTCACCTCCTTTGGTTTGCACAGTGCAGGTCTCTCCTGGCTTTTCTCCAGGTGTTTCTCTCTGACGAGCATGCTGGATCTCACACTCCACACCTTAGGTGTCTGTACTATCAAGGATGCTGCACTCGTCCATCCTCTCTTGTTTACACCCTTGTCTTACAACACATCATTCATTCCCATAATTTTAATGGGAACCCAGATGCTTATGGTTTCCATATCCTTATTTCCCTCTAAAACCACTCTCCTAAGATATAAAGCTCGCAAAGGATAAAAGTTATAAACCCACATACTCCATGTATTTGTATGAATTTCCCATAGACATCTCAAATTCAATATATCTATTAAAAAAACTGTGTACTCATTATCATCCCCTATTCCCACATTTAACTTTCCCTTCCCCCTGCACTCCCTGTGTTCACAGGTTACCCCAGCATCCACACTACCTCCCAAGCCCAAGAGCTGTGGATAACTCACAACGCCTCCATCAACCTTATCCTCAACAGTCTCCAAACCCTACCTACTTTACCTCCTAAATATCTCATTTGTCAGCCCTCTTCCCAATCCATGTCCACTGTCACTGTCTTGGTTCAAGCAAATCTCTCACCTGGATATGCCAATAGTCTCCCAACTGGCCATACACTGTCGCCCATTCCTCCAATCCATCCACCGCACTGCCACAAAAGTGATTGACTTTTGTATATTTAATCATGTCTGTTACCATGCTGAAAAGTCCATCACTGACTTTCCTTGCCTGTAAGATAAATGCCGATGCCCTGTCTTGGCATGTTAGACTTTTTTTATCTGGGCCATCCCCCTCCCCATTATATTTCCTGAATGACTATATTCCCCAAACACACTAGGCAATTTTATATTTCCAGGACCTCTTTTAGAATTATCTTATTCCTAATTTGCCAGGAGACTGGGTGTACGGCTAGTTACTAACAATCTTCCTTTCACTTTTATCTGGATTTGACCACTGGCTTTTCTGATTTGTGTCACCTGTTAGCCACTGTCTCAACCAACCAGATGCTCCCCCAAGCCTCCTCTCCTGCCATGATCTGTTTCTGACAACATCCGACTGAGACATTCACTCTAAGACAACTTAAGAGATTGATTTAGAGGAAATTATCAAGTTGTATGCAGAGGCATTGTTCCTATTTTTTTTCTATTTTAAAATTAGATTCATCATGATGCATATTTATCTTAGAGGAAAGCTTACTGATTCATATATAATACGTATAACTTATTTTTATAGATAAAAGCAAAAATAAAACCACAAGGATGTACTATCATTTTTTAGTTGTCCATACTTTAGAAAAAACAAGCCACAGAGGCTGAGCTACATAATCCTGGGAATATCTCCCAGAATTGCATACACATCAGGGATCCTGAATTCAGGCACTTAGAAGAGCCGTATTATTGGTAGTCAGGAACTGGAGGGGCTTTAGACATATGAAAATCATGCCTGGGCCGGGCGCGGTGGCTCAAGCCTGTAATCCCAGCACTTTGGGAGGCCGAGACGGGCGGATCACGAGGTCAGGAGATCGAGACCATCCTGGCTAACACGGTGAAACCCCGTCTCTACTAAAATAATACAAAAAAACTAGCCGGGCGAGGTGGCGGGCGCCTGTAGTCCCAGCTACACGGGAGGCTGAGGCAGGAGAATGGCGTAAACCTGGTAGGCGGAGCTTGCAGTGAGCTGAGATGCGGCCACTGCACTCCAGCCCAGGTGACAGAGCGAGACTCCGTCTCAAAAAAAAAAAAAAAAAAGAAAATCATGCCTGTAAAGGAGGTAGCTTACGCTCAATTCCAGACGAGTGTTTCCATGTAGGAATACAGGTTCTGTGTTGTCAATGTCTCCAAAAATGTAAAAGTTAGAAGTTTGGTTTGCTGTTTTTTTGGTTTCTTAAGGTAGATATTTACATGACTGAGTTGAGACCTTTCATTTTTTCTAATATGGGCAATTAAGCCTGCAAATTTTTTTCTAAGCTCTGCTTTAGTTGTATCTGGTAAATTATGATATGTTACATTTTCTTTTCCATCAGTTCAAATATTTTCTAATTTTCCTTGGGCATTCTTTAGCCCGTAAGTTATTTAGAAGTCATTTTAATTTCAAAACATTTGCTGATCTATTAAATTTTAAACATTCTGTTATAAACAAGGAGCATATTTTGAATAATTTCAATCTTTTAAAGTTTACTGAAATGTGTATTAAAAGCTAGCATATAGCCCTTTTTCGGAAATTTTTTTTTTTTTGATATGGAGTCTTGCCCTGTTGCCAAGGCTGGAGTGCAGTGGCATGATCTCGGCTCACTACAACCTCCACCTCCCGCGTTTTCCTGCCTCAGCCTGCCAAGTAGCTGGGATTACAGGCCTCTGCTGCCACACCAGGTTAATTTTTGTATTTTTAGTACAAACAAGGTTTCTTCATGTTGGCCAGGCTGGTCTCGAACTTCTGACCTTCGGTGATCCACCCGCCTCGGCCTCCCAAAGTACTGGGATTGCAGGTGTGAGCCACTGTGCCCAGCCTAGAAAATGTTTTAAGTGCTCTTGAAAAGAATACATAACCTCTTTTGGGTTGGTATGTTCTATAAATATCAGTTAAGTAACATTGATAAGTAGGGTTATTCAAGTCTTCTATTTTGTGGCTGACTTTTCATCTGTTTTTTCGAATATTGTAAATGTGGTATTGAAATCTCCATCTCTAATTGTTGAATTGTCTACTCATTTCAATTCTGTTTTAGATTAATATACTTGGGGCCTTTTTTGTTAGGTGCATGTCTATTTTAATTGTTATATCTTCCTGATACATTGGACCTTTTATTATGAAATGTCATTTTCTCTAATATTTAAAATCTATTTTGTCCAATAATGATAGAGCCATTCCAGCTTTCATATGGTTGCTATTTGCATACTATCTTTTTTTCAACCTGCTTTCAAATTATTTTTGAATCTGAAATTTGTCTTTCATGGGTAGCATATACCTGTACTTTGCTTTTTTTAATCCAATATGACAATCTTTGCCTTTTGATTGGATCATATAATTCATTCAAATGTAATGTAATTCTGTTTGGATTTACATCTGCCATCTTGGTGTTTGTGTTCTAAATTTTCACATTTTCCCCCTCTATTCCCCCTTCTAATGCTTCTTTTAAGCACTTTTTTTTGAGTTCAATTCTTTTCCTTTTAATCTCTTTGTTTCAGTTCCTCTCTTGAGGAATTCATGTTTCTCGTTACATTGTAGATTTACCAACGTATTCTTCAGTTATTTTCTTGCTCTGTGGATTATAATATGCATCTTAATTTATTACAACATACTTCAGGTTAATTCTGATTTAGAATAAAACACAGCTTTGCTCCAGGATAGCTCCATTTCCCCTCCTCCCTGTGCTGTCATTTTCATGTATGTTACATCCATGTTACAATCCCAAAACATCGTAGGATGATGTGTCGTTTTATTAAATGTCCTTTTAAATAAACAGAAGTAAAAAAAACTCTACATCATCTTTTATATTTAGCCACATATGTATTTCTGGTGCTCTTCATTTCATCCTGTGGATTTTAGCTATCTGTCATTTTCTTATAGTCTGAAGGGCTTCTTCAGTGTTTCCTGTCTGCTACTCTCAGTCTGTTTCCCAAGAATGTTTTAACTTCAGTTTTGAAGTATGCTTCTAGTGGATATAAAACTATTCCTTAACAATATTTGTCCCAATGTTTAGAATGTCATTCCACTGGCTCCCGGCCTCTATTGTTTCTTTTGAGAAGTCAGCAGTTCAAAATATTGTTGTTCCTCTGTATATGAGTCATTTTTCTCCTGTAGCTTTCAAGATTTTCTCCTTGTCTTTGGCTTTCAGCTTTTTAAATATAATGTGCTTAAGTGTTTAATCTCTTTGTACTTATCCTACTTGGGGCTCATTGAATTTCTTCATTTCATATTAAATGTTTTATACGAAATTTGGGAAGTATGGGGGCCATGTTTCTGTGAAATGTTTTATATCTTGGTATGCTTGAAGCTGTCTCTTGGGTCTCTAAGGCTCTGCTCATTTTTCTATTTATTTTTAAATCTTTATATTGGATGGTTTCTATTGACCTATCTTCAAGACCACTGATACTTTCTTCCACCATCTCAAATCTGCTATTAAGCCCATGTAACAGATTTTTCATTTCAATTATATTTTCAACTCCAGAATTTCCATTTGTTCTTTTAAAAGTTTTATCTTAATTGAGATTCCTTATTTGGTGAATTATTGTCATCACTTCTTTAATTTTTAAAACATAAAAGTTGTTGTGAAGTCTTTTTCTGTTAAAGACCCTATCTGAGCCCATTTAGACTTAGTTTCTATCAAATGTGTTGTTTTGTTTGCCTGAACATAAGTCACACTTTCTGTTGAGTATTGCATATATTTCCTCATTATATTTGAGCAACTTGGTCAAGCTCTGATGCTCCACACTGAGCCACTGCAGATTCCCTACCTTGGCACATATCCTTACCAGACTTTGTCCTGCCTATGTTTTGAAGACTGAGTTGTTGGAGAGGGGAAGGTGTGAAAGGAGACAGGAAAGGGGACGAAGAAGAGCCCTTTACTTCTTTGAGTCTCCATTTCCCATTTGTAAAACAGGAAAGTAACAACTATGTCACAGGTCAATGCAAAGATCAAACAAGATTTTATATATAAGATATACAGACATACAAAATTATATATATATTTTATACGCATATACACACATAGGTAAGCATTTTGTAAATTCAAAAACATTATACAAACATGATGAAATAATATTTATAATAGTAATTTTTTTTTCTTTGAGACAGAGTCTTGCTCTGTCACCCAGGTTGGAGTACAGTGACACGATCTCAGCTCACTGCAACCTCCGCCTCCTGGGTTCAAGTGATTCTCATGCCTCAGCCTCCCAAGTAGCTGAGATTGCAGGCATACACCACCATGCCCAACTTTTGTGTTTTTAGTAGACACGGTGTTTCACCATATTGGCCACGCTGGTCTCTAACTCCTGACCTCATGCTCCACCTAGGCCTCCCAAAGTGCTGAGATTACAGGCATGAGCTATGCCTAGTCTGTTATTTTCTTTATTCAGCAGTCAGATAATTAACCAACCACAAATGTGATGGCTAGGAAAAGAGTAATAGGGAAAAAAAAGAGAGAGAGAGAAACAAGTACCTAGGAAATCTATGTACTTAAAGAGAAAATCATAGGAAGAGACAGAAAAAGAAAAAAAAATAGGGAGAAAAGGAAAGCAAATTAGGAAAAGAGAGGGGGAGAAGAAAGAAAGGGGAAAAGAACAGCCTTTAAGCTTCTTCCCTTTTATCTCTCCAGAAACAGAGCACAAAAGTCATTATTAGTCTTGTTAACCTTGCAGTAAAAGTTTTAAGGATCCCATGGAGCCCTGTAATCAACTTATTCTAGTTCTATAAATAAGACTCCCCTGAGAAGCCAGAGTTAGTACTTGGCTGAAAGAGGAAAAACCATGGTCTGCCTGCAAAGTGATGGGAAAGGTGGGGTTGTATCCAGAAAACTGGCTGACTCAGTACCTGCCATTGCCCTTCCCCTTACAGAAATGCTGCTCTTCTGGCTTACTTTACTTTATCCTTGCAGCCTCCTATGGGTCTCCAGCAGTCTGACCAGGAATTCAAAGCAATCTAAGAGAAAACCTTTTAACCTATTGGGATGTTGGCAGGAGATGGGGTGACAAGGAGCAGTACGTCATGTGGTTTAAGGTAGCTGCTTTTAGCTTTCAATCTTGTCTCAGTAATGGCTCCTGGCAACTGTTAACTCTTTTTAAAGGTGGGAGAGCATATTCACACTCATTATCTGTGATTGATCATGGATATTCCCAGAGATTCCCAGGTTTTCTCCAATAATTTCATTTTGAATATTTCTCCAATCATTTCTCAAAAGACTCATTTTGAATGTTTTATCTTCATAATCTAAAACAAATAAAAAGCATATTTCATATAACCAGATAACTACCTACAAAGTAGTCTGGCACATCATTTTCATGCCCAAGCTTAAATTTGTCTTAATACAGTAATCACAAATAAGAATTACCATTGCTAATTATGCTGAACTAGTGAGAAAAGAATAAATTATGCTTAGTTACCAAACAGAGGCTAAATACTGTCATTGAAAACAACTGACACTAAGGCAGCCAGTATGATTGCAAGTAATAATTCATTCTCATTTTCAAAAACCCATTACATGTTGTTAATTTTGTTTGTTTGAACTTTATTGGTTTTATGGGTTTGTATTTAATTTATAAATTTGACTTGTTTTTATAGAATATTACAATATAAGCATAAGGAGTTTATGCCTAGTTTCATGTTTGTAAATATATAAGATATAATTAAAATAAGTCAACAGAGAGGAGGGAGTGCAAAGGTGTTCTTTTTCTAAAAGGATTTCATATGTTGCTAATTTTAGGTGGGGCAGGGAGGGACAGGTATTATTTCCTTACTCATTACCACAGCCCAGCAAGGAAATAAGTGGGAAAGTATGATTATCTAAGTTTACTAGAACCAATGTTCAGACAAGGTGAGTGACAAGTTCAACATGAGCAGCTTTATTAACCAGGTATTGGACTTTCCCACAGGACAACCCACCCACCTGTATCAGGCAGGCTTCTCTCTTGGCATCATAGAATCTAAGCATAAGAGACTAAAGGACCATCTTGTCCTCTTCCTTCCTAATGTAAGCATCTCCCCTACAATATTTTTGCCAGGTGGTCTGCAAGCCTTTACTTAGAAACAGAGACAGGGACCTATTACTGTCCCATTATGAAGTCTTTTCAACTTAGCGATGTGGTGTACCAAAAAGGGCACAGAAAATTATAATCACAGGTATAGAGTTTGAGTCACAATTCTGCCATGAGCAATGGAAACGTTTAGATAACATTCACTGAGAGCACTGTTCTGATTTCCTCCTCCCAACAACCCTATTGCAATCGATCAGGTTAATTAACTCAGTACCAATATCATTCACATTTTACAGACGGGGAAACCAAGGCACAGAAAAGTAAAAGTGATTTGCCCAAGTGCTTATAGTTAGCTATGTGATGGAACTAAAATGAAAACCCAAGCAGTTCTGATGTAGGAGTCGATGATGATGGAGCTGTAAACATATGCCCTGAAATCTCCTGCAGTGGGGAACATAATGGACAGGAGACCCAGGGATCCATTGCCCAGACAGTGACTGGGAGAGGCAGTGACCTCCAGCTAGATCCATTCCTGGGAATCACACGTCTCCTCTGATAGGCTACTTTAGCTCAAGGACCCACATCGCTGGTCTTAGGAAAAACTTTTTAAAAAGTGTGCTGCAGTCTGAGATGTTTACTATCCACCTCTTCCTTCCCTCTCAACTTTACAGAGGAAAAATCTTGTTGCATATGCTCAATAACAGCCCCCCAAAATTTCCACATCCTAATTCCCAGAACCTGTGACTATGTGCCTCCTATGGTAAAAGGAACTGTGCAGATGTGATTAAGTTAAGGATCTTCTGATGGGAATTATCCTGGATTATTCTGATGGGCCTCATTTAATCACCTTTAGAAGAGGTGGCAGGAGTGTCAGAGAAGATGTGACAATGACAGCAGGGGTCAGAGTGATGTGACTATTGGCTTTGAAGATGGAAGTGGCCACAAGCTAAGAAATGCAGATGGCTTCTAGAAACTGGAAAAGGTGAGGGATTCTCTCCTAGAGCTACCAGAAAAAACATTGCCCTATAAATAGCTTGACTTTAGCCAGTGAGACTTCTCACCTCCAGAACTATAACATCATCAATTCGTGTGGTTTTAAATCACTAAGTTTGTGATACATAGAGCAGCAATAGGAAACTCACAGGGACCTACAGCATAGTGTGATTGCTCTTCCTGCTTCATTTTCCTCCCTGTCTTCCCCTCACAGCTGTTTCTCCTCAATCATATATTGTATGTCTAATGTCTTGACATCTGCTTTTAAGAGGATCCAAACAGACACAAGTGGTACAGAGAGCGAGCTTTTAGCAAACAGGCAGTGAGTGTGGGACTTTGGACTGGCCCACTCACCACACTCCTGATCCCAAGTGGGAAGTGGTGCAAGGAGAGGCTATAGCAAAAAAAAAACAAAAAGGATGGCCCAACTGCTCCAAACTCCACTGAGGCTGAGCTAGGAAAACACCTCAGTAGATGAGAACACTATTGCAGTGAAAAAAAATGTTCTGGTAGACAGAAGCACCATTGCACACACTATGATTCATGCATTTCAAAATATGTGGAAACAGTGTCTACAAAGAAGCTAGAATTGGTTGGTTACTGCTAAATTGTACTGATGTCCCGCAAAGGAATGATGAGAAACAAGCAGTTAATGGCTAGGGGTTGCATGCGCTCTTATACTCTGCTATGGAAGAGCAGACACAGCTGAGCAACATTTGAGGGCTCAGACAGGCAAGGTATGTTATGCTAAGATCAGAACCCTAGTGGGGAAAACCTGTGGCACTGAGAAATGAAGATGTTAGTCCTCCAGGCCGCCTGAAATCCTCAGAGTTGCAGAACCTAGGGAAGGTTCTCACTCTTCCCTAACAAGAGATAGCACTTTCACTGTGGACTCCTTCCTGAAAAGCAGCAGGTGCCTTCCTCAGGAGCTTTCTCAACCTGCTCCCCAGCAATGCAAGTACTGGCTGCAAGGCTGACAACTAGGATTAATTGACTACAGATATACTGAGCCTAATAAGGGAGCAAAAAGACTGCATCAAAGATGTTCCAAGAATCAGCTAGCAGTTGCAGGCAGGAGCCAAAGAAGTACTACTAGGTTTGGATTTTAAGGGTGCCTGATCAAGAGGGTCAGAATGTAAGACTGAGTAAGAAGGGATTCATTGCCTTGGGGATTCTTTCTTGGGAGACATCCTAACAACTTATTGCCAGGAGGTGGGGGAGGGTATCTCTTAGAAGCCTGGAGAAAGAGCCTGGTAAAGTGCAAGTGAGTTGTTCTGGAAGAAGATAGAGGAGGGAGTAAGGAGGTTGAGGAAAGTAGGCATACTGGCAGGGATATATTACGGAAGGTCAGTGACCAACCACCCAGAGACTGTGGCCCATAGAAGGACCTCAGAGGCAGACTAGGAGACTCGACGCACAGGGCATTATGCAGACAGTTTATAGAGCATGGTGTCCATAGGGTAAAAAAGACATGCAGCCAACAGGATGCTGCTTATCATCAAAACCCCAAAAAAGGCAACCACAGAGGAGGTGGCTGACCATGGTCACCCTAAGAAGTCACAACCGCATAGTCAATTCTCAAACCCAAGCCAATATGCAGGCCCAAAACCCACTGAATGAGAAGGAAGGACCCTGCAGTACTACGGCGAGCATATATAGTTTAACACTTGAACACGGGGGCTATAGGTACTCAATCCGTTCTCACACTGCTATGAAGAAACACCTGAGACTGGGTAACTTACAAAGGAAAGAGGTTCAATTGACTCACAGTTCCGTGTTGCTGGGGAGGCCTCATGGTGGAAGGCAAAGGTGAAGCAAGCACCTTCTTCACAGGCAGCAGGACGGAGTGCGTGCAAGAAGAGGAAATGCCAGACACTTATAAAACCATCAGATCTCGTGAGACTCAGTGGTTAGCTGCAATTGACACTCTCGTGAGACTCAGTCATTATCACGAGAACAGCATGGAGGAAGCCGCCCGCAAGATCCAATTACCTCCACCTGGTCTCGGCCTTGACCTGTGGGGATGATAGGGATTAGAATTCAAGATGAGATTTTGGGTGGGGACACAGCCACACCATATCAGGTACCAACCCCCCACCCTGTGCAATTGAAAATCTATGTATAACTTTTGACTCCCCTAAAATGTAACTACTAATTGCCTACTGTTGACTGAAGGCTTTTCTGATAGCAAAACCATAGATTAACACATTTTTGTATTTTATATGTATTATATTCTGTTGGGGTTTGTTTTTGTTTTTTGAGAGAGGATCTCATGCTGTCATCCAGTCTGGAATACAGTGGCACAATATCATCTCACTGCAGCATCGACCTCCTGGGCTCAAGTGATTCTCCCACCTCAGTCTCCCAAGTAGCTAGAACCACAGGTGTACACCACCACACCTGGCTAATTTTTTAAAACTTTTGCAGAGACAAGATCGCCCCTATGTTGCCTAGGCTGGTCTCAAACTCCTAGACTCAAAGGACCCTCACATCTCGGCTTCCCAATGTGTTAGGATTACAGGTGTGAGCTCTGTATTATTACAATAAAGTAAGCTGTGAAGAAGAAAATGTTAATAGTAACAAAGAGAACATGTATTCACTATTCATTAAGTGGAAGCGGTTCATCGTAAAGGTCTTCATCCTCACTGTCTTCACGTTGAGTTCCCTGAGGAGGAAGAGGAAGAGCAGGGGTTGTTCTTGCTTTCTCAGGGGTGGCAAAGGTGGAAGAGGTAGAGGAGATAGAAGGGAAGGCAGAATAGGCAGGCATGTCCCATGTAACTTTTATTGACAAAAACCCACATATAACTGGACACACACAGTTCAAAACCATGTTGTTAAGGACCAACTGTACTGTGATGATTCCCTCAGTTCTTTCCCAAAGGGATGGGTGGCCATTTAATTGGATGACTCTACACTGGAGAAATGGGGAAACTGAGATATTTTGAGAATTATTAGACACGGGGTCTGACCTTAGCACTGATATTCAAATATGCAAAGCATTAACCTGGTCTTCCTGTTAGAGTGGGTACTTAGAGTGGCCAGGTAATATACAGAGTCCTGGTTGAAGTCTGACCCCAGGAAGGTCTCTGACCCCCACCCACAAGTCATTTCCTCTGGCCACTAGTATGTAATTGGAATTCATATACTTGACATTTGGAGTAACCACCATATTGGGTCCTTGCCTGTGGGGAAAACATTATCATAGTGGGGGAGGTCAACTGGGAACTTCTGAAACAGCTCTGGCACTGGTCACAACAGTAAATAAAAAATAATACTGCATCCTGGAGCTGATGACAGAGATTGGTGCCATCCTTAAAAGCAAAAAACGCAAGAATAGTGGCCCCTACTACCTCCAGTGTGACACTGTGGCCTCTGCAGAAATTAGATGGACCCTGGAGAGAGAATGCAAACTAACATCCCAATCATTGCCTCAGTCACAGCTGCTGTCCCAGGCACAGGGTTTTTATTAGAGCAGATTAATATGGTTTTGGGTACATGGTGTGTGGCCATTAATTTGGCAGATGTGTTCTTTTCCACTCTGATCTGACAAGAGAATCAGAAAGTTTGTATCCACATAGAATGGACAATGATAATTATCTAGGGTTAGCCTCAGGGCTTGTGTTACCTCTCCTACCCTCTGCCATATTATCATCTAAAGAGACCTGGCCTGCCTGGACACCCCACAGAATATCACACTCACCCATTTCATTGATGGGATCATGCTGACTGAATGGGATAAGCAAGAGCTGGTCTCCTGCAGGTCTTGGTAAGGCTCATGTGTTGCTGAGGGTGATAAGGCTGATGAAGATTCAGGGATCTACCATTATAGTGATGTTTTTAGGGTACCCAGTGATCAGGGGTGTCCCAAGATATCCTCTCCAAAGCAAAGACAAAACGACCGAATCCTGAATCTCAACCATAAGAAGGAACCACGGTGCCTGGCTAGGCTTTTTAGGTTCTGGAGGCAATGCATTCCATACCTAGGAATACTGTTCCAACCAGTATATAGGATAATACGACAGCTACCAGCTTCAAGTAGGACAAAGAGCAGGAAAGGGCTCTGTGGAAGTTTCAGGCTGCTGTGCAAGCAGCCCTGCACTTGGGCCATACACTCTGGCAGATCCTAAGATACTAGAGGTTTCAGTAGTGGAAAAATACACCCAATGGAGCTTTTAGAAAGGCCCCAGAAGAAACCCATACCATAGGTTCCTGGGATCTGTAACAAGGCCATGCTGTCTACAACAGAGAATTATATACTTTCTGAGAAATAGCTCTTAGCATAATGCTGGGCTTCATTGACCATGAGGCACAAAGTGATACTGTGTCCTCCAGCACTGCTGACTACAACCTGGTTCTGTTGGACCTGCCAGTCAAAGTCAGACATACCCAGCAGCCATTACCACAGCATCAAGCCTGGATCAAGCCTAAGCAAGTTCTGAGGTCACACGTGAGCTGTATAAGCAGGTGGCCCAGAACACCATGTTAGCAACCACAGTCATACCAGCCATGTGGGGGTCCAGTATGACCAGCAGAAGAAGGAACAAAAAACCCCAAGCTTGGCTTATGGACCAGTTAGTTGGTCCGGCATATGTGTGCACGCCAGACTCAATGATGGCTACATTATAGCTTTATTCATGGCTATCCTAAAAAACACTGAAGAAGAAAAATTGTCCCAGTGTATGGATATGTGGTGTACCTTTTCATGTACTTTGCATGGAAGGGTAAGCAACCCAAGGTGAAGATATGTACAGATTACTGGGCAGTGGCTAATGGAGCCTAGAAGAGAGGAGACCGAAAGATCGGTGTCAAGGAAGTTTAAGATAAAGGCATGTGAATGAACACATTAGGAGTGGGCACAAAGTGTGAATATTTTTGTATCATAAATCAATACACATTAGAAAACATCCACCGCAAGAGACACTGACCAAGTGAACAGTGAAAATGACGTTGTCATCTTGCATTAGGCAGCCTTCATCACCGGCCATGTTGAAACTAGCATGATGAGCACATAAATGGAGTACAGTGGCAGAAACAGAGGCCACACAGCGTTCCAGAAACATGGACTCCCACTTACCAAGATGAATTTACGTCTTGTGGCCTTGGAACATCCAGTCTGTCATCAACAGAGACCAATGCTGAACCCCTGATATGTCATTATTTCCAAAGAAGACCAACAGCCACTTGGTAGTACATTGACTATAGTTGGCCCTACACATCCTAAAACGAAAGCCAGCAGTTCATACCCATGAGGACAGAAACTTACTCTGGGTGTGAGTTTGCCTTTTCTGCCCTTACAGCCTTAGTTGGTGCCACTACCCAAAGGTGTATGGGTGTCTGATCCACAGGCATGGAATCTCATGCAGCATTAATAACCAAGTAGGAGACCCACTTCTGAGAGAGGTGTGGAAGCAGATCTATGCTACTGTTTACATGTTTGTCTCCCCGAAAACTCATGTTGAAGTTTAATTGCCATTGCAACAGTATTAAGGAGTGGGACCTTTAAGAGATGATTAGGGCATAAAGGTTTCACCCTCGTGGGTGGAATTGGTGCTGTTTTAACAGGGCCAGGCTGGCCCCCTCTTCCTCTCTTTTACCCTCTCACCTTTTGTCATGTGATGATGCAGCAAGAAGTCCCTTGCAAGATGCTGGTAGCTTACATTGGGCTTCCCAGCCCCTAGAACTGTAAGCCAATCAATTTCTGTTCATTATCAATTATCTAGTCTCAGGTATTCCGTTAAGCAGCACAAAATGGACTAACACAACCTGCAACTACCCAAAATCAGCTGGCCTCATAAAATGCTGGAATGGCCTTCTAGAGGCCCAGCTGATGTGCCAGCTCAGAGGCAATACACAAGGAATGGGGCGCCATCCTTCAGGGTACAGAATCTACATTAAATCAGAGATCTCTCTAGGTTATTGTACCCCAACAGGAAGGTCACATGGATTCAGGAACCAAGGCAGCAGGAGTAGTCCCAATGAGCTCCTGGGGCTCTTTGATGCTTCTTGTCCCTGAAACTTTTAAAAGGGTTGCAGGTCCTGGTATCCAAAGGGGACACACACTTTCCAGAGCACACAAAACAGATCCCATTGAAATTCAAGTTATGGCTGCTGCCACGGCCCTTTGGTTTCCCTGTGTCCATGCACCAGGAAGAGAGTAGTCAATATACTGCTGGGGGCGGTGACCCTGATTAGTAGTGCTGCTTTCATACAATGGCAGCATTGAGGAATATGATGTAGAACCCAGCTGAATCAGTGGAATACCTCCTGGTACTTCCTTGCTCCCTTGTAATGGTGAAACTCCTTGTACAACCACCTGTTCTAGAAACTCAGACACCTCAGGAATGAAGGTGTGGGTCACACCACCAGGTAAGCCCCCCCAATATCTTTTGAAGTTACTGCTGAGGTTTAGAATAATTTAGAATGGACAGTAAAAAAAGAAGAGGGAACACCAGTTGCAGCCTTGAGGTTGACCACAGTAATGGGGTTCTAGTTTGTCTGACTAAACTTCTTCTTAAACCACGCTTCCCATGGGCCTGACACAAGGATTTTAGCCAAATGTTGTGCTACATAATCTGTAAGTGACAGATTTACTCAAAGTTTTAGTTTCCTTTTCTGAAATGGGAATGGTGTTCACAGGAAGGTTATGTGAAATGTGAAGGCTATGTAAAGTTTATGGTAATTTTTGTGCTGGATTTTGAAATCTCCTCTTGCTAACTTCCACCCATTGGCCTTTGTTCCATCTTCCAGCTCCAAATAGAACAACTCTAACCCCTCTCTTGTAGTCACCCTTCAGATAAAGCAAGTCCTCACTTAATGTTTTCTATAGGTTCTTAGGAACTGCTAATTTAAGTGAAACAACGTATTATATCACAGGTCCTCAAATAATGTTCTTTCATTCAATGCTTCACCATAACATTGGATAACGAAAACAAGCTGGGTCCTGCTGTGCATCATTTTGCTTAAAGTCATAGTTTCCAAGAACCTGTTGATGCCATTAACTGAGTTATTGCACCTGAAATTAGCATTGCTCGTTAGCCACCAGACCAGGCCCCAGTCTTAAGCTTACAATGTTTCTTCAAGCTCTTCCTCCTGCTGTTAAGTTGATCAGCTTTCTGTTTGCTGCAGTCATCAGTGTCCTTTTGAAACATGGCACCCATAATGACTCCCCTGCACTCCTGACATGGACCGACAGGTGCAGAAAACAGAGAACCTGGCCCCTCTGGGGAGCTGGTGGATCCTCACCTGTATTGCAGCTAAGGTCTGCATCACAGAATTAGTACTTTGATTATGTAATTAATCTAAAAACCCTTGATCTGTCCCTAGAAGCTGCAGCCCTGGCAGGTTCCCCCTATTCTATACATATGTAATTGATTTTTTGAGCATGAAAATTAGCAAAACTTTGGAACCTGAATTTTCAGTGACTGACAGTGGATATCTGCAACTGATGTCTCCCCAGCATCCTTTCCACTTTCAGAAAGTCCTTCTCTCACTCTTTGTGACTCTTGAGAGGTTGCTGTGGCAAACGCCTACTAGCTTTCCCCCATTACTAGCTTTTCCTCAATTTTCTTTCTAGAGACCTGACGTTTATCACATGGCACATGGCTCTGTGCTATAGAGGGGTCCAAGCCCTTCCCCAGCCCCTACGATTGAAACACTATTGCCCTATCACAACCATCCACAAAGATTGGGTACAAAGTGGGCCAATGGTGCAATCCTGACCAAGGAACATGAGAGTGTCTGCTCAGAGACCCCTAAAAAGACTTCTACCAGGTAATCTTAAAAAAAAAAAGAGGAGAAAATGGAGAGAGAAAGGTGTGAGAGAAAATCCTTCTGTTAAAAGAAAAACCTTGGACAAATTAAAGAGTTTAATTGAGTGAAGACTAGTTTATGAATTGGGCAGACCCCAAACCAGAATAGGTTCAGAGAGCCTCCAGTGCAGCTGCGTAGTGAGGAATATATGAACAGAAAAGGGAAAGTGATATACAGAAAACAGAAGTGAGGTATGGAAACAGCCGGATCGGTTGCAGCTCAGGAATTACATTATTTGAACTTAGTTTGAACAACTGGCCACCTGTGATTGACTGAAACTCTGCAATCAGAGAGAGAGTAGGAGAGGAGGTTACAATCTGTTTACACAGCCAGTTAGGTTCAGTTACACATCCAGCTACACGTTGGAGGAAATTACCATGGCTCACTATGGCAAGAGAAACCTTGAGGCCAAACTTAAAATATGTCAGGAGGCAGCTTTAGACTAAATTTAACACCTTCTTTGCAGCTTCAGGAAGTGGTTGCTGGAGCATCACCCCCGGCCTGTCTGACCCATCTGAGAACCATGGGGAAGGGGCAGTGAGGAGGGCAGTTAAGAAAATGAGCCACAATATTAAGATGACAACATGATTTCTGATGATACGAACTCTGCAGCTGCCCTACCTGGGCAATGCTTTCAAATGGGAGATTAAAATGCCCTTATTCTTTCAGAGGACTTTGGGCTCCCAGAGTTTCCTCTCATTTCTGGGGATCAGTTGTGTGGCACTTCATCTGATCCCATGAACTCGCCAGTTTCTCTACCAAAGTCCCTTTTAGCTATTAAATGTGCCATGTTAATTTCAGTTGCTTAAATCTAGAACCCTGGCTCGGGTACTGTTTGTAAGGAAAGGGAAACAAGACAGAGAGGCTAACACGTGTCGGGAGAAGAAAAGACAGCCGCACACATGTCACTTAGCCTGAAAACAAACAGCCGTTTATGTATACGGAAGTACATTAATTGCCAAAATTGAACTAATGAAAGAGACATAATTAGCTTCTGAGAGAGGAAGAAACCAAGTTGATCTCCTAATGAGGTCTGAATAGGCCTCTCATTAGCCAAATGGCTGGGGACTGGCATGAGGTGGCAGAGCTCAGAGAGAACACAGAAAAGAACAGGTTGGAAGGCAGGTGAGGACCCAGGGGGCCCTGGGTCCTGGATCCTCCAAGGGAACTTCATCCCAACAGGAATAGAGGAGCCACCCAAGGAAAAAAAATGGCCCATAGATAGAAGGTAAATGGACATTTTCCCATAGCCCCTGCTCTTAAACCTACTTCCCTTATAAGTTTTTTTTCCCCAGGTGAAAAGGGTCACCAATTTTTCCCACAACCTTCTGCTGATTGCCTCCTAGTACCCTAGTACCCTACTGTTTCTGGGCTCCATTCAGACTTACTTAATTGCATCTCTGGGTGTGAGTCCCTAAGCTCTGCTATGCAAGATGCCACCAAAATAACATTAGGAAATTGATGCAAACACCAAGTTAATTTCTTATTTTACAGAAGCTCATGGGGGAAACATTCAATGATTGACCTAAATTAATAAATCTCTAATTTTGAAATCTGCATTGGCTTGGTAACAGAAAACCAGATATGAGATGGGTAGTTATACCATATAGATAAAATCTGCTTCCACCTAAGTTTAAGTACAGCCAACAATAGTCATGCCCCACATATTGACCTTCTGGTTAATGATGGACCATACAAACGATATTGATCCCATAAGATTATAATGAAACTGGAGAAGTCCTATCGCCTAGTAACATTGTTTTTATAAAGTACAACACATTACTTACATGTTTGTGGTAATACTCATGTAAACAAATCTACTGTGCTGCCAGACATATAAAAGTCTAGCTTATACGATTATGTACAGTACATAATACTTAATAAATGACTATTATCATTTACTGGTTTATGGATTTACTATACTATACTTTTCATTGTTTAAGAGTAGTATACTCCTACTTATAAAAAATATTTACCTGCATAATGTCCTCAGGCAGGCCCTTCTAGGGGTATCCAGAAGAAGGTATTGTCATAGGAGATGACAGCTCCATGTGTGTTATTGACCCTAATGACCTTCTACTGGGACAATATATGGAGGTGGAAGACAGTCATACTGATGATCCTGACCCTGCATAGTCCTATGCTAATGTGTTTGTGTCTTAGTTTTTAACAAAAAATGTTTTGAAAGTTTTTTGAAAGGCCAGGCACAGTGGCCCACACCTGTAATCCCAGCACTTTAGGAGGCCAAGGCGGGTGGATCACCTGAGGTCAGGAGTTCAAGACCAGCCTGGTCAACATGGTGAAACCTTATCTCTACTAAAAATACAAAAATATTAGCCAGGCGTGATGGCAGGCACCTGTAATCCCAGCTACTTGGGAGGCTGAGGAAGGAGAATCGCTTGAACCCAGGAGGCAGAGGTTGCAGTGAGCTGAGATCATGCCACTGCACTCCAGCCTGGGTGAGAGTAAAATTCCATCTCAAAAAGATAAACAAATAAAAGTTAAAAAAAAAAAAATTTTAGAATAGAAAAAAAAGCTTATAGAACAATATATAAAGAAAGAAAATATTTTGTACAACTATACAATTTAT
>NW_016806471.1:1203064-1209869 GCF_001698545.2 Rhinopithecus bieti
CTCCAGCCTGGGTGAGAGTAAAATTCCATCTCAAAAAGATAAACAAATAAAAGTTAAAAAAAAAAAAAATTTTAGAATAGAAAAAAAAGCTTATAGAACAATATATAAAGAAAGAAAATATTTTTGTACAACTATACAATTTATTTGTGTTTTATGTTAAGTATTATTGTAAAAGAATCAGGAAGTTTAAATTTTTTTAAAGTTTATAGAGTAAAAAAGTTATAGTAAGCTAAGTTCAATTTATTATTGAAAAAACTTTTAATTTAGTGTAGCTTGAGTGTACAGTGTTTATAAAGTCTACAGTAGTGCACAGTAATGCTCTAGGCTTTCACATTCACTCACTGCTCACTCCCAGACTCACCCAGAGAAACTTCCAGTCTTGCAAACTCTGGTAATTGCCCTCTACAGGTGTACCATTATATTTATTTTTATATTTTTGAAACGGAGTCTCACTGTGTCACCCAGGCTGGAGTGCAGTGGCGCAATCTCAGCTCATTGCAACCTCTGCCTCCAGGGTTCAAGCAATTCTCCTCCCAAGTAGCTGGGATTATAGGCACCCACCACCACACCCAACTAATTTTGTATTTTTAGTAGAGACAGGATTTCACCATGTTGGCCAGGATGGTCTTGATCTCTTGACCTCGTGATTCACCCACCTAGCCCTCCCAAAGTGCTGGGATTACAGGCATGAGCCATCGTGCCAGCCCTCTTATCTTTTATACTGTATTTTTACTCTACATTTTCTGTTTTGATACATTTAAATACTCAAATAATTATCATTGTGTTATAATTGACTACAGTATTCAGTATGGTAGCATACTGTGTGGGCTTACAGCCTAGGAGCAATAGGTTTTACCATCTATAACACAGGTTACATCACCTACGCCATAGCCTAGATGTGTGGTAGGCATTCTATCTAGCTTTGTGTAAGTGCACTCTACGGTGTTAGCACAATGACTAAATCGCCTAACAGCACATTTCTCAAAACGTTTCCATGTTGTTAAGTGACACATGACTGTACTGTTCTTTCCATCCAGATCAAGATAGGTACACTTTCTTCAATTCTCCCAAACTGCTGTCTATTACATTTTGTTGGAATGATTTCATCAACTACATTAGGTCAAGCACTGCATTAGGGGCTCCATCCCCAGAGCCCAGTTCAATTTCTGGGGCACAGTGAAGTTCAATGCACTCACTGAACATCAACAAACCTTGCTATAGTACTCTCTGTGTTCAGCACTGTGCTGGATACTTGACACATATTTACTTATTCAGTCCTTACAACCATTCATTTACAGATTGAGAAAATAAAGCTCAGAGAGGTTCAGTGACTTGCTCAAGGTCACACAGCCGGCCAAATATGGAGCTGCTTCAAGCAGGCCCTCTGCACATTGTGCCCCTACTGTGCTACCTTCATACAACTCCTCGCTTCTCAAGAAGGCAGGCTTAGAGAAAAAGAACCATGTTTCCAAGTTTTCATATAGCTCATTGCTTTCAATTTTTTGTCACTGCCTTTTTTTTCTTTTAATGGTGTATGGCTATGTTACCCAGGCTGATCATCTCAAACTCCTGGGCTCAAGTCATCCCCTCATCTCAGCCTCCTGAGTAACTGGGACTACAGGCACACACCATTGCACCTGGCTAGTCATTGCCAGGTTGGCACAAATATAATTGTGCATTTTGCCATTAAAAGTAATGTCAACAACTGCAATTATGTTTGCACCAACCTCATAGTAAAAAGTCATTCACCTCAAAACATGGTATGACAAGTCAGGAGAGCATCGCGTTGAAGACATGGAGGGAAATGGCATGGGTTTGGATCAGGGCTGCAACTGCTGTGGCCCCTCCCTAAGGACTGAGTTTCCTCCTGTGGTTATTAAAATGGAACCAACAAACACACGCAAAGCATTCAGAACAGTGTCTGACACCAAGGAAGCAACAACAAATGTTATGACTGTTATCTAAATAACAATAATACAGAATCATGAGCCCTTCCGGTTTAATGGAACCTTGGACAACAACCGTTTTCAACAGAACATGAGAAAGTTAAGGCTTTCTATGATCATTTAACACAACTTCATATTGCCTGTTATTAAAACACAATCTACACGTAGTGTAGAGGCGACTGTATTACAGCCATGTGGCCTAAACAGATTCTGATGATAGGCACAGATAATAAGGAGTGGCATGGCTTTTCAATCTTCTGTTGGTAGGTTTTTTTTTTTGTTTTTTGTTTTTTGTTTTTTTTGAGATGGAGTCTTGCTCTGTTGCCCAGGCTAGAGTGCGGTGGTGCAATCTTGACTCACTGCAACCTCCATCTCCCGGGTTCAAGCAATTCTCCCACCTCAACCTCCTGGGTAGCTGGGATTACAGGTGCACGCCACCATGCTCAGCTAATTTTTGATTTTTTAGTGGAGACAGAGACAGATTTTTGCCATGTTGGCCACACTGGTCTCGAACTCCTGACCTCAAGTGATCCACCCACCTCAGCCTCCCAAAGTGCTGAGATTACTGGCATGAGCAACTGGTCTCCAGTCAGTAGTTTTTTGTTTTTGTTTTTTACTATAAAATACAGCCTTGTCTAAATTGTAACCGGTTTTTTAAAAACATACACTAAACTTAGTGCTCAACAAATGAATAGAGGAGTATAATTTGATGTTCTTTTCACTGATTTCTGTTATTATCACAGCATAATCTAACTATCATTTCATCACTGGGCTTCAAATTAGTTATAAACATATTCCTCTTGACAACATGGAAGACGCAACCTAGGCACTGAAAATACACACATTTGTTGCCCTGAAGAATCTTATTAAGGCAACGCTAGAGGCCTGCAGAGGGTCTGAAAGGAGAGGCTAAGGAAAGAGGGAGGCACATACAGGCCAGAATAGAATAAATATTTAAGAAACTTGCAAACCCCATGTGTGTGGCAGGGGGGGTGGTGACCAATAAATATTTTATAGAAAAGCTACCATTTGGGGTGAGCCTTATCGGACCCTTGGGATGCCAACAGGTGGAGATGGAGAAGTACATTCCAGATGGGGACAGCAGCTGCCCCAGTGCTTCGGGGACATCCAGGTTCCTCCTACCGGGCTCTGCGCAGCTTCCTGCTGCCACCCTCCTCTTCCCTGGCCCAGCTGGGGGGCCACCAATTAAAGGGGGCCACCTGGGTGCTCCCCGGCCCCTCTGCTGTCTTCGTGTTGCCCTGTTCCCTGGCCTGGTGCCCACCTGCCCTTTCTCTCTCCCTCTCTTTTTTTCTCACCTTTTCCCTCCCCCACTTCATCTTTTCTCCTTCTCCCCTACTCTCCCTCCCTCTCTTCCCCTTTTTTCTCTTCTTTCCCTCCTCTCTCTCCTGTATCTCTTCCCCCCTCGCTTTTCTCTCTCCCTCCCTCTCCCCACCTCTTTCTCTCCTTTCTTTTCCCCATCCCTTCTCTTTCCCTTTTTCTCCCTCTTTTCCCCCCTTCTTTCCTTTCCCTCTCCCCCTCCCTTTCAATCCCCTTCCTCTCCCCTCTCCTCTGTGTCTCTCCCCAGTCTCTTTTCTCTCCTTCTCTCCCTTTCTCCCTACTCTCTATTTCCCTTTCTCCATCCTCTCCCCATCGTCTTTCTTTCCCCCCGTTCTCTCTCCCTCCTTTGTATCTCTCCCACTCTCCTTTTTCTTCTCTCTCCTTTCTCTCCTTCTTTCTCCTTTCTCTCCCCTCTTTCCCTGTCTCCTCTATCTCCCCCCTCTTTTTCTCTCCTGTTCCTCTCTCTCCCCTCTTTCTTTCCCCATCTCTCCCTCCCTCTCCCTGTTCCTCTCTTTCCCTCTCCTTCTCCCTCCCTCATCTCCCCAGTCTGGATACTTCATGACTGATTTTTTAACTCCATGGGAAAAAATGTTTCGTTTTTATGAACAAAAGAGAAAAGCATTTCTCTTGCTAAACAGATCTGCAATTATTTGAAATGCACATAAACTGTTTCTCTTAGCAGAGAAACTGGTCCCTAGAAACTGACATTTTCCCCCTAAATTTTCTTATGGCACCAAAACTTTATCTCTATCCTTATTTACCATAAAAACAACATTGTACACCCTAAAAGAAATGTCAAGACATTATAAAGAGCAAAAATCTCACCCATAATCTCACCTGTGACCCTAACATACTCTTCCCAACTTAACAAAATCATTAGCAATTCTTGAATTCCCTCCAAATCTTCACTCATAGGCACTGACTTCACGTAGCTGTAATTATTAACAAAACTTATTTCGTGAAGAGCTTCTATTCCTACAAACTCGGGCTTAAAACATTTTAAGATGAACTCAGTATAACAAGATGAACCCAAGTGACACCAATTTTGAGATTTTTTTTTGAAACCTGGAAATTCAAAATGCAGAGGGCTGAATTGGAGCTGCCTCACCTGCCCCTATTTAGGCTAGAAAACCCTACTTTGGGTAATTTAATGATGGGTTGTATTGGAGCTCAGAGCCTGCAGGTGGGAGTAAGCTTCTCTTGAAACGAGGGAAAGGTCAATCCTGGGACTGGGAAGGGTTGAACAGCCAGCCTTGGACAGCTCTGAGCAAAAGAACTTCCTCCTCTCTCTCGGCTGAGGGGTAGAAATTGGGCCAGCGTCTCCACCCTTTTTCCGACAACTTCAAAATGCTGCTCTGGCCACAGGGAGACAGGAAGTATCCCTGGTGAGGGACAGTCCTGGGAGGGTGCCAGGATGGCTCTAGGCCTATTTTGTGCTTATAAATTATATTCCATACTCTTCTTCTTCCTTCCATTATCCGCAGACTTCCCACCCCCACCCTGAAACAGAGTCTCACTCTGTTGCCCAGGCTGGAGTGCAGTGGCGTGGTCTTGGCTCACTGCAACCTCCGCCTTGCAGGTTCAAGCGATTCTCATGCTTCAGCCTCTCAAATAGCTGGAATTACAGGTGTGCACAACCACGCCTGGCTAATTTTTGTATTTTTAGTAGAGGCAGGGTTTCACCACGTTGGCCAGGCTTGTCTCAAACTCCCGACCTCAGGTGATCTGCCCAACTCCTCGGCCTCCCAGACTGGTGAGACTGCAGCCGTGAGCCCCCATGCTGGGCCTATCCACAGGCTTTTACTAAAGACACTTAAAGGTTACAGTCTGGTCTTTCTTATCTGAGTTGGTTTCCTATGACTAAGTCATAGGAAACTATGAACAGATTCACAAACTTGTCTTAACACAACATAAGTTTGTTCTCTCGCAACGCTGGAGGCCAAAAGCCAAAATCCAGGTGTCGGCAGAACTGTGCTTCTTACAAGGGCTTGGGCAGAATCCTTCGTTCTGTCTCCTAGCTCCAGGCCCCTGTGTTCCTTGACTTGTGGCTGCATCACTCTACTCTGTCTCTGTCTCCACGTGTCCTTGTCTCCGTGCCTGTGTTTTCCCTCTTCTCCTATGTGAACATGTCGTTGGAATTAGAGTGCACCCTGGTAATCTAGGATGATCTCATCTCGAGATGCTTAACTTCATTACTTTGCAAAGATCCTATTTCCGAAGAAGGTCACACTCACAGATTGCAGTCGGACATAGTTCTTTTTGAGGGGGGTCCATTCAATGTGCTACCATTGTGGTGTGGGAAATTCAAGACAGAAAGTGCACCACCTTGGAGACAAGCTGGACAACTGGAGAGCAGTGTCCCCTCCCCTACAGCCAGAGCTGGGGGAACAGCAGGACACAGTGGAGGTCTCACAGGGCA
Organism: Rhinopithecus bieti; assembly: GCF_001698545.2. Classification (NCBI taxonomy): domain Eukaryota; kingdom Metazoa; phylum Chordata; class Mammalia; order Primates; family Cercopithecidae; genus Rhinopithecus; species Rhinopithecus bieti. Next base: position 1,208,768 of record NW_016806471.1, read on the forward strand.
CCAGGAGTAAAGCAATAGTCAAAGTAAAGCTATGACAGGAGACCAAATCCCAGGACCCGGGATGAGTTATATCTTAAGAATATCTGCCGATGAAGGCAATGGGCAGCAGGATCCCACTTTGAGGTGCAAGTGCTGATTCTGGTTCCTTCCAAGATGGTAAACCAGTAGGACAACTGGATCCCTCCCTAAGATCAGCCCTGGCGGAGCTGCAGAGGAGAAACAGGGCACAAGAGGGCCAGACAGGGCTGTGGAGAGCGGGGAAGAAAAAAACAAACTGTTAAAGTTCTGTTGCTCCCTCTCCCCCAACATGACCCTGGGACATATAGCGATGGCCCCCATACCTGGAAGGACTCAGGCTCTGAATCCAGCACCTTCAGGAATCAAGTGAGGTCACCCCAGAGGCCCTATGCTCGAGAGAGACTGAGGAGAATAGGTGGATCTAGGTAAAATCAGTTACTGCTCCCCTCCTCATGTAAACCCTCAGTGCAGGTGAGTCAGGATGCAAATGTAAGCAGGGTTCCCTTCTGATGCTGCTTCTCCCCAGGGGGAGGACAGAAGGTGACAGGGTGGCTTGAGTTATTTAGGGGCCAGGGTAGAGGTGTCACTCCAGTTCTCTTGTGCTGGACAGTCCTTCCCAGGCGTATCTTCTCCATTACATCCACACTAAGCTCACAGGGACTCACAGCTACAGGGTCTGTTTCCCTGAATACTCATTTCCTTACAAAATATCCACTATCTCTGGTGGTGAAGGGAAGGCACGTGTGCCAAAATAAAAAGACATTGTAAGGCCCAATCATTTCAAAACATGTTAGGTTATTGTGTGCACCGGAAGTAAAATAATTAGGAGCAAAATAATTAGAAAGCCAATCATTTTAAATTAGCCAAGAAAACTTAAAAAGAGGTTGCAAAGATCCTTGAGGAATCGCCATACTGTTTTCCATGATGGTTGAACTAGTTTACAATCCCACCAACAGTGTAAAAGTGTTCCTATTTCTCCACATCCTCTCCAACACCTGTTGTTTCCTGACTTCTTAATGATTGCCATTCTAACTGGTGTGAGATGGTATCTCATTGTGGTTTTGATTTGCATTTCTCTGATGGT
>NW_016806471.1:1210197-1273293 GCF_001698545.2 Rhinopithecus bieti
GGGAGGAGGGAGGGATTGCATTGGGGAGTTATACATGATATAAATGATGAATTGATGGGTGCTGACGAGTTGATGGGTGCAGCACACCAACATGGCATAAGTATACATATGTAACAAACCTGCATGTTATGCACATGTACCCTAGAACTTAAAGTATAATAATAATAAAAAAAAAACAGAAAAAAAATAAATAAAAAAAATAAAATAAAATAAAAAGAGGTTGCAAAGAATAATTTTCAAACAGTTAAAGATATGACTGTCATACAAATCATAGTGAACATGTATTTTAACTCAGATTTAACTCCAAAAGAATGCTAAAGTTGGTTCAAATGAGAATTTGAAAGATGGGGTATGTATGTATAGTCAGTGGAAGAAAGAGTACTAGAATATGATTGCTAAATCAGACACCAAATCAGTTAATGTCTTACAGAGCAAAAGAAAACAAAAATATAACCTTTAAGGTATTCTTTTCTACTAGACAGAAATTCATTTTTATTTATCGATTATTGACAGATTAACCTGTAGCTTCACACAATATGAACCCTAAGCAGTTATAAAGAATAAGTCAAAAGCAATTCTCCTAAGAGTTAGATAATCTTTGAATGGAACTAAACAATGATCCAGCATGACATTAAAAGGACTTGCACTTTTCCTTTGCCTTAGTTCCAAGTTTCAGACAATCTTTCTTAACAGAGATAAAAGAGGCCTGGCCCAGTGGCTCACACCTGTAATGCCAGCACTTTGGGCAACTGAGGTGGGCAGATCACCTGAGGCCAGGAGTTCGAGACCATCCTGCCTAACAGGGTGAAATCCCGTCTCTACTAAAAGTACAAAAAATTAGCCAGGTGTAGTAGTGTGTGCCTGCAATCCCAGCTACTCAGGAGACTGAGGCAGGAGAATCATGTGAACCCGGGAGGTGGAGGTTGCAGTGAGCCGAGAATCCACCACCGCACTCCAGTCCAGACCACAGTGCAAGACTCAGTCTCAAAAAAAAAGAGAGAGAGAGAGATAAAAGAAGATAGGAGACAAGAGATTGAATGAATGAAGAATGAAAAGGCTAATTAATAAAAACCATAAAAGAAGTTAAGAGAAATGGAGAAGTTAAAGTGCTGAAATGTCAATTAAAAAGAAGTACCAGAGAAACAAACAAATAGAAAAGAGAAAATATTAGAATAGTGAGCTGTATTTTCTAAAATCTTCTTTTAAATAAAGATCTCAGATAGAAAAAAAATCCATAAAGGAACAGATAAGGAAAAGCCCACATTCAGACAGACTATTAAAAAATTTAAGGATATATCCCTAATTATATATGTGGAAATTATAAAAATTTACAAATGAAAAGAGCATATAATATTCAAAAAACAAGAAACAGATTTTATAAAAAGCAACACTGAATGCAAGATGATAATAGAGTAATAATTTCAAAGTATTCAGAAAAATAACCATAAAATGTAGAGTATTATATTTAGCCAAAGAGTCCTTTGAATATGAGGGCATGACAAACAATCTAGGTAGACCAAGGCTCAGATAAATGGCTTTAGAAAGATCCACACTTAAAACAGTTCTGAATAAACTACCTAAATAAAGGAGAGAAAAGTCCAAATGTTGCAAAAGAGGAATGAAGTAAGGTGATGAAATCTTTTGTAATCAGAAAATACAGGACAAATTAAAATATCAAACTTTTATAAATAGGCCCCAATATGTAAATAGTTAAAATGTATTTTAGACAATTATTAAACAAAAATTGGCAGGTTGAATTTTTTCAATACTGGCATCTGTTGCCTAAAACAGAAATTCTAAAGAAAAGAAGGTTGAAAAGAATGGAAAATGTATCAGGCAGAATCTAAACAAAGATTATATAGATATTTTAATATGATTTAAACAAGATTACTAGAAAAAAATTATTAGTGATAAGAGCTATTTCATGGTGATTAAAAGTTTTGATACACCAAAACCATTTAGCAATTTTTAAAACTTTATTGCTCTAATATTCTCAAAATATACAAAGAAAAAGTGATAAAACTGCTAAAAATTTTTGATTAAATCACCATTATAGTAGGAAATTTCAACATACCTCTCTACTTGATAGGTCAAATAAAGGAAGATTATCCAAAATAAAGATAATATGTACAACACAAAGAATTTGACTTAATGGACATATGTAGTGTCTTCACTAACTTTATAATGTACATTTACAAGCTTATATAAAATATTTACAAAATTATGAGTAATAGAGTAATAACTTCAAAGCATTCAGAAAAATAACTATAAAATGTAGAGTATTATATTTAGCCAAAGAGTCTTTTGAATATGAGGGCATGACACTCCCTAATTATATATGTGGAAATTATTAAAATTTACAAAGGAAATTTGTAAATTTCCTAGGCACACATGAAAACCCTCAACAAATTTCAAACTGTATCACACACACCTTGGTTTCTGATCATAGCTCATTTATGTTAAATATAAACAAAAAACTTCCCACAATTTGAAAATTCAGAAATGCATTGTGCTTAGTTAATAAGTCAAAAAAGAAATGATAATAAAAAATGTCTTATGTACGTTTTTATATTTTTATTTTTTAATTGTAAATTGACAAATTATAGTTGTGTGTATCTATGGGGTACAAATGATGTTATTATTTTGAATACCGTGTGCAATAATTAAATCAATCTAATTAACATGTATCTATCACCTGAAGTAGAGTCATGTACCATATAGTGATGTTTAGGTCAATAAAGGACCAAATATGTGATGATGGTCCCATAAGATTATAATACTGTATTTTTTCTGTACCTTTTCTATGTTAAGATATGCTTAGATACACAAATACTTACCATTGTGTTACAGTTGCCTTCAGTAATCAGTACAGTAGCACGATGCACAGGTGTGTCGCCTGGGAACAATAGGCTGTATCATATAGCCTGGGTATGTAGTGGACTATACCACCTAGATTTGTGTAAGTGCACTTTATGATGTTCATACGATATAATTGCCTAACCATGCATTTCTCAGAATATATCCCCATCTTCATGAATTTCTTACATTAGCATTTTGTAATCATTCACCTCCTTGGTTAAATTTATTTTTCTAAGTATTTTTTAAAGCTATTGTAAATGGAATTGTTCTCTTGATTTCTTTTTCAGAAAGTTCATCATTAGTGTATGGAAATGCTATTTGTTTTACTGTTGATTTTGAATCCTGCAATTTTACTGTCTTTGTTTATTAGTTCTATCAGTTTTCTGGGGGTTTTTGGGTAGAATCTTTAGGGTTTTCTATACATAAGACCATATCAACAAACAGTGACACTTTCACATCTTTCTTTCCTATTTAGATGCATTTTACTTTTATCTCTTAACTAACTGCTTTGGCAAGGACTTTCAATACTTTGCTGAGTAGAAGTGGCAAGAAGGAGTGGTAATGTTTGTCTTGTTCCAGACCTTAGAAGAAAAGGTTTCCATTTTTCACCATAGGGTACAATGTTTGCTGTGAACCTACCCCACATGGTTTTCATTGTGTTAAGTTGCATTCCTCCTCTACATTATTTATTGAGAGTTTTTGTCATCAAACAGCATTTAATTTTTTCAAATGCTTTTCTGCATCTAATGAGATGATCACATGGTATTTGTCCTTCGTTCTGTGAATGTGATGCATCACAGTCACTGATTTGCCTAAGTTGAAGTATGCTTACATCCCAGGGATAAATCTCCTTTGATCATGGTGAATGATCATTTCAATGTGTTGTTGAATTTGGTTTGCTAGTATTTTGTTGAGGATTTTTGCATCTGTTTCATAATAAAATGTTTGATGATTCAGAATTGAATGACAATGAAAATAATTGATAATGTATTAACAATTGATAACATATGATAATGATAATCAAAACCTTAGGGTACAGCCAAAATAGTAATTCAAGATGTAAACACCTGTGTTGGAAAATAATGACACCTCAAATTAATGAGCTAATTGTTTGTTATTTCAACGAACAAAACAATAAGCCAAAAATAATAAATAAAATGGAAGAGATAATAAAAATACTAATGGAAGTTAACAATATAGGAAACAAACATATAACACAGGATGTCGGCAAAGCCAAAGTTGATTTGTCGAAAACAAAAAACTTGAGATGCCTCTGAAAACTAACAAGAAAATGAAAGAAACCACAAGTGAAAAATACTGTGACTGAAAAACGGGAGAATCTGCAAAAAAGTACTTGAGATAAAGAGATTAAATGACATGCCCATGTTCATAGCAGCACTACCCAAAATAGCTAAAACACAGAAGTAACTCAAGGCCCATCAACAGATGAAAGCATAAACAAAATGTGGGCTATACATACAATAAATTATTCAGCCTTAAAAAGGAAAGAAGTTCTGACATATGCTCCAACATTGATGAACCTCAAGGACATTATGCTAAGTGAAATAAGCCAGTCACAAAAAGACCAATATTATATGATTCCACTTATATGACATACTTATAAAAAGTCAAAATCACAGAGACAGAAAGTAAAATGGTGGTTGCCAGTGGCTGAGGGAGAGGAGAATAGGGACTTATTGTTTCATGGGTATAGAGTTTCTGTTTTACAAGATGAAAAGAATTATGGAGATGGATGGTGGTAATGTTTGCACAGCATTATAAATGTATTTAATATTGCTAAGCTGTACACTTAAAAATGATTAAGATGGTAAATTTTATGTTATGTGTATTTTGCCACAATAAAAAAATTAGGAGAAAATGTAAGTCATAATAAAATCAAACTACCAACAACTGCTTGCCAGTAATTTTGAAAACTTAGATGAAGTGAATAAACTCTTATAAAAAAAAAAGTAACAAACTAGAACAACTCAAAAAGGCATTAAAACATTAAACAGCCTTACAACTATTAAATAAATTAAAACTGTGCCTTAAAATCTTCCCACAATTAAAATATTTGACTATTAATATTTTTCTAAACTTTTAAGAAATAAACAATTTTCAGTTTGCAAAAAATAGAAAAGGGGGCATGTTCCCCAGCTTATTTATGAGTTCAGAATAGCCCAAATACTAAAACCACAGAAAGCAAAATTTCATGTCATTCCATTTTAATATGAATGCAAATAGTTTTAAAATATTTAAAAGTCCAAGTAACCTAAAAACATATTTAAAAGAAAATATACTTTGACCAAACAGATTTTGTCCCAGGTATGCAATAATGATTTAATACTTTGAAAATTAAGAAATATAATTCACCACATGGAGAGATTAATAGGAATACATATATAATTTTTTAGTTAATACAGCAAAATAATTTGACAAAACTCAACATCCACTCATAATAAATTATCATTAAATTAGTAGTAAACAAAAACTTTCTTATCTTATGAATAATATGTGTTTTAAAATCTAGGTAAAATATGATCCTATATTTGTAGATTGTAGAATAATTACAATTCCCACTCATATTCCAGCTTGTACTGGAAATCGTAGACAGCAAAATAAATCAAGAAAGAAATTAGACTCATAAGGATTTGTAGAGGATGTAATTTTTTAAGTGGACAACCTGGAAGAATCTATGGATAAATGACAAGAATGGGAGTATTTAGCAAAGTGTCTGGATATGTAATAACATCAATCGATAATGCGTCAAGAAACAACTGAAAAATGTAAACACAGAACACCATTGACAATGGTATCAGAGAATAGCTAAGACTGTATTTAACAAAAGACATGCAAGATTCTATAAGGATAATTTTTAAATTGTATTAGATATTTTAATAGAAGTAAAGAAATGGAGAAATTGATAGATTAGAACAGAAAATAAACAAAATAGGCCAGGCGCAGTGGCTCAAGCCTATAATCCCAGCACTTTGGGAAGCCAAAGTGGGTGGATCACCTGAGGTTAGGAGTTTGAGATCAACCTGGCCAACATGGTGAAACCTCATCTCTACTAAAAATACAAAAATTAACCTGGCATGGTGGTGGGTGCCTATAATCCCAGCTACTTGGGAGGCTGAGGCAGGAGAATCACCTGAACCCAGGAGGCAGAGGGTGCAGTGAGCCAAGATCACACCACTCCACTCCAGCCTGAGTGACAGAGTGAGAATCCATCTTAAAATATATATATTCTTCAAAATATTATTTAAGGAAAGTGAAAAAAATTTACAAATTGGGAGAAGATATTTCTATTATTCAGCTCCAACAATTATATATAGAAAATAAGACTCAAATCAATAGAAAAAGTACAAATTATCAGTTAGAAAAATAGACAAATGTACAAATGGGTATTTCACAGAAGAAATGCATGGCTAAAAATCACAAGATGTATTTAATTATAGAAACGAATACTAAGACCACTATGAGATACCATTTTATAGTTAATTAACTAGCAAACTATGTACAAGTCTAGCAAAATCAAGTATTAAAAAAGACATGAATTCATAGGATCACACTGCAACTGAGACTGATGCAATAAATTGCATAAATGGTTGTCCATCAGTTGTTTTTCAAAGTGCAACTACTTTAAACAACAGTTTGGAAATATTTCCTAAATTTGATCATTTATACAACCTATAACCCAGCAATTCCACTCCTAATTAAATACCCAAAAGAAATTTATGGGCCGGGCACGGTGGCTCATGCCTGCACTTTGGGAGGCTGAGGTGGGTGGATCACCTGAGGTCAGGAGTTCGAGACCAGCCTGACCAACATGGAGAAACCCTATCTCTACTAAAAACACAAAATTAGGCGGGCGTGGTGGCTCATGCCTGTGATCCCAACTACTAGGGAGGCTGAGGCAGGAGAATCGCTCGAACCTGGGAGGCGGAGGTTGCGGTGAGCTGAGATCGCACCATTGCACTCCAGCCTGGGGAACAAGAGTGAAAGCCCATCTCAAAAAAAAAAAAAAAAAAAAAAAAAAGAAAGAAAGAAATTTATGAGCATATACAATAGGAAATTGATACAAAAACGTTCAAATTGTCACTGTTCATCTTAGCAAAAACAGTTGAAACTACCTAAATGCTCATCAATGGGAGAAAGAATGAACCAAGTATAAAAGGGTGAAACGATCACATATTATAAACAGAGGAAGTGAATAAGCTATAATTTGTGAAAATAGAGATAAATCTTAGCAATTTAATGTTAAATGGAAAAGTTAGCCCCCAAAAGATTACATAAATCTACATATCATTTTTATAGTCTAAAATAACTAAAATCAAAATAGACTTTCTAGGACTACAGAGGTGAAATAAAGCCATTTTAAAATAAAGCAAAACAAGATGCATACAAAATTCATGATAAGACTTGCCTCAGATAGAAGAAACCAGAAAAAGTGAAGGGGTGGAGGTACCCATATGGTTAGATTGGGGTTATTACCAATGGCTGAGCTTTTATTTGCTTTTATTTGCATTGATGGTTTTGTGAGTGCTCGTTATATTATTAAAAATAACTAAATAAATCCCCATGATGAAACTGAGTGATGTACTAAGGATAGGATTGATCCAATTCTGCAGACCTAAGGTCCACAGAGAGTTTAAAAATAGGAAAAACATTAAAATGCAGTTTGGTGGAGATATTATCAGATGTGAAGTCACTTAGGAGTAAGGGAAAAGTTGCAAAAGAAAAAGTAAAATGGAATGACATAAATAAGCAGGAAGTAAAGAAATAAATAATAGATGGGAAGGGACTTTCACCACCATCTTTTGAGTCGCGTGTCCAGATGTTTGCTGATCCACATACCATTGAGCCATTCTCGCCTTTGGTGATAAAGGCAGTCAGTGTGAAAACGCGCTGTTCTATTATAAAGAGATATTGCTAGGTTGAAGTCTTCTTTCTAGGGCAGCTTCTACTAGAAGGCAGTTGCTAAATGTTTCTAGAGGGAACCAGCTGTGGGAAAACTATTAATTAGCCTCAGTCATTATATGCAGATTAAATTGGCTAACTCAATATAGAAGGCAGACACGAGGAGTTGGGGTGATGTTCTTTTGATACGGTGAGAAAAGCATACAAGGTTTTATTATTCCCAGTGGAGCAGAAAGAGGATTTTCACTCCGAAAAGGCTGAACATAGCTCCAAACTAAAGAAATAAGACAGGATAGGCTGGGCGTGGTGGTTCACACCTGTAATCCCAGAACTTTGGAAGGCCGAGGTGAGTGGATCACCTGAGGTCAGAAGTTCGAGACCAGCCTGACCAACATGGAGAAACCCCATCTCTACTAAAATACACAAAATTAGCCGGGTGTAGTGGTGCATGCCTGTAATCCCAGCTACTCAAGAGGCTGAGGCAGGAGAATCACTTGAACCCAGGAGGCGGAAGTTGCAGTGAGCTGAGATCGTGCCATTGCACTCCAGCCTGGGTGACAAAGCAAGACTCCATCTCAAAAAAAAAAAAGAGAGAGAGAGAAATAAACAGAATATTCCTCGATTTGGGGAAGGAACAGACTATCCCTGAAGGAGGAGGTAAACTGTCAGCTGAGATACGCTTTGAGTCTTTAGAAGCCCAAACTCACAAAGCTGAGGTTCAGAAATGAGTAGAACGTAAACAACCAAAATAAAGTTTGGTGTGAGTTCCAAAACATAAGTTGATATTTAGAATAATTACAATAAAGATTAGTCAGAAATTACACATAAATATATCACGTAATTTTTTTCATTAAAAAAAAATCTAAACTATATCAAACCTTCCCATCACTAAAACTAAAAGGAGTGATCTTGAACCCCTAGGTGTCCAAGGGTCTGGCAGTGCCTACTGCAAGCATGTTTTTTATTTGAAGTCCCATTTTTAATCTTAAAATTTCAGACCAATTTTGGATTCCTCTAGGTATATATTCAGGTTTTTTTTTTCAATAGTAAAACATTTAAAATGACTTACTAATAAGCAAAAATGAATCGTTCGGGTATACCATGCTAAGTCTATGGTCTTACATTCACTGGTTTATCAACACATATTCTGTCTTGAGAGGAATCACTATAATCAACTTTTTCTGATTTAACTTTTGCCTGAATGTGATTTATTATTTAGTAAAAATATATTATTTCAGATGTGTACTTGGAAATTTAGAAACATAATTCTCAGAAGGTTGAAAAGAAATGAAATAAGTGCCCAAATTCAGAAACGGGCCCTTCTGTTTGCTTTTGGTACCCACTCATTTTCACACCTGTAAAATGTGGATATGAATACCTACCTTTGACAGAGACTTAGTTAGCTGTTCACCAAACCCCTTCCCCTCTTTCTGGGAGTAGAGTACATTTCCCAGCTTCCCCTGCAGTTGGGCATGGCCACGTTCCTGAGTTTTGACCAAAGCCACAGGAAGAAGAAAGGATGACTCATGCAGGATGGGACATAAAACAAAAATTTTAAGAAATGCCAAAGTTATTCCTCTTTCTCTCTCTTCCCTTTTCGACAATCTTTTTTCCACACCTCGGGCCACCTTGGAAGCCACGTGTTAACACTTAGTGATCCTCATCAGCCAAGTCCCTAATGCATGGAAAAGAACCTCCTGACCCCAGTCCCCACAGACTGGACTTTTCCTTTGCAAGAAATAAGGATGTATTGTATTAAGCCACCGTGTTCTTCTATTACAGAAGATTAAGCAGTGCTTAAATTAATATACACCTCCCCCCCAAAAAACATGGTCAGGAATGAGATAACTCACATAAAGTAATTAGCACCTAATGTCACGGAATGTGGATTTCTGTCAATGTGAGGCCATGGGACCCTGGAACAATGCTGCCATTTCCTATCAATCTATTTCTTAAATTACAGGGTAAAGTTAACTGTAAATAACAAAGTCATGGAGTCAAGCTGTCACAATTGGCCACCACGTTCCTAAGGCATTTGAATTGTATGTATTGACAGGAAAAAGCAGGAAGGAGTGGAGACAGAAGAGGGGGAGAATGTAACCTGAGTTGGAAGGTGTAGTATTTAAACATATTTGCAAACCTGGTTTGGGCCAAAAGGGGTAGGAGAAAGAGAAGAATCATTTGCTGATATCTATTATACGGCAATTGGAGGACTACAGAATTCACAATTCACATCTGTTGTCTTATTTCTTTCTCATAATCCCAAAGATCATTCTAAAGGTACACAATATTGTCTCCATTCACGTTTAAGAATTGATGCTCTGAGAAGAAAGATCTCACAGTGTGTAGGCAACAGACCTGGGATTGAAACCTGTTTTGGTGGGTGTTAATGTCCTTGTTCTTTCTGATGTAAGCATGTAACCTTTCCACATCTCTGATTCTATGCTCAAGATGGGCTAAGCCATGCTGCTTGTAAGACAGGGCGCCTGTGATGACACAAGTCATTAATGCAAGTGTTAAGTGCCATGCAAGCGCAGAGGCCACTTAAAATGGGCTTTTGGAAATGAAAGCTGGGCTGAACAGAGCTCACTTTCAAGGGGGCCTGGTTTAAGTGGCCAAACTCTCAAGAAGAAAGGCATTAAAGGAAGAGCCTTTCTGCTGGGCTGGCAAAACTTTAGGTTCATGAATTCAGGAGGAGACTGAGGAGGAGAAAACAGGGTTTTAGACTGCAGCCTCAGGAGCTGCCTGCACCTCTCAGGCCAGGAGGTTGGCTTTTCCAATTGTGTGATTAAGCTATTCTACCCAGCCCTACCACTCATTTTCAATTAATCTGCACTAACGAATTCAACAACCAAAATGCATTTGCTGATCGAGGTGCTTGCTGACCAGGTCATTCCTGCTCCCTTGTCTAACAGCTGGTTCTCCCTACTGTGCCAAGGTAAAGTAGGGTCGTAGAGGCCTCTGCTCCCCTCATCCCCTGCTGTGCCTGAGGGGAATGCCCAGTGGGCAAGAAAAGACCCTGCCTAGGAGAGAATGTTCATAATATATTACTAAGTCACAGACAGATATTGCTCCTCCAGGCACAGTCTTTCATTTTTTTTTTCTAAGTGAAAGCTCATGACCATCCCAGCCATATTATCTCCCTGGCCCTTGGAAGCTGTTATATAATGGCAAGGGCAATAAACTCAGGCCAGGAAATTCTTGATATAGAACCCAGACTCTTGTTTATAACTGGGTTGACTTTGGAAAGTGACTGCCTCCCTCTCGGTTTGCTCATCTGGAAAATGAAACTAATGGAACTGACCTTGGAGTCATGGTGAAGTGTCCGTGAATGCAATCAGAACATCTCAGTCACTTCTTCTATACTGAGGGGCATGGCCAGTTGGGCATGGGGAGATGGTACCCTAAGGGAAGCTTGAGTTTACCAGTGGGTGGTAAATGTACAGAGTACAAAGAATGGGGGTGAGGGTGGGTCAGGGGGAGCTGGGAGTAAGGCGTCTACTAGCAAGAGATGGGCTGGAAGAGATGGTGGTGGAGGAGGTGGGTGGCTGGGGAGTTGAGATGCTCATTGAAGCAATAAACAGACAAGACAGGGGAATGGGACTCTAGGCAGGAGTGGAAAATGAGAAGGAAGGAAGAGCAGAAAAAAGCAGAAAGACAGTGGTAAGCTGGGGGCTCAGCCTCCCTTTCTGTTCCTGCCTCTCACCCTCTGTGATGGCAGCCTTACAAAGGACGATGACTTCTGCAGGCGCTGCCTGTGGAGATGGGGTAGGGGACTCTCCAAAAGCCATGTGTACCCTAAGATTTATTTTGTCTTTTTTTTCTTTTAGCAAAAGGGCCTGACAAAACCGGCCCCTGGCCAGGATTCCTTTTTCTGTGCAGATGCAGAGAAAGGGAATCAGCTAGACCCAGGGGAGTCACTGTCACCATCACCTGGGAACCAGCTCTGGAGGCCGAAGCCCAGACCATCCCCTGATCATAGCACTGCCCTCGAGGCTGAGGGTTTTAAAACAAAAAGAAAGAAAAAAAGGCCTCAGTGCCTTTGCCCGGGGGAGAGCAGGGACTTAGAACAGCTGGGAAGAAACCTCAGACACTGGGGTTTCTCCAAGTCAGAACTATGAGCCACCAAAGGGAAGCTTCTGGGAATTTGCAACAACACCAGAAACTAGTCAGGGAGCTGAGAGTCAGTGAGGAAGGATACGCCGGGATCCAGTCCGGGGCTGGGAGTCAGTGAGAAAGGACACACCAGGATCCAGCCTGGGCTGAGAGTCAGTGAGGAAGGACACAGCGGGATCCAATCCAGGTTGGGAGTCAGTGAGGAAGGACACACCGGGATCCAGTCCGGGCTGGGAGTCAGTGGGAAAGGACACACCGGGATCCAGTCCGGGCTGGGAGTCAGTGAGGAAGGACACACCGGGATCCAGTCCGGGCTGGGAGTCAGTGGGAAAGGACACACCGGGATCCAGTCCGGGCTGGGAGTCAGTGGGAAAGGACACACCGGGATCCAGTCCGGGCTGGGAGTCAGTGGGAAAGGACACACCGGGATCCAGTCCGGGCTGGGAGTCAGTGGGAAAGGACACACCGGGATCCAGTCCGGGCTGGGAGTCAGTGGGAAAGGACACACCGGGATCCAGTCCGGGCTGGGAGTCAGTGGGAAAGGACACACCGGGATCCAGTCCGGGCTGGGAGTCAGTGGGAAAGGACACACCGGGATCCAGTCCGGGCTGGGAGTCAGTGGGAAAGGACACACCGGGATCCAGTCCGGGCTGGGAGTCAGTGGGAAAGGACACACCGGGATCCAGTCCGGGCTGGGAGTCAGTGGGAAAGGACACACCGGGATCCAGTCCGGGCTGGGAGTCAGTGGGAAAGGACACACCGGGATCCAGTCCGGGCTGGGAGTCAGTGGGAAAGGACACACCGGGATCCAGTCCGGGCTGGGAGTCAGTGGGAAAGGACACACCGGGATCCAGTCCGGGCTGGGAGTCAGTGGGAAAGGACACACCGGGATCCAGTCCGGGCTGGGAGTCAGTGGGAAAGGACACACCGGGATCCAGTCCGGGCTGGGAGTCAGTGGGAAAGGACACACCGGGATCCAGTCCGGGCTGGGAGTCAGTGGGAAAGGACACACCGGGATCCAGTCCGGGCTGGGAGTCAGTGGGAAAGGACACACCGGGATCCAGTCCGGGCTGGGAGTCAGTGGGAAAGGACACACCGGGATCCAGTCCGGGCTGGGAGTCAGTGGGAAAGGACACACCGGGATCCAGTCCGGGCTGGGAGTCAGTGGGAAAGGACACACCGGGATCCAGTCCGGGCTGGGAGTCAGTGGGAAAGGACACACCGGGATCCAGTCCGGGCTGGGAGTCAGTGGGAAAGGACACACCGGGATCCAGTCCGGGCTGGGAGTCAGTGGGAAAGGACACACCGGGATCCAGTCCGGGCTGGGAGTCAGTGGGAAAGGACACACCGGGATCCAGTCCGGGCTGGGAGTCAGTGGGAAAGGACACACCGGGATCCAGTCCGGGCTGGGAGTCAGTGGGAAAGGACACACCGGGATCCAGTCCGGGCTGGGAGTCAGTGGGAAAGGACACACCGGGATCCAGTCCGGGATGGGAGTCAGTGGGAAAGGACACACCGGGATCCAGTCCAGGGCTGGGAGTCAGTGGGAAAGGACACACCGGGATCCAGTCCGGTCTGGGAGTCAGTGGGAAAGGTACACACCGGGACCCAGTCCGGGGCTGAGAGTCAGTGGGAAAGGTCCACACCGGGACCCAGTCCAGGGCGCTGGCAGTCAGTGGATTCTCAAGTGTAGGATTCTTCCTGGGAGACTGCCGGTCGGTCAGGTCAGGGAAGCACACAGTGACCGCGGGTGGTGTTGCCTTTACTGCCAGAGACATTATCCCTGATCCTGGAACGCGGGTGCTGTCCAGGGACTGCAGGTTCCAGCTCCTCCCTGCTGCTGGAACGGGATATAAGTCACCCAGGCTATCTTTCTGAAGCCAGTTGCCCTCTGTGGACACCTAACTCAGGCTTCCAGTTATCTGCCTCTGGATTTATCATGCTTGAAATGAGGAATCAATTTCTTAAAAAATCATCTGCCCCAAGGAAGATAGTTCAGATACCACTGGGCATCAAAGGGGAAGAAATGGTAGGAGGTTGGGGGCAGGGAGGGCATTTTGACTCTCTTGAGGGCCTCCAGTCTCAAACCTATGGGCAGGTATCAAAGAATATTGGCTGCACTTCATTCATTCATTCAAAAAACAGTTACTGAGTGCCTCCTTTGTAACAGTTTCTCTGCTATGCATATGCTATGAAAACGACAGATTTCCCGCCTTCAGAGGTCTGGGGAAGCAGAAATTAAGCAAAGAATAACAAAAGGTGGTATGTGACATGCTCGGGCCAACTAACGCCAAGCAGTGATGATGAGAGGTAGGTAGAGGAAGTGATCCTACACATTCTTTAGTTCAAACTCTCATTTCACAAGTAAGGGAAGCAAATCCTTGAAAGAGGAATATTTGTTAATTTCTTTAAAGAATTGTGTAGAGACGGGTCTATGTTGCCCAGGCTGGTCTTAAGCTCCTGGCCTCACTCAAGCCTCCTACCTCAGTCTCCCAAAGTGTTGGGGTTACAGGTGTGAGCCACAGTGCCGGGCTGAAAGGGGAATTTACTTAGAATAATTTAGTGCTGATGGGAAGTGTTGCAGGTGCTTCCAGGTATTCTCATCTGGCTGGTGTTAATTCTTAGGAACTAGTGAAGAGATGGAAACCTTGGGCTCTGAGTTCAAGCTCTTCCAGAAAACCTTCACAAATGACATCAGCCGTAAATAATCCCTCCTTTTTCTGAATTCAAAGCTCTCTGTTGTCTGGCTTGCTCAGATTTAACACAGCATGTTCTGGATAGAGTGCACTGACCAGACGCAGCTCTTACATAATGAACTGTTTGGCTCCCCACATGCTACCAAGCTTAGGAGCTAGGGTTACTCAACTCCCAAACAGAGTCTCACCCTCTATGGAACAGAGAGTTAATATTATCCTCAGAGAGGTGAGGACACTTTGATTATAGTCTTAGAGATCTTCTTTAAGGCAATATTACCACTAGACCTCCACTCTAACCTCGAACATTCTACTCCTCCAAGACTGGACTCCAGATTTTGCTCTTTAAAGTCATACTTTGTTCCCTATAACCTGGACTGGGTTCTATCTGATTTCCCTTACTCTGTCTTGGCCCAGAACCAAGGGGCTACATTTCCCTTCCCCAAACTTCCACCTCCCAACGTATGGCACCTGCTGCCTCCTGCCTGCCCTTGCCAGAGCTGACCATCACCAGTCGGGACCTTTGCACCAAGGGTCTGCTCTTTGAGTCACATCTGATATGCCCCAACCTCAATCTTTGCTTAGATTCCTGATTAACTCACATGTCATCTGTCCTTTCTTCTCATTCACTAATCTGTTGGTTTCAGACTCAACTTTCAACCAATTTCCATGTATAGATTTCTTTCCTGTTACAGATCCACAGCTAACACCCGCCCTTCCTCAAAGTCCTAGTTCTAGATTCTTGGCAACATGCCACACTCTGGTCTTTATAGTCCACCCAGGTCTCAGGTGTCATAGGTTTGCAGTGGTCTTTGAATGATGGGCAGATCCTTCCTGGATGGTCATCTCCAGCGTCGCTGGGACACTTGGTCAATCTGCAGCTGCTCTGATGACAACACAGGGGCCCCAGCACCACATCCCCCTTCCCATCCCAGCCTATAGTCCACTGTCCACAACTCCAATTCCAGGCCAAGGCTGATGCTTTCAACTCTTGGCTGCTCTCATCTCAGTTGCTCAGAAATCACAGGGATGTTGTCCATGCTCTAGAGGAATAAAAAAATCACCACCACTGTTCAGGTTCGACATTTTGCACCCAGGTTCCCACTGCACCCTGCTCTCCCCTTCTATTCATCTTCTCCTCTCCTCCCCCTTCCCTCCCATTACCTACAAGGAAAAAGTAATAACAAATAGGAAGGCTAATTCTAAGTTTGTGAGCCCCAGCATGTACGCTGGCCTGCCTTGAGTCCTGTTATTTTCTCCTATGTCTGGCTTTGACAAGACTGATGACATTTACGTTTTCCAAAAGCTTCAATAAAAGGCACTTTAGCTGCAATCACCTCCATCTAATTTCCCCAGTCAAATTTTTTCTTTTTTTTTTCTTTGCTTAAATCACACAACAGAACTAAGGCCTGAGCTGCTCTGACAACTTGTCACCAAATAGGGCTCTGCCCAAATGGGCTGTCTTGAGAACCAAGGACAAAAGAGGGGGAAAATGGACTAAGTGGCCTGAAAATGAAGTGAAAGGCTGCAGAAAAAGAGGAGATTGGCAGGAGTCAATTTGTTAAAGTTCTAGAACAGGTGACTTGGTGCTGTGTGGGGCCCAGAATAAACAGAAAAGATGTCATTTCTTTTTTTTTTTTTTTTTGAGATGAAGTCTCACTCTTATCTCCCAGGCTGGAGTGCGGTGGCACGATCTTGGCTCACTGCAACCTCTGCCCCCTAGGTTCAAGCGATTCTTCTGCCTCAGCCTCCTGAGCAGCTGGGATTACAGGCACCTGCCACCATGCCCGGCTAATTTTTGTATTTTCAGTAGAGACGGGGCTTCACATGTTGGCCAGGCTGGTCTCAAACTCCTGACCTCAGGTGATCCGCCTGCCTCGGCCTCCCAAAGTGCTGGGATTACAGGAGTGAGCCACCGCACCCAGCCAAAAGATGTTATTTCTCTAGAGAGGAATAAGAGGGTGTTATATCTGGCTGGGTGCAGTGGTTCATGCCTATAATCCCAGCAATTAGGGAGGCCAAGGCAGGTGGATCACTGGAGGCCAGGAGTTTGAGACCAGCCTTGCCAGCATGGTGAAACCCCATCTCTACTAAAAATACAAAAATTAGCCGGTGTATTGGTGTGCACCTATAGTCCCAGCTACTTGGGAGGCTGAGGTGGGAGAATCACTTGAACCCAGGAGGCAGAGGTTACAATGAGTCAAGATTGCGCCATTATACTCCAGCCTGGGTGACAGAGCAAGACTCCATCTCAAAACAAACCAAAAACGGGTTCTATGTCTGGAAGGAGAAAAAAACGCCATTGCCCATGCGAGTCTTCATCCTAGAGAGGGAATGTGGCTGGCACAGGGTACCCACCTGATGGTAGAACCCAAGGGGAAGGGATGAATGGATACCTCTCTTTTGCACAACAACTCTGAATAGTAGGATAGTGTGCTGGAGAAACTAAGGCCCAGACTTTTTGCCCAGAGCTGCACAGTGACTAAGAACGTGAAGGAAACACATTCGATGCAACAATGCATTCATTGTTAAAATAAATGTGTTCATTGAAGAACTATGTGCGTACAGAAAAGTATTCAAATCAGAAGGGCTCATCTCAATCAGTTTTCATAAAGCAAACTTGCACCACCACCCAGATGCAGGCAAAGGACATTTCAAGAAGCTCTGCTCCTGCTCTCACTTGGTCACTCACTCCCTGAAAGGTATTACCATCCTCGTTTCTAAAACCAGTGATCAGTTGAACCTATTTTTGAATTTAATATAAATGCAATCATATATATAATATGTACCTTTCTGTGTCTAATTCACATTTGTAGATATGGCGATATCATTCATTTTCATTGTTATATCATATTCCATGTAATTATATCACAATTATTTATTCATCATACTATTGACAGATCTTTGTGTTCTTTCTAGCACTTGTGAATAATAAGACTGTGAACATTATCTCTGGCTTGGTGCATGTAAGCATTCACTTCTGTTTGGGTGCACATGTAGAGAAGCATTGCTAGTTCACGGGATACGTGTGTGCAGTCAGCTTTAGTAGCTCCTGTCAAGCAGTTTTCCAAAGTGGTTGTACCAGTTCATTCTCTTCCCAGCAGAGTATGAGAGGCCCAGTTGCTCTACGTTCTTACCAGCACTTGATGTTTCAATTTTATAGCTTTGGTAAGTGTGTGTGGTTTTAATTTGCAGTTCACTGTCAACTAAAGTTTTGTACCTTTCCATGTGTTACTGACCACTTGGATATCTTTTGTAAGCCTTCTGTCTATTTTTCTAAGGTGTGTATTTTTCTAATGTATTATTTGTCTTTTTCTCACTGACTTATAGTTCTTTATATATTCTGGAGATGAGTTCTTTGTTGCTTACATGTATCCCAACAGAAGTTGTGGCATGTCACTTACAGAACTTCATGCCACCAATTTCAATCATTTACTCTTTTTCTCACCCATCTCCCAACTTTGCTTTTGATCTGATGTCACTTGTCCCATTCTCTCTATGATCAACCCAGGCTCCCACAGATATGTCTTATTCTTCCTCTTCTCTGTGTGGCCTAAGCATCACACCCAGAAGCAATGCGGCTAATGGCAGACAGATGCAAGTTCACCTAGCCCCTGTACTCCAGCCCTGGTCCATGCAGCAGCCATAAATAGCCCCAAGACTCACCTAGGACTTCGAGCCTAATAAGCGTCAGGGGGTGGGTGGAGGTGAGCCCTATGGAGAGTAGGGAACAATGCTTTCATCTTCTCTGGGCTCTGGAACAGTGTGGGGGCCAGACATATCAGTGGGAGAGTTTCTGTGGAAAATGGTAAACACTGAGAGAAGATGGACTTTGTATATAAAACATTTGTTTCATAGGCTAAAAAGGCTACTACTGGTCTGGCTGGAAATCTGGGGAACAAAATCTTACCTTGTCACTGCCTATGTTGAGTAGCCTATGTTGGTTTGCCCAGGATTGTCCAGGTTTTAGCTTTTAAAGTCTTGCACCCTGTGGAACCCTTCAGTGCCAGGGCAATTGATCACCCTGTTGCTGCCAAATAGCTGTGTGTTTGAGAAAAATGACTTTCTTTCTCTGGGCTACAAAACTTTCATCTGTAAGTTGATTTGGGAGTAGGATAGAAGAACTCTACTTTTCCTTTTATATCTGATTCTCTTTATTGTTGTTGCTTTTCCAGGATATTCCAATAACTTACAGTCAAGAGGCCGATGCAAAAATTCCATGATGGAGGTGGGTGTGGCAACCTTGCCAAAATAAGAATGGCTACAGTGCTGCGGGCCACCACCATGTGCCAGGCACTGTACTCTGGGTTCTAGGGTCAAAATGCCCTTTCATCTTCATGTCGTCCCTGGGATATAAGCATCAGTGTCACCATTTCATTTATGTATGAGGAAAAAGAGGCTCAGAGAGTTTGAACACTGTGCCCAACACAAGACAGCTATGCAAAGGACTAGTATTTAGCCTCTGACCTGTCTGTTTCCAAAGCCCTGGGGTTAGCTGCTGTGTTAAACCAACCAGTAGGTAACTGCAGGTTACTGTATAGGCAGTTACCCTGCTTTACTGACATCAGTTGTAAAACAATCATCTCTCACCTGCCTGCCTTACACCTGTCCGATGACAAAGCTCTTTCATAGGCATCACCTCATCCAATAACTACCTGACACGGTGGTCAGGAAATCAAGTAAGAGCCATGAATACTTTTAAAAAAATTTTAATCAAAGGAATTGTTATTAATAATGCTTGGAGAAAGGAGAGGCGTATCGTGCAGCTTGGGTAACTAGGATGTGGAGGTTTCAGAAAATGCTTCCCCTCTGAATGAAGCTACCCAAACTTCTTCCATGGGTCTAAAGAGACTGGAAGTTCCTTCAGAAAGAGAAAAATATTTATATATGAATTAAAGAGAAAGCAAGAGCCGGGGGAACCCAACAATCAATTTCTAAGAGTCTACTTCCATAAGCACAAGAATTTACTGGAAATACAGATTTGGACACTTAAACTGTGTTTCCCAAGCTATTTTCACATCTCAAATGTTACGAAAATCCATGTCAGATCCTCTCTGAACACAGAGATTGGACTCTTTGGTCATTGAAAGACTAGACAAGCATCGGTCCAGATAACAAGGAAAAGAAAACAAAACAACAAGTATCAAAGTAATAATAGGACTAGAAGAGGTAAGTTAAAAGCCCAGCAGAGGAGACTAAATATTGTCTTGGATGGTTCTGTGCCTGAGCTGTAGACTCTAAGAGGATTTTTAGATGTCAAGGGGAAAGGAAATTCCTATTCCCAGGACCTCCTCTTGAGGTCTTAATGAAAGTTGTAGACCTTTACCCCAGGAAAATATACGAACATACAATTGCACACAGAGAATGTTACATCTGGTTTCAGGGGGTTCACAGATCCAAAGCCCAGCCCCGGGACCTTGAATCCTCACCAAACCCCCATTTTCACGAGAAAGAAACTTAAGACCCATAAACACAGGGTGGCTTCCTCAAGGCCAGCAAGTTGGTGGATTATGGACTCAAAAGGGCCTCACAGGTTTCCTGTCTCTAGACCAGAACTATTCCCTTGGAAGGAAGCTGGAAGAAACTCCTGTCTTCAATGTCAGAGTCAAAGTCTATTGGACCCCTGTAAACATCCTAAAACCATCTTCAATCTTGCTGTCCATATCAAAAGGTCCACGGATGTGCCCACCAACCTGGGTGTGTTTCTGGTGTGATACCTCACCATGAAGATGCATTGGGATTCAGGGAAAGCTGAGCTACCTTCCCTGAAGCTTAAAGAGATTCCCCAAGCCATTCCCAATCAGAATAGATAGGAACATACGGCCAAAACAAATTCCATAAATGACACTGGCCATGATTCTAAACCCACTTTCCAGACAGCAAAAAAATCACCTCATCTTTGTCCTGGCTCACAAAACAGAAGACTTCCATATTCCTCGAGCCCATCAGAAAGAAAAGGGGTGGCTTGCCTTTTATCCAGAGGATATCTAAGAGCCTCCCACCCCTACTTCTTGAGGCTAAGTCAGAAAGGGTCGTGATTGTGTGTGAATTGCTGTGTCAGCACTCCTGGGGGCAGAAAAGGGGAAATGCCAGGTGGTGTCATCAGGATATGAGTTCACAGCCTAACAGGGCCCAGTGGGGATGAGTTCCCCAAGGGGAAACTCTCCATCTTCATTCTCATGTTCCCTGGCTGAGCAGGAGGTTCCAACAGCTTCGTAACAGCTGGCTGATGCCCAGAAGGCGATGAGCAGATAATATAGATAAAGTCTTTGGATGATTGCTAACTTGATTATTTCTATCAACGTATTATAATTCTTGGAATGGCTCACCCTACTTTCGACCAGCCCTGCCCCACCTCCCCTCCACTACCTGGCTCTCTAATTCTCTCCTGCTCATTTTCTTTCTCTTCTTCTCACCCTTTACACAGGGCTGTCCAATTAATTTACTTACAGAAAACAAAATCCACTGTTGGGAGACTTTGCTTTCAAAAGCCGATTCCCTGCTGCCTTACGACTGCTTCTAAGCAGAGAAAGTCATTAGGAGGGAGGGGTGGCTCTCCTCCACCACTCCTTCATGGCTTCAGGGTGCTTGTGTTCTTTGCTGGTGCTGCAGAGCCCTCACAAGCACGGGGAGGCAGAGGTGGAAGAGCCAGAGAGAGAGAGAAGGAGAGATTTTTTTCCAGGGGACTAGTGTGTGCTCAGGGAAGCAGAAGCTCCGAGGTTTGGATTTTCATTTCCAGAGAAAACAGCTGTGACTACTGAGAAAACCTTCATGTCTAATTTAACCCAACCTTGCATCTCCAGTGGCCTGCTCTTAAAACACCTGGTGGGTGGGTTTGTTGGTTGGTTGGTTGCTGTTAAAATAGATACCTGGTTGGTTGATTGGCTGGCTGGTTGGTTGGTTGCTGTTAAAATAAATACCTGGTTGGTTGGTTGATTGGCTGGCTGGCTGGTTGGTTGTTGGTTTTAGGTCAACGTTTATCTGTGAACCTACAAGATCACTGAGGGACCACCACACCTCTTGCCTTCCCAACCTCAGCACTTCTATTCTCTCCTTTGGCTCAAATTTTGGCATAAATGACAGAAACAACTTCAAAATATTGCAGCTTACTCACTGCATCAGGGACTTTATTGTGACATCTGGTAGTTTTCCACTGTCCTGCCTGGGACGCAGCAGCTTGTGTAACAGCTTTTTTGGGGTATCCCTCTGCCTCATCCAATTCCTCAGGTCCCGCACACCTACATCACTCTCCCCCAGAAGAGGATGCTCCTGCCAGCTTCCACAACATTTTCCCATCCTCCCAGTGATCCCAGCACCAGGGGCTCCCAGGCTATGAATATTCACCACTCGTCCCTGTAAGTCACATTCAGTGAATCAGCAACTCCCCCGTTCAGCCTTTTCTGCACATGGCATCTAGGACTCTGCTTGTCTTTCCATTTCCCCTGTACCATCTTACAAGGGATGAGCTCTTTGTGCTTTCTTTTTAAATTATATGATTATGTCTTACTTAACAGACCCTATGCAAGGTTCAGTTATGTACCAGACAGTTTCCTAAGCATTTTGTAAATATTGACTCATTTAATTCTCATGCCAATCGTCATTTTACAAGTTGAGAAACCAAGGCAGGGAACATTTTGGTGACTTGCCCATGGTCACACAGCCACAGTAGCAGAGCCAGGATTCTCACCCAGGCTAACTGCCTCTTAGTCCATGCTCTCAACCATGGCACTATCATGCTTCTCTCCTGCTGCTGTGGCCAGAGCCTGCCCGTCCCAGGAAACAGGTGCCTTCTCACCATCCTCCTTGCCTCCTGTTGCTCCATCCCCACTTATGCCATATTTGCTTCAGAAATGTTCTGTGTCAAGGGCTGTTTCCCCTCCATTCTCCTGACCATCTTCCCTATAATTGCTGGCTCCAAAATGAACAACAGAAGACATCAGCTCGCACACATCCAAGCCTTATCTTTTCACTTCCCATATCCCCCTTGTGATGAACTACAACAACGATGCCCAGATGTGCTCAAAAGCAGAGGGCTTTAAACCTGCAGGGCCATTGCTTGCCATACCTAGGGTCAAAAGTCAAGGCCTTCTGAAATGCCCACTCACAAAATCCCTTGCCAGCAGAGTCCATCCCTATGAATCTGTCCAAACCCAACAGGCACATACCTCTTAATTCACTCAACTTGCGTTTGTATAATGTCCCATAGCCTATAATTCAAATCTCCACCCCAATCCTGTCACCCTTCTCTGCTTCTAGCAACTCCTCAGCCAAAGGCAGCCAAAAGTAGGTAGCCAAAGGTAGGTAGACAATATCAGTATCTGACCTTGGCTTCTGTCCTTACACGTGAGGCTTAAGGGGCTTAGCTGGACCCTGGTAGGGTCTGACTCTGGTCCATTTACACTTGAAATCTTATTACTCTCACTCAGGTGCCCTGAGCTTGAATGGCCCCTCTGATGCCCTGTGCTCAGCCCATGCCAGGCTTCTACAGGATAAGCCTAATTAAAAACCACCCCATCTTCCCACTTCCACTAGGAATAGCTACTGTCTGCTTCTCTTCCAAAATCTGCATCTCATTTGTTACCAGTACTTTCTCCCTGTGGGTCCTTTCAGTTTTTCAGAGCCTATTAAAACAGCCATGTCTGCCTTATTTATATGAGATTCACTTACGATATATGCAATTTCCTTCCTTTCATGTCCAGGGCAATTTACTCTTCCTCTTCTTCCACATGTCACATGCTTTCTGTCCTTCTCCTGCATTCTTTCTTTTCCCAGGCTGGGATTTGAGTTTGAGATGGATATTGCCACCGTCATCCCCTATTACTCAAGTTTGGTGGGATGGGAGGAAAGGGACTTCTTGTGTTTCTGACTTGGAAACTGGGTACTGGGCACATTATTGAATTGGCCTCCACAAAGGAAAAGAAATGCAAGCTATGGCCACCAGATACCAGTACGCGAGTTGGGGTAGAGGGAGCAACCTTGAGATGGTTTTAGCAGCAATGCACTGGTTTTTGCATCTACTCTACAATTCCTATCTTATGAAATTGGCAACTCCAGACTAAGAGATGCTGTTGAATAAATGATGGATGGGAAAGGAAAAGAAGTGGAGAGGAAGAGAGGTGGAAGAAAGAAAAGGATGAAAGGAGGAAGAAACAAAAGAAGGAAGGTAGAAGGAATGGAAGTAAGCTTTATAGGATGCTTAGAACAAGCTTCTAGCACTTCATTAGCTACCCAAGACATCAACCAAACAATGACTAGCCGGGGTTAGAGTGGCAACTCTGTCTTCAAGTTATGAATCTTAGCAACCATAATTATGTTAACATCTATATATTTTCACAGTTTACAACCACTGTACTAGCACTTGTTAACACAAATCTGGCTCCCCTAAGACTAAATAGCTGTTGTGGCCTGGAGCTAGAAAGCAGCTCTTTGGACTCAGAGGCCTGTTCCCCTGCACTACATAGCCACAGACAGAGAAGGGTACAGCCACGTTCTGTCCCGTGCTTTGAGGGTGGCCCAAAGAGCTTACCAGCCCAAAAATGGTTGTGGTCAGCACTGCAGTACAGTGGAATGCTATGTTGGCCTTGGCCTCAGCCAGTGTCATTTGCAACCCATACTCTCCAGCTTGCTCAGTAATGCTTAACAAATGGAAACCTCCTAAATTACTCCTAAAGCTCAGGGCTAAAAGACAAGCTCTCCCAAATTTGTCTCAGATGCTCCCTTAGGATTGAGCTCACCTTTCTGGATTTCTGATAAGAAAATGTGAGAAGAGGAAGGAAGGATGCAGTTAGTTGCAGCCAAGAATATTGGCTCTGGAGCCAGTCTGCCTGGGTTCATATACTTGCTGCACCATGCCCTAGTGAATTGTGAATTGGGGCAAATGACTCTCTGGGCCTCTTGCTTCTCATCTGTAAGATGGAGATGATAATCATACCTGGCTCATAGGGCTTGTTGTGAAGATTAAATTAAAACATGCAACTATCTACAACAGAACTTGGCACACTGCCCGTGTTCCACAAATGTGCTGCAATTAATTCAGTTTTTCTTGTTGTTACAAAAAAAGTATGTCCTTACCTATGGGTAAAAGGAAATTTGGAGAAAGTTCCTGAAAGAGTAGAAAGGACACAACTTACCCCTTTTAAAATCTTGCACTGAGGCATTGTGTAAGTTAGTTATAGCTGTATAACAAACCACCCCAAAACCCAGTGCAACAATTATGTTTCTTCTCACAAATCCATAGATTGGCCAACGGGAAGGGGGCATCTCTGCTTTAGGCTGCAGATCTAGCTGAAGGAAATCACAAGGCTACCCCAAGTCAATGGGGAAATTCACTGCACAATTAGTGGGAGTGGGGAGGCATCAAAGTCATAGGGCCAAGAGTGTAGAAACAGAATCAGGACCAATAATTCAGCCTTCTATAGATGGGTCCACCTGTCTCATTCCCTCTATCCTCCTCCCCGGATTTGGTTTTTCTCAATCCTCCCCCAACACATCGGCAACCTATCCACATAGCGGATTTTTGAGCCATCTGGGATGGAGACTAGATCTTTTCTATGAAATGTGTGTATCTCCCAGGACCAGAGCACACTGTGCGCTTGACCGAAGTCCAGCTCCCGAGGAGCCCTGCCTCCTACAGAGAGCATTTCCCTGTGAGACAATGCCACCACCCACCCCTGGGAGGCCAAGGCATGGGCAGGCCAGCTCGGAGGTGGAAGCGTGCACCCAAGCTCAGACAGCAGTGGGAGAGACCCACTGCCATTCCAGAGCTGGACTTACCCCCAAGAAGCATCTGACCCCCAAGCAAGGGCTCAGCCCTATTTCGAGGACAAAGTACAGTTAATAGCTTTGAAAATGCACAGCTAGAATAAAAATTGTTACCAAAGTGGGTTCTTCAGATTTTAGAGAAATGCAATTGCTTGGAAAGCTTCTGTCAATCGAGTCGCACTGAATGCAGGGAGACCACTTAAGGCAGCTATGACAGAGAGTCAAGTGCCGACATTTGGGAAAGGTTAAAAGGAGGTTGTATGTCTGGGAGCAAACAGTACCTATGTTGGCTGTCAGAAGACAAAGAGGGGCTTGAGGGATGAGAGAATGGTCCCTCTCCCAGAGAAAGGTCCTAGGACAAGTCCTGCTTTAAAGGGGGTTGGCCAGTAAGCTCTGGGGATGCCCCACAGAGATGCCACCCTACTCCTCGTTGACAGCCACACTGCCCTGCTCAGCACTAACTATATACCTCGGTGCCTGCCTGGCACCCAGCACAGTTCCTTCATTCATTCTAATGTTCATCCAGAACCTACTTCCAGAATAAGACAGATTCCATTTCCTCAAGAAACTCAGCGTCTCTTCAAGCAGACAGACAGGAAAATCAACTTTTCAACACAGGCTGATAAGTGTCGTAATAAAGACCTGTTCTTGGTGCCACGGAGACCAGAGAAGCACCTGGCCAGCGGGACGTGCAGGCAAGAAATACAGACGGGAGTTGCCTCTTTGAGGGAGAGGCTGCTCGGCAGTGTAGGAGAGAGAATGATGCAAGCAAACAAATGAGACTCAAAACATTTGAGAACTGTGGGTAAATCCCCACTGGAAGGACAAAAGGGGTGTTGGACCTGATAAAATCTCAGGCTGGAGAGGTGGGCAGTGTCCAATTGACAAAAACTCAATTTCAACCAACAGAAAAGAGGCAAGCAGGCACTGTGTCCATATCTAGCATACAGAGATTCTCCTATCAAGGGAAGGCAGGACACAGGATGTATCTGTGCTACCTGCCCTTCTCTGTCCCCTCTCTTGCTCCCAAAGAATGACCACATAGTTCCAATCACCTTTTGATTTCCCAGTCAGCTGTCAGGTTTCCGACACCTTCCCAGCAGAAAGAGTATTTCTGGGTTGGTATTCATGATAGGCCAGGGGTTCATCCGTGTTGTTGAAAATGTCAGGACCTCCTTTTTTAAGGCTGAAGAATACTCAGTTGCACTTATATATAACAATTTCTTTATCTACTCATCTATCAAGGGACATTTGAACTATTTTTCTATCTTAGCCATATGAATAATGCTTGGCTTATAAATAATGCTGCAATGATTAAGGGAGTGAAGACATCTCTATGAGATACAGATTTTGGATTTTCCGTTGGATATATATGCCCAGTAGAGGAATTGCTGGATCATGTGATAGTTCTCATTTTAATCTTTTGAGAAACCTCCATACTGTTTTCCACAATGGGTACAATTTACATTCTCACCAAGCTGTTGGTTTTCTATGCTCAGCTTACGATGCTGTTTTTCAGACGGTACTAAAATCTTCCTAACCCTTCTAACAAGATAGGAAGTGACTATAAAAACATTTTGAACTCTTTTTACCCCCCAGAGATGATCACCTGCCCAAATGCGTGGTATGCTGTAACTTAAAATTGTTCATTTTCTTTACAAAAAAAAAGAGCCAAGTGCTCCCAATTTGCTGGTGTTCTGGTCTAGCCTGTGGCTACTGATAACAGGCTTCCCAACAGATTGTTTCAAAACATAAACATATTGAATCAACCTCCTTTAAAGTTTAACATTTTAGGGCCAGGTATGGTGGTTCACACCAGGTACCTGGTTTAGGGCAGGTAATCTCAGCATTTTGGGAGGCTGAGGAAGGAGGATCACTTGAGGCTAGGAGTTTGAGACCAGCCTGGGCAATGTAACAGAACCCAATCTTTACAAAAAGTTTTAAAAAATTAGTCAGGCATGGTAGCTCCCACCTATAGTCCCAGCTACTTGGGGGACTGAGGCAGGAGGTTTGCTTGAGACCAGGAGTTCAAGGCTGCAGTGAGCTATGATGGCGCCACTGCACTCCAGCGTGGGAGACAGTGAGACCCTGTCTCCAAAATATAAAACGAAAAAAAGTTTAGTGTTTTACGAATGAATGTGAAGAATCCCTTTCAAGGAATCTTGTGCTAAGGAGAGAGCATCTTGAAATGGGTATCTGAAAATTGTTACATTCTGTTGCCAAAAATGATATGAGTCATTTACTTTTAAAATTTCTCATGGAGACGCAATTTAAAAAGTTGAAAATAGACTATTCTACCCTGTCTAAAATCGTTCAAATTAAGTGTTTAATTTTTTAACCAGTTTGTTAAAATTACAAAAAGTGCAGCATCTTCTGACCATTAAAGAACAACTGACCAACAGAAAGGAGAAGAGAAAAGTACTAGACAGGCCAGGCACAGTGGCTCATGCCTGCAGTCCCAACACTTTGGGAGGCTGAAATGGGCGGATCACGAAGTCAGGAGTTTGAGACCAGCCTGACCAACATGGTGAAACCCTATCTCCACTAAAAATACAAAAATTAGCCAGGCATGGTGGTGCATGCCTATAATCCCAGCTACTCGGGAGGCTGAGGCAGGAGAATTGCTTGAAACCAGGAGGTGGAGGTTGCAGTGAATGAAGATCGCACCACTGCACTCCAGCCTGGGTGACAAAGCAAGACCTTGTCTCAAAAAAAAAAAAAAAAAAAGATGAGAAACAAGGCTCTCTTTTCAACATGGTTTAGTAAGTGTAACCGTTTCTTGCCTTTGTATCTGCATATCTTTGCAATTTCCAGCAATGGACAGCTAAGAAAACTAAATCTTGAAATAAACTGTACTTAAAAATTGATGCTTGAATTGTTTAGTCACAAAGTCATATACCAAGATACAATAAACATTGTGAAGCATATTCAATTACATTTTTGAGGCATTAACAAATAAGATAAAACAAAAATATTTTAAGTAATATTTTATCTTAAATCAATATTGTTGATTTTATATTCTTTATGTATATTTTATATGTGTAATAGATATATAGATAACTATTCTTTCCCCAGGCTTGAATGCAATGGTGTGATCATAGCACACTGCAGCTTTAAGCCTTAAACTCCTGGGCTCGAGCAATTCTTCCAGTTCAGCCTCCCAAGTAGCTAGGACTACAGGCATGTGCCACTACTCCCAGCTATTTTTTTCATTTCTTGTAGAGGAGGTCTGTTACTATCTTTCCCAGACTGTTCTTGAACTCCTGGCCTCAAGTCATCCTCCTACTTGAGCCTCCCAATGCATTGGAATTATAGGCATGAGACACTCTACCTAGGCTAAATATACATTTCTATTGTATATTTTTCACATATATATAAAATAAGGCTTATAATAGATTAGTATACTTTTTGGAAATCAGTTGTAAAATATACACTTTGGAAGCACCAGATCAAGGTCCTTCCATTGTTGGAGTTCATAACCACACAACATAAAGACCACCGGCCTGGGCCGCTGCATAGTCTCCCAGGGGCTCCCCACACCCACCCTGCCACCTCTTCAAGCCAGTCTCCATCCCACAGCCCAGCAACCTGTTCACACTCAGCTCATCTTACTGCCCTCAGAACAACGACCCACATCTCATGCCTTATCCTCCTTGATTGCTTATGGTTATCCCCTTCCAGTTCCTTCAAGACTAGTACGGCACAGCGTACAAAATGTGTGACCATTGATGTGAGAATCTCGACCCCTCTAGGGTGGCAGGGGAGCCCTAGGCAGTATAAATCAAAAGTATCTGAGATGGGTCTCAATCAGTTTAGAAAGTTTATTTAGCCCAGGTTAAGTACACATGCCCAGGAGGCAGGTCTCTGTTTTTCTCCAAAGGTGATTTTGAGAACTTCAATATTTAAAGAGGAAAGAGTGGCATTGGGCATACAGGATGAAATTTTTTTAAAAGCATGGGTAGATAAGAGACAAACAGTTGCATTCTTCTGAGTCATTGATCTGCTTTTCAATGGATACACAATTTACATGTTGCGGGGGCAGAGGAATAGTTACTTATGACTTAGTCTGGCTCAGTGAATCTGTTTTTGCATCGGAGGAAGCAATCAGATATGCATTTGTCTCAGGTGAGCAGAGGGATGACTTAGGGTTCTGTCCTTTGTCCCACACCTGTGAGGATAAGCTATCAATTTACATTTTCAGGGTAAAATTCAACAGAACGTTTTTAGGGTAAAGATTTGGAGGCTCACGAGGAATTTCCTAGTGGGCAAATTGTGAGGGAGGTATGTAGCCTTTTTTAATCTTTGTAGCTATCTCGTTTAGGAATAAAATGGGAGACACGTTTGCCTGATGCTGTTCCCAACTTGACTTTTCCCTTTGGCTTAGTGATTGAGGGATCCCAAGATTCATTCTCCTTTCACAGCGGGCATCCCAGACTCAGCCCTTATGCTCAGCAACTGTTCTCTGAACACAACCATGTTGTCAATGCTCCAAAGATAGAGACCATACAGGTTTTATCCATTGATGTATACCCAAAGCCCAGACCAGTGTATGGTATAGCCCATAAATATTTATTGAATAAATCAATCATTATGTGGGTAAGTTGTGTCCAAGAGAGACTCCTGCCATCGGTCACCTGCTGCATCAAAACATCCTTCCTTTCCATGGTGGTCCTAGGTCACCAGACTCGGCACCCCTTTGCCTTAAATTTGTTTCATTTTCAAGGCATTTGTGGCCTTTCCTGCACCCTTTAACACACCCTAAAGTGCTCTATTCATCCAAATCCCAGGGAGAAGGGATTAGCAGAGACCAATTTTTTTCCTCTCCTTGAACCCTGGAGCTCCTTATGTAAATCAAACCTCCTTTGCCAGGCAAGGAATAGATCAAATTACCAAAGACCCTACAACTCAGAGGGTGATAGAGGCCTACCAGCCTTTGCAAAACCAATAGGGCCACTCACATAACCCTCAGCTGACTAAAGAAGGTCAGTTTTCTTTGGGAAAATTCTACCATGATACCTTTAGAGCAGGCCCTATAACCGTAGTAGGTTCATTGCCCAATGCACATAACAAGTCAATACGCCAAGGCCATGAGTTTCAGCAGAGAAGGAGGTTTAACTATAGCATCACCAAACAAGCAGATGGGAGGAACTTGGAGTTAGGCCCTCTAAGGGTTTTGGAGTGAGCCAAGGTTTGGAGATCGTTGATTGGTCTAAGAGTGCAGAGTGAAGTCATGGGATGGTGAAGAAGCCGCATTCTCATGCAAGTCCCATTCCTCTGTGAGGGTCTCCAAACTGGTTGCTGATATTCAGGTATAAGAAACATTGTAAGGTATCTTTAAACAAAAAGCTTATGATTCTAATGCCAGAGATCCTGATTATAGGAACAATGGGGATGCACATGGTCAATATCTAGTGACTTTTAGCAACAAGGAAGTGGATCAAAACGCAACCTGATGAATGCTTACTTATAACTGTGTTTCTGTCCAGAACCTGGCATGCAATTCTTGTCAATCCTTCGGGGGTGGTTTCAGTCCCAGCCCCACGGATTTAGAGTTAGGGGAGCAGATCCTTATTGGAAACTGCTGTCAGAACTTTGTGACCTGCCAGCTGTGTGTACAGTGTCACACAGGGTGTCCTCCAGCTTGGCCAGCCCAGAGGGACACTCTTCTTACATGGGGTGACATAAAGCCTCCCTAGCAATGAGCCTTCCTAGCCTACAATAGGATCCAAAAATCACGTTTATTAAGTTTTATTTTCTAATTGATACATAAAAATTGTACATATTTATGGAGTTCACAATATTTCTATACATACAATGTATAGTGATCAGATGAGGGTAGTTTAGCATTTCCATCATCTCAAACACTCATCATTTATTTATACTGGGAATATTCAATATCTTCCTTTCCAGCTATTAAGCAGCAGAAAGCTATAGAGAAAGAGAGGAACAAAACAGCAGCTACCAGAAAAACAAGTTACACCCTTCTTCCCCATCACAAAATGAGTGCAGCAATGTTTCAGGCTCCAGTACAGAACACACTGACTGTAGACCCATGGGCTGCATAACCCGTGGATTTACTAATGATGGAAAGTGAACACTGCTCAGCAGGGGTAGGCCAGGCCAGGGCCCCTGCAGAGGGAAGAGATGTAGTTCGGAGAGGGTGCTCCTGCTACCTCCATGATTGGGGCTGGGGAAGGTGTGGTGAGGATGTGCCTAGAATAAATCTAGAAACAGAAGGGATGAAAGTTAATGGAAGCAAGGAATTCTAGAAAAACCAGGAAGGTGAGCAGCCTAGCCAGAGAAACAAGCCTCTCCCAAGGTTTCATGTGCCACCCTGGGGATGCTGTAGAGAGATTATCAATGACTATGGGTGAGATGAATGGATTTCTAAACTTGGAACTGTCTGCACATTCTGTTTCTCTGTACAGACTCTACATGGAATGCTTGATATTCCTACTACAGACTGTTTTATGTTCATTTAAATTCTAAATATAGCTATGTGGTGAGATTTCTCTTCCAGTAGTTTAGCTATCCCCAGGAGTGCTTGGAAAGGGGGTAAAGATGTGCCAAATGGCAATACTCCATAAAACTAATTACCTGGGAAATGTTGTGGGGGAAAATGCATTGTGATACAGGTATTCTGTGTAGTTTTTAAGGCAGGACAAGCCCTGCATTTATGAGCCATAAATGAAAATATTGAATATGCAATATCTATTAGCCTTGCAGCTCCAGATTCTGAATCACTTGTTAAATGTGTCCTCAACGCATGAGTGCCACCAGCCATGGTGATTAGACGGCCAGCCCCACCCCTCCTCAATCCTGAGCCAGTGGCTTCTGTCTCTATGTGCACTTTGGTTGAGATTTTGATTTTCCCTTGGGTCAAGACCTGAATGGCTCATCTAGTCCTTATGTGAAGTGATTCAGCCTGGCATCTAAGCACCCTATGACAGCTCCAGCCTGTCCATTCATCTCAAATGTATCCCTGACACCAAGTCTTTAGGTTCTCTCTTCTCTCTCCATAAAGATTAGACAGCAAATAAAAAGGATGCCAAAATACATTATAATAAATATAGACAGATCAGCTATATGATAAGAAATATGAGCATATATTAGGCCAGGCATGGTTACTCATGCCTGAATCCCAGCACTTTGGGAGGCCGAGGTGGGCGGATTACCTGAGATCAGGAGTTCAAAACCAGGCTGGCCAACATAGTGAAACCCTGTCTCCACAAAAATGCAAAAATTAGCCGGGCATGATGGCGGGTGCCTGTAATTCCAGCTACTCGGGAGGCTGAGACAGGAGAATCACTTGAA
Organism: Rhinopithecus bieti; assembly: GCF_001698545.2. NCBI lineage: Eukaryota > Metazoa > Chordata > Mammalia > Primates > Cercopithecidae > Rhinopithecus > Rhinopithecus bieti. Next base: position 1,242,861 of record NW_016806471.1, read on the forward strand.
CCTGGGAGGCAGAGGATGCAGTGAGCCGAGATCTTACCATTGCACTCCAGCCTGAGCAACAGAGCAAGACTCCATCTCAAATAGAAAAAAAAAAAAAATGAAATAAAGAAATATGAGCATATGTCAAAGCAAACCTGTAGCCTTCTTTCCATCCTCACTCTCAGTCCCTTATCACCCTCCCACCTTATCTCACAGAGGACACTGAAATAGCAAGAAGAGAGGCGTTCCCCAAGCTCCGCTATCACACACACAGCTGTAGACATTCAATCTCCCTGCCTTGATTCCCATTGTTGTGCACTGCCTGGCTGTCCTCCAAGCTCAGCTCCGTGTCTCTACCTGTGTGCGCACTCACTTCTGTCCCCTCTCACCCACTGAAGGACACTGGCCCAGCATTCTGCCCTCTTCTGCCCTGTATCATCACATTTTTTCCTCTCTACTGATCTCTTACTACAGGCACATTTGTTGGACACCCCCAAGGGTGAGCCCCAGTGAGTCACCTACTTGTGCAGCTCCCGCCCCTTGAGTGCAGGCAGAATCTATGACTTGATTCTAGCCCAGAAAATATGATAAAAGGGCTGTAGTGAAACTCCCTGGACTATATTTTCTTATATGGCAAAGCTGAGAGCATCTCACAGATGTGATTCAGTTCCCTCTTCAGTTGTCTTCGAGTTCCTCAAAAGGGAGATTAGCCTGGGTGGGTCTGGTATAATCAGAAGAAAGCCCTTCAGAAGAGGGCTAAGGCCTTGACTGAGCCAAGAAGTCTCCAGCTGACCTTGGCATGAGCTGCCAGGTGCTATCAGGACCTGAAAATTATGAGTGGCAGCTCAGAGCTGAGAGTGGCCCCATGCTGACAGCCAGCAAGGAAACAGGGACCTCATTCCTACAGCTGCAAGAAACTGAGCTCAGCCAACAACCATGTGAACCTGGAAGAAGACTCCCTGCTCCAGAAAGGGACTCAGCCCAGTCAACACCTTGATTGCAGCCTCATGAGAAACCTTCGGCCAGAGGCATCCAGTTTCGCCATCCCTGGACCACTGACCCAAAGAAGCCATAAAATAATACACTCCATGGCATACTACACGGCCATAAAAAAGGATGAGTTAATGTCCTTTGCAGGAACATGGATGAAGCTGGAAACCATCATTCTAAGAAAACTATCACAAGGACGGAAAACCAAACAAAGCATGTTCTCACTTATAGGTGGGAGTTGAACAATAAGAACACATGGACACAGGGTGGGGAACATCACACACCAGGGTCTGTCAGGGGGCGGGGTCTGGGGGAGAGATAGCATTAAGAGAAATACCTAATGTAAATGACAAGTTAATGGGTGCAGCAAACCAACATGGAACATGTGTACCTATGTAACAAACCTGCATGTTGTGCACATGTACTCTAGAACTTAAAGTATAATAAAAAATAAAAATAAAAGTTAAATAATAATAATAATGATACGCTCAAATTGTTCTAAGCCAGTAAGTTTGAGTGATTTGTTACCCAGCCATAGAAAACTAATAGAGGAGGATACAAACAGAAGTTATTTCTTCCACTAAGAAAACCCTCTCTTGCCCTAGCTTCTACTCTCAGTGCCACTCTTTTATCTTTTTCCCTTTATAGCAAAAGACCTTCAAAGGGTAGGCCCATCTGTGTCTCCAATTCCCTCCAGTCCTCTCCAAACTCACACCAATCAGACTTCTGCTCCCATCACTCCTCAGAGTTGCTCTCCTCTGAGACCTCAGTGACCTCCATGTTGCTAAATCCTGTGGTGAATTCTCAGTTGTTCATTATTTGACCCAATCTGCAGCACTAGTACAGCTGATCACCCTCCTCATGTAAATTCTTTCTTCCTTGGCTTCTGTGATACCACAGTTGCCCGGTTTTCTCCCTGTCTCTCCGCCACTCCTTCTCGGTCTCCTTTGCTTGTCACTGTCTTCTCCATGGCCCCTCTACATGGGGATGCCTCACTTCACTTGGTGATCTCATTTGTTCTCTTGGCTTTAGCTACCATCCATCAGCTGATGACTCCCAAATGTCATCTCAGCCCAAGCCTTTCACTCAAATTCCAGGTTCATATATCAAATTGCCTACTTATCATCCCATCTGGGGGTCCAGTGGGAATCTCAAACTCAACATGACCAAATTGGAGCTCCAGATTCCTGCCCACCAAGCCTGCTGCACCTGTCCTCCATCCCAGTTAATGGAACTCCACCCTTTCAGATGCTCAGTCCAAAAACCCTGGATTCAGTATTAACTCACTCTTTATGTCACACACCAATTCGATCTCTCAGAATCCTTTTCTGTCTTCAAAATATAGCTAAAGTCTGACCATTTCTCACAGCCCCTACTGCTAATCCTCTGTCCAAGCCACCAAATGTCTCCTAGATTATTACGATAGCATCCTAACTGGTTTCTCAGTTTCTGCCCTTCCCCACTAAACTCAACACACTAGCCAAAGTGAATTATCAAAATACGATGTCATATCTCTCCTCCAACTTTGGCACCACTCTCAGAGTAAAACCTGATGTCTTCACATGGAATTCAAGATCTTACAGGATCTGCCCCTGCTGTGTCACTCACCTCATTTCCAACCACTCTCTCCTTTGCTCGCTCTTCTCTAGCCCACTGTATCTTTGCTGTTCTTAGAACACGCCAGGCGGGTTCCTGCCTCAAGGTTTTTGCACTATCAACTGCTGCCTCTCTTTTAGATCTCTTTCTAAAATAGCTGATGAATTCTTCCCTCACTTCTTTCATATCTTTATTCAATCTCATCTGCTTCTTTGGCCACTCTACCTAAAATGTTAACCCCCCCAACTGCTCTTTCTGCCTTATGTTTCTCCTTAGCATTCATCACTATTTAACATTCTGTGTACTTTATTTAATTTTGTTTAATGTCAATCTTCATTGGGTGATTGGGGTGTACGTTCTATAAAAGGCAAAGATTTTTGTCTTTTTTTTATTAACCACTATGTCCCTAAGTGCCTAGAACAGTGCCTGACATGTACTGTTCAATACATTTGTTAAGTGAATCATTGAGTAAATATAAAACCTTCAAAAATACTCTGCAGCTTAGGAGAGCGAAGTGCTCAGTTCTCAGAAAAGCATCTGTCTTATTCACTGTAGGGAACAGAAGAAAGTATAGAAAATATGTTTCACGTGTGCAATAAAAATGTGAGAGGACTTTGCCAATTTTAGGCAAAATAAGTAGAAATTTCATGAAGAAACATAACAGCTAAATTATGTTCCACATTGGATTCAACACTGTAGAAAATCAATCAGTGTTTTAAATGATAGACTTGATAACAATCTCTAAATAGAAAGGAAAAAATAGCCCGGCATTATGGGAAAAGGATGTGACCCAATTATTTTATACATAATGACAACAGAAAATCAGTTTTTAAACATTCTAAGTTTAGAAAGTATACTTGAGTTCTCTTTCTGAAAAACTTCTTAAAACATTCTCTAGAACACTGGAATCAAGAATAGAAGAGTTGTAGGAAGATGGGGGACCTCGAAAAGCCTGGTGATAAACATTGAAACTAAGTAGAATGGTCCAAATAATTTGTTTTAGGTGTGGTTATAAACTTGATGAAATAAAACAAATAAAGAAACAAAAAGCAGAAAGAGAGAAAGGAAAAGGAAACAATAAGCCTCAAGTTGTTTAGGGAGGTCAACGGTTTTTATTTTTGTGTAAACCTTAAATAATTAGAAATGTAAAGTTATTTTCAAGTTTTAAGGTACCCAATATTCTAATTAAAAACTGAATGTCAGCTGTAAAAGCTAGAAGTTAGCAAATTTTGGCATTGTAGATGATAAAACAAATAAAATAATATATTTAGCAAGAGTATGATTTAAAAAATTTAATATCTATCAAAAAATCAAAATTATTTATAAATCACTGAAATCTTCTGTAATCTTATTTGTCGTTTAATCTACTTGATCAAAGACTGAAAACAGTTTATTCAAATATCCCACTATGGTTGTGGTCTTGTGACATATAATCATACCTGATGTGTTTTAGAGATAATTGTTACGAAGAAGTAAATTTTGATAAAGAAGAAAGGGCAGGCCGGGCACGGTGGTTCATGCCTATAATCCAGCACTTTAGGAGGCTGGGATGGGTGGATCACCTGAGGTTAGGAGTTGGAGACCAGCCTGGTCAATATGGCAAAACCCCGTCTCTATCAAAAATACCAAAACTAACCAGGTGTAGTGGCGCATGCTATAATCCCAGTTACTCCGGAGGCTGAGGCAGGAGAATCAGGAGGCGGAAGTTGCAGTGAGCCGAGATCGCTCCACTGCACTCCAGGCTGGGCAAAAGAGGGAGACTTTGTCTAAAAGAAAAAAAAAAAAAAGAAGAAGAAGGAGAAAGGGCGTTTCACCTACTGCCCATTTCTCAAGTAGGGTGACCAGTAGCAAAAGTAGGAAATGGGACTCTCTATGGCGAGGGAAGGAAAGCAAGATCTTACCTGAGATATTAGGGAACCTGGAGGTCAGAGGAGGAAGGAGATGGGGGAATGTGAAGGTAGCCAAGGCCTGAGATGCCAAAAGCATGTATGAGAAAGATCAAACCTGGTGGGAGGTCAGGGGCAGGCATCAAAGTCAAGAAGCTGAAGGACGTGCTTGGAGCCAGTGGGGAGGACAAGAAGCAGGTCTAGATAAAATTTTGGCAAGAAGCATATATCGGGTACCCTAAAAAAGGCCAAGAGCCACAGAAATCCAAACTGTTTTAGCAATGAGACCTTTCCTCCAAGTGAAACTCAATCAGCCACAAAGACAAAAGAGCAACAGCTCTGCTAAGAGCAGGGAGGGGGCCCGGAAACCACCCCCTGACTTCTCCTATACTTCAGGAGCAGCTGGGAATTGCTTTTATCGAACCTCTACAATTCCCTGGAGCAAATGTTGGAAACCACAAGCAGGGCTACCCTGGGCAAATGTTTTTTGGTAGAATCCTGTCTATATAAAGAAATCTTAATTTTAAAATGGGCGGCCGGGCGCGGTGGCTCAAGCCTGTAATCCCAGCACTTTGGGAGGCCGAGACGGGTGGATCACGAGGTCAGGAGATCGAGACCATCCTGGCTAACATGGTGAAACCCCGTCTTTACTAAAAAATACAAAAAACTAGCCGGGCGAGGTGGCGGGCGCCTGTAGTCCCAGCTACTCAGGAGGCTGAGGCAGGAGAATGGCGGGAACCCGGGAGGCGGAGCTTGCAGTGAGCTGAGATCTGGCCACTGCACTCCAGCCCGGGCGACAGAGCGAGACTCCGTCTCAAAAAAAAAAATAAAAAAATAAAAATAAAAAATAAATAAATAAATAAAATGGGCTATAAAATCCATGGATCCAATGTCAATTTCCTGGTTAATATTATACTGTACTGATGTAAGTGTTTATCATAAAGGGTGTGATAGTGGATTTATGTGTCAGCTTGGAGAGTGTTTAGGGATGAGATTAACATTTAAGTGGGTAAATTTCGAGTAAACAGATTGCTCTCCATAATGTGGGTGGGTCTCATCCAATCAGTTGAAAGCCTGAATAGGACCAAAAGACCAGCCTCCCCAAGTAAGATGGAATCCTCCAGTACACTGCCTTTGGATTTCATCTGCAACATTGGCTCTCCTGGGTCTCCAGCTCACATTGTAGATTTTGAACTCACCAGTCTCCATAATCGTGTGAGCCAATTCCTTATAATAAATCTCTCTCTCTATATATATATATACATACACACACACACACACACATACACACACACACACACCCTATTGGTTCAGTTTCTCTGGAAAATCCTAATTCAGGATTATTAGGGTAACTGGGCAAAGGGTGCATGGGACCTCTCTGGACTCTTCTTGCAACCCCCTGTCAACCCATAAAATAAAAGTTAAAATAAAAGTAAGGGTCTTGAAAGTCAAGGAGGGACTGATAGATTATTGTTCCAGATTGAAGGATTCTAGAGAGACACGGCAGACCTCATTACCTGAGACTGGATCCTTTTGCTATAAAGGACGTTATTGGGTCAATTGGAAAAACATGAAAGGGGTTTCCAGGTGCAGAATATATGAGAATTGTTAGTACTATACATACACATACACACACACACACACACACACACACACAAATTGTGTTTGAAGTTGTTTCAAAAGAAGAAGTTAAAAAAATGATCTATGGATCCGTGTAAGCTGTCGTGATTTATGGATGAAGATTTAGAACAGAGGTCAGCATACTTTTTCTTAAGGGCTAGATAATAAACATTTTTTTTCCAGACTTGCAAATCATATAGTCTCTATCATCACCACTCAATTCTGTTATTATAGCACAGAAAGCTGCCACAGAAAATATGTGAACGAATGGGATGGCCATACTTGGCCCATGGCGGGCAGAGGCTGAAGTTTGCCAATTCCTGGTTTTGAATAAGAGATGTATCTTTATTGACCAATTGGTGTGCCTGAAGATTCTTTGTAGAGTACAGGCAGCATCTCTTCCTTCTCAGGCCCAGAAACCATCTCCTCGTGTTCTTTAACAAATGTGCCATTCCTGGCTAACTTTCCATCTCTCACCTTAGGACAAAGATAGAAAGCTGGGCACAGTGGCTCACACCTGTAATCCCAGCACTTTGGGAGGCCGAGGTAGGTGGATCACTTGAGGCCAACAGTTCAAGACCAGCCTGGCCAACATGGAGAAACTCCATCCCTACTGAAAAACTCAAAAATTATCCAGGCATGGTGGCACATGCCTGTGATCCCAGCTACTCAGGGGGCTGAGGCACAAGAATCACTTGAGCCTGCGAGGCGGAGGTTGTAGTGAGCTAAGATTACCCCACTGTACTCCAACCTGGATGACAGAGTGAGACTCTGTCTAGGAAAAAAAAAAAAAATTAAAAGATAGCAATGTTGTTATTTACTTACAATGCTGTAGCTCCTTGAAACCTATTTGCCCAGAAACTATAAAGGTTTTCTTGCCTCTGCTGTTCCCTGGAATCGTGTATTTCACACCAATTACATCATTGCATGGGACTCTTCATTGTCCACATGCTGCCCTCAACACACTGCCCTTGAGAGGTATTGCCCTCAAGTTTGCAATACCTCTCAAAGCTGTCACAGTGCTTCCCTGATGATAGTCACAAATGCAAGTCTACTTTGTATCAGAACTGCCTGATACATGGCACAGAGGGGATGAGGGACCACCTCAGATGCCAGCAGCAGGGCTATGCAATGTAAAAGACCCCTGCCACTATCGCCATCACCTTAGGGTGCTGTAGACTGGAGGTGACACTGCATGCAAAACATACTTGGGCAAGAGTCTGTGCATGAGGCTCAGCCCCAAGGGTTGCTGATGGACCCAAGGCAGATTAGAGCCCCAAATTCATCCTCGGCCTGACACAGGCAAGAGTCATCTGCATTCAGCATATCAGCACTATTCCTGCAACCCAATCTCATGCACACTTAAGAAAGAAATGTCATGCCTGCCAGTGAAAGAGATACACTCCACAGAATGCTCTTCTGTAGTGCAGCCACAGGGCCTCAGTATAGCCCCATAGGTGTGTGAGTCCTAGAGCTGCTTGAAGCATCACTTTGACCCTGTGCATGGGATAAAGGGTGAAATGGCATCCTAAAGAGGAGAAAAGACTAGTGTCCACTGGGATCCTGATTCAGGCTTATAGCACTGGCCTAGGCAACTGGCCCCCAGGATGGAAGGGGCACTAGGAACAGAGATGAATGGGCCTGTCTGCCCAGCCTATATCACACCGCCTTTGCTGCATCCCAATGAAATTATCACAAAATATAAGACAAATTGAATCATCACAAACCAATAGCACCATAGGGGTGCAGGGAATAAGGTTATTAATTTCTGCTTAAGGGATTGGGATAAGCTGTGTGAATGTAAACTGGGCTTTGTAGTAGTGATCACGCTTGAATAGCCAGGTGCCACAGCAGAAGCCCCTCGAGGTGGTGGGCCTAGCAGTAAGTGCTGTTTGAGAAAAGGGAGTGCAAGAGAGAAACCTGGAAGGGCAGTCAGTGGGGTCAGGGTGTAGAGGACACCAAATACCCAGAACTTCCAGTGGGGTCTTGTCGCTGGATTCTTAAAGATGGCTAAGAAACATTGAAGGGAGAAAATTACCTGACAGCAGAGAGGCAATCACAGGGAATATGATATACAACACTTTAAAGAGCCAGGTTAGAACTAATGCAACCCAAGCCGTTTTCATCTGGCCAGACCTCTTTTGGATACAATCATTAACACTGGAGGGATGGAGGGATGGAGGGATGGAGGGATGGAGGGATGGAGAGATTGGGGAGCTCTCCAAGGGATTGTCAGCACCAGAGAGTATTACAGCAGAACAGATAAGATTACCCAGTACCTGGTTGTGGGGAATAAGAGAAAAGGGGGAAAAAGCATTGTATTAGTTGTGGGACTTTTTTTCTTGCATTTTATGATGTTTTAACATCTTAAAAAATTTACTGGCTAGAAGACTGCCCCTCCCAGGGCTAGCCAATTCTTAGAGATAACAAAATGCTTAGCCCCCAGGAGGTTTTCATACGCAAACCTACCAATCTTGAGTCTATAGCCCCAAATACCTTTCTGTCTAAGGCTCACACACCAAGCTAATATCTCTTCTGTCCTAAATCATCCCATGGCCAGGTACTAGGCAACTTGAGACTGTCCTTATAACCAAAAGGCCACCATAACTATTCAAACTCACCAATTTTGTTTACTTTTCCCTGCCTTGCCTTCTCCATGGAAACCCCAAAGGCTATGGATCAGGTTTTCCCCTTGCTCCATCTTCTGCCACTTGGCCCAAACCTGGTGCTACCGCTGTGGCCCTGCATGACACAGGGTGACCCTCCTCCCCTCCTCTGTAAGACCTGTGAGTAGGAGAAACATCTCCCTTCCAGACCTCAGTCTCCTTTCCTCCTGTGGCCACACTGACTTTACCCAACCATATCCAACATTTCCATTCTTCGAATCACCATCTGTTTCCATTCTTTACTCAATGAGTGTCCAGTGTCATGTTCTATGTGCTGTTTCTTGAGATTTATAGACTGGATACTTGGAAATGTGGTTGCTTTCATAGAAATAGAAAATGAGGAAGCAGGTGAAGTTTGAGGGTCAGGATCATGAGTCTGATTTGGGGATGTTGAGTTTTGAGGTTCTGGGCAAGGCGCACAAGTGTAGATGCCCTGAAAATGAGAAATACAAACCTGGAGCTTTTTTTTTTTTGCCCACCTTAAGTTTCCCTCTGACCTAGGACCTACTCCACTCATTAAGAAATTCCTAACTCTAGATAAGCCCGTATTGAATGTGCAAGGAAGATGGTGGGTGTTCAGGAAGTGTTGCATTAGCTAATTAATTAAAAGAAACAATGGGCTGACCACTAAGAAACATGGGCTGAAGCCTAATCACTGTCCCTTGTTCTGGTAAAATTACTCCCCTCTCCCTTTCTAGGCCTCAGTTTCCTCTTCTGTTAAACAAGGGGTTTGAACTGGATGTCTAAAGCTGCTGCCAGCTACAATCCCACCCTTACCCTTGTACTACCTCCCATCTTGGAGTTGAGCACAAAAGGATCCTTCTCAATTGAGCCCAAGGGTAATTTGAAGAGGTAAATGTGGAACTTCCTCCTTCCCATCCTACATCTGGATTGGGTGGGCAATCACATCAAACACCGAGTGCCCCTTCCTTGGCCCATGCCCATCCTCCACCCTAAGCTCTGTGTGGACCTGCCTCCAGCTCTATGTGATGACATTTTCATGGCTCCTTACCTGGAAAACAAGGCCCTTTACAAGCTGATCCCAACCTAACTGTCTCGCCTCTCCCCTCCACATGCTTCATGCTCCAGCCACGCCTGCTAGAATTGTCGTCATTCCTTAAACAGCTTCCTCTCCCCCACACCTCAGAGCCTTGCCTGTGCCTTCTCTCTCCTCCATCTGCAACACTCTCCCCACCTGGCAAATTCATCCCATGCTTGGGACCAGAGCAAATGTGTCCTCCTCTTTGAAGCTTTATTTGAGCCCATTGGGAAGGGAGTTACTCACCCCCCACTAAATTTACCTTTATTTGCATGATTCTTTCATTGCATGATTCTTTCATTATTTTATTTGCATGATTCTCTCATTTGCATAATTTCTTTCATAAATTTACATTTATTTGCATGAGTCTTTCATGATTCTGTCTTCCGTGCTTGCACGATAATCTCTACAAAATCAGGACTGAGTCTTTAAATTCTTTGGAATCACTCCCACAACCACTATATCTCCAGTATGCAGCCTGTTACTTTCAAGAAGTGCTTAAATGAATGAACAAATGCTCTCAGAGAACTCAGTACAACCTCTAGGATGGTATTTACCATGTGTTTTAATTATTTATGTTCTTTCTTCCCCATCCCCCCAGAAAACTAAACACCACCAGACAGTGCTGTTCATCTTTGCAGAGAGACTGTGGAGAGGAATAGTAGTCAACACTGGCTCTGGACTCAGGTTCTCCGAATACAAGACCCTTGTTCTCCCACTTTTAAGCTGCTACCCTCAGGCAAGGGAGCCTCTCACAGTCCTTGTTTTTTTAATACGTAAAAATGGACTCATGATAGAACCGACAGCATAGAGTTGGCCTCAACTCTATGAATTACACAAATCTGTACAAAGTACTTAGTGTGGTACCTAGCAATGGTATTAGCCAGTATTAGTCACTATAGAGATGATATTAATGCTGGTGGTAGAAGAAATTTTCCCATCACTTCACAAGGCTGGGCCCATAGAAAGCAATCAGTCATACTCATATGTAATTGAATGCGTGAAACAGAGCTCACCTTTCAGGGCTCTGTCCAGTGAATCAGCTCCAGGAATTGCCATTTGTGTTTCTAACAGCACTGAGCCCTGGGGTGGGTGGTATCCTCGCTCTCAGACCAAGTTTGTGCAGAACGTTCCTCTTCCCAGGCAACAGAGGCTCACGGCTGAAACTCAACTCTGCATCCTCCCTATTGGATTTGATTCCATAGATTGGTTGCCCTAAAAGGTTGAAATTACAGTGTTCATATTGCGATAAAAGTCCTTGCCTCGGTGTTCCTGTTATTTGTTAAAATGTGTAATAGCCATGTCTGAGAACCTTGCATTAAGAAACAGAGGGTGCACACCTGGGCCCTGGCTGCCAGCAGTAACTGAAGCACCTCTGTGCTTGCATGAGGGAGCTGGGGACAGGTCTGCACACTGGGGGCTGGGGTGAGGCACACACCTTCACTAGACTGGGCTCTGGGGCTCACCAAGGTTCTGAGTGAGTGTTGAACCCTGGAAATGGGGCTGAAAGTGGGGACCAGGGGGAGGAAGGGCCTGAAGTTGAACACTGAGGTACCTTCCTACTAGCGAAATGCAAACAGGGCACCCATGCCTCAGCAAAATTGGAATGCTGGCCCATGTTGCTCATTTGCAGGAAGAGGGGACTTGCCTAGAATATCACCTAAGCCTGCCTGCCCCACTAGCATGCTTCAGAATGTATCTATCTGATTTGCCATCTCCTCAGCCAGCTGTCTCTTTGGAAAGGGGGTCTGATAAACTAAACTCCTCCTCAAAGAAACACAATCCCCTACATTCCTTTTAACCTAAAACTCTTGAATTCAGTGGTGTCCTACTCAAAGGAATGACTTTCTAATGGTGAAATTTCAAGCTAGAGGCATGTCAGTCCAGGAGAGATTTGGGAGTAGACTCGCCATCAAGAATCGCTCAAATCACACAGGGAGAAGATCCTTGTATCTTCACCCAGCCCTGCTCCGCAAGGATGGCACAGCAAGGAAACATTAGTGTTATTTGAGAGGAGGGAGGTGTGTCTATTTTTAGAGTTCCTTGCAAGATTCTCTTCCACCTTCAACTCACATCAAAATTGCAGTGCTATCAGAGGAGCAAAGAGCTGAAGGGGACCTTTTCAGATGAAGAAACACAAAGAAGTTTGTGACTTATCCAAGATTACACCATTCAAGAACAGGTCCCCTGATTCTTGGTCAGATGTTTCCATGATGTGTGGAAGAGAGGCCACTCCCCCACTGCACCCCAACATGAGACCCCAGCAACGTAAAGACACCATGCAAGGCTTTGTTTCCCCCAGCTCCCTTCTCAAAGTCATTTAGGAGAAAACCAAATAGGAAACATTCCCTTTGCCACGCTTTTCCTGCTAACTGCCGTGACTTAAGTGCTTAGGGCTAGGGAGGAAGCCAGGAGAAAAAAACTCCAAAAGAGTTCTGGGCACTCAGGCAGCTTTAAAAGATGGCGTTCGCAGCTCGTCTTCCTTTTTAGTAACTCCAAGAGTCACTCTGACCCACATAAAGCAAAGAACCTGAATGTTACAACCCTGCTTTGAAGAGGATCTGCCTCAGTGGAGTTCAAAGGGAATAAAAAACTAGGTCAGTAGCCCAGGGTTTTTAAAAAAGAAAAAAGGAAAGGGGGAGAAAAAGTTATATTTCTAGGGAAATTGGTATCTTCCACCCTCCATTGTCTTGGTTTCTAACCAAATGAAATAAATAAACTCGTAAGTTTTGAATTTATTTCAAATGGATGAGCCCGAATGCCCAAGAAGCATCAGTTAATTTAAGCCACGTCAGTTTGGGTCCATTCCTGTCTTTCTCTGGTTCCCTGTTGTGGGAGCATTCTGTCCCTACAGAGCACAGAACTGCGGACTCATTCCCTCCCCCACAGTGCCCACTCTGAGGCAGCAGGTCCCATGCGGGATCCCACAGCGCGAGCAACTGCCACTCTCTTCTCTCTCTTCATCCTCTCATTCATTCATTCATCAAACATTCACACATCAACTCCGTTGTGCCAGCTCCTCCACCTTGACCTCCCGGGACTTAAAGGAAAGCACCCATCTGCAGATGGATGGCACCCCTTGCTGGGGAGCCCCTCACCCAGGCACTGTGCCCCTGTGTCTCATTCAGATCTCACAATGAGCCTGCAAGCAGATGTTGTTTTTCCCAGTTCGCCAACAAGGCTCAGAGGTGAATTAAAGAACCCAGGGAGGCCGGGTGTGGAGGCTCAAACTCGTAATCCCAGCACTTTGGGAGGCCAAGGCTGGTGGATCGCTTTGAGCTCAGAAGCTCGAGACCAGCCTGAGCAACATGAAGAAACCCCATCTCTACAAAAAAATACAAAAATTAACCGGGAGGGGTGGCACACACCTGCAATCCCAGCTACTCAGGGGGCTGAGACTGGAGAATCGCTTGACCCCGGGAGGCAGAAGTTGCAGTGAGCCACGATTGCACCACTCTACTTCAGCCTGGGTGACAGAGTGAGATGCTGTCTCAAAAACAAAGCCCAGGGATTAAGTTCATCTTCCTTCTTCAAAGCCAGAGACTATTCCACATTGGGGTCTATTCCAGTTTGGCAGCCTGTGGCTGGTGACTTCCCCATCCAGCCACATCTGACACCCCCACCTTGTCCCCTTTTCCTCTCCACCCCGTAGTGGAGATTGTGTTCATGTGTCTCTCTTTCTCACTGGACTGTGAGCTCCATGGATGAAAGTAACAGCATGTTACTCAGACCAACAGGGAGGGAGATAGCATAGGACCAGGCATTTTGGGCAGTGATGCAAGATTCCGGGGAATACCGGAGCATACACAGTATGCTGGAGCCTGCCCCTGGTGGAGGGACATGGGGGAGGGTGTGAGGCAGAAGAGCACATCCCCATCCTCCCCATTCTTAGCTGGCCCTATTGGGGTCATCTATTTTGTGTTTTGTTTTGTTTTGTTTTGTTTTGTTTTTTTACCTTTATTTTATTAAAGACAATTCATTCAAAAATTCTTGAATTGGACCAAGAAGGACAGGCAGTATTAAGAAAGACAAAGATGATAGGAAGGGCTCTCCAGGCAGAAGGGGGTCTCAAGCAAAGAAACGAAGGCTGGAGGGAACATAGCTCATGAGACGGAGCCGCAGGGACCCTATTCCAAGTGTGCCTCAAAATCAAACTATGAGGAATGAGGAGCCACTAAGGGGTTTGAGCAGAGTGAGGGTTGGGGGGAGTTACAGGCAGAAGATGACATGCCCTGTCAAGTGATGAGCCTGCCCACCCCAGAAACCAAGTCTTGTTTCCCCGCACTTATCTTAACTGGGAAAGTGAGAACCTGGGAAATCAAATCAGAGCCGACTCAGGATAGTTAACTCTGGAATCAATTGCCCTAGAGTTGTGTTTCTAAAACACAAATCAGGTTAAGTCACTCTCTTGCTTATAAGCCTTCCATGGCTCCTTCTGCCTACAGGATAAAGTCCAAATGCCTTAGCCTGACATGCAATTTTGCCCAATCTCACATCACAGGACTGCTTGTCTCTGCCCAAAGCAAACCACTTGCTAGCCACAGTCACCATTTCCCCCAGGCAAGCCTCTTTAAGTATGGGCCTTTCGCCCACTCATCCAGCAAATATTTATGGAGCACTTATTAAGCATCAACGATGGGCTGGGCCCTGATGCCAACGAAGTGACCAAAACAGATACAGTCTTCTCTTTCTTGGCAACTAAAGTCTGGGGAGAAATGTGACTGTTAAATACTAATTACAACTGCAATGATTTCGGAGAAAAGAAGTCCAGGCTGCTGTGCAGACATGTACTGGGGGGCCTAACCCACCTGGGAGGCCAGGGCAATTTTCCCCATAGATGTCCAAAGGATGAACAGAATTTGAGATTTGGTCAGACAATGGCAGGGACAGGGGCAGGGGATTGAGGGGGAAGTATTCCAGGTCGAGGGAACAGCAGGCGTGTAGCCTTCAAGGCTGGACTCGGCTTGGTGTATGTACCCACACCAACCTTCACTGGAGTGACCATCACACAGCAGGTACTAGGGATAGCCAGAGAGGTCTCCCTGGTTTTAAAAAAAATGTTTTGTGTTATTCTGGGGGAAAGGAAACATCACTGGGATTGTAAGCATGGAAATGACATCGTATTTTAATCCAATTGTTGTGTAGAGAATGGAATGAGAGAGTGGGCAACATTCATTCTTTTGGAATCTCTTTCCATTCCCCCTCTCCTTGTAGCAAATGGTTTGTTTCCCTTTCCCCATCAAGCCAAATATTCACTTCTTCCTCTTTGTTCTCCCTCCCCACCACATTAACTGAAAACTTGGAATATATGTTTGGTGTGTTATGAATTCTTGTTCTACCAGTTTTCCCCCAGCAGATGATCAGTTTCTCAAGGGCAATGACTGCATCGGGCTTTTTTGTTTTGTTTTGTTTTGTTTTGTTTTTTTAACTCTTTGTGTCCTTGGGACATAGCAAAGATCCTGGACCTGCCATGCAGGAAGCCAATAAATATCTATTAGTTAGTGGATCCAATGAATGAAATACTCAAATTGCAAGACAGTTCTCCAGATGGCCTTAGACCGACCCAGTTCTCTACTCTTTCTTGCCTGCATTTTTCAAGAGTAAGTGTAGAATGTTCTGGGATTGCCAAACAGAACAGAATCCTGAAATAAGAGGGAACTGGACAGAACAGTTCAGACTCTGTTCCAGTTCCTATCTCCCTGCAGAACAAGATGTCCTTCAACACTTTAGTCCAGTGTCTCATGGGGCCCCAGGGTGTAAAACTCAGGACAGGCTACTCTTTAGGTGGGGCACACACTGCTGAGACTCCATCTGCCCCAGGCAGCTTTCTCTTAAGCCTTGGGGGACCAGCTCATGATGAATTCTAAGCTTCTGTTGTCCCTTGCTGCCTGTATATATGTAATAAACTCATTTCATGTAAAGTATTGTGTGTGAGTATTCTGTCTCACTGGACTCAAACACATTGGTAAGCAGTGCAGAGTGCACCTGCTTTGCACAAATCTCCATGGAGCACCTCCTGTGGGTAACCTCCCTCTGCAGCTGCATCTCTATACACATATGGAAATGTCTGTAAAATAAGCCAAATACCCTATGATGTCACTTACATATGAAATCTTAAAAACAGTAATTCATAGAGCAAAGAGAATGGTGGTTACCAGGGGCTTGGGAAGATGATGATCAAAGGGTACAAAATTTCAGTTAGGAGAAGTAAGTTCAAGAGATCTGTTATACCACACAGTGACTGTAGTCAATAACAACATATTGTATATTTGAAAATCGCTGAAAGAGATTTAAATGTCATTACAAATACATACATGAGGCAGTGCATATGATAATTAGCTTGATTTAGCCATTCCACAATGTATGCATATTTCAAACCATCAGTTTATACACGATAAACATATGCAATTTTTATGTGTCAAATAAATAAATAAATGGAAATGTCCAAGTTTTTCTCCCAAAGGCTGAGAGAGAGCCTTTCATACCTGCATTGATATATTCTCCATGCAGGCTAGAGTCCGCTGGTCCGGTGAAAGAGCCCTGTCTCGGCGGGGATGAAGGACTCAGCTGTGGGTACAGCGGGGAACAGGCTGATGGTTTTTTGTGCAACTCAAGGCCAAAGAAAAATTACAACAGTGAGACTGATATTCAATGGCAAATGTGTTTGGGTTAAAGGAGAGATGGGAGCAGGAAGTCTTTCTAAGTGGTTGTAAGCAAGAAAAACAAAACAGCAGGTTGCTTCAGTGCCTCCCCTGGATCCCAGGTTCAAGGCAGACCTGTCCAAGGCCAAGGCCAGACCCATTTAACTTTCAGATCCTTCCCCCTCTCCATGCTCTGGACCAAAAGAACAAGAGCCCCACAGGTTCACCTGCATGGGAAGGGAAGTACGCCTGCTGCATTTACATTCCTGTATGCGTACGGTGTGTTTTCAAGTCCTGAGATGTGATGTTGATGAAAGACAGTTAATTCAATTTCTACGGAGAAATTGATTAATGGACTGGATTAAAAGAAGTCCCTTGTGTCCGCAGCCTTCACCCAGCATACCAATTCTGTGTTATCTGGCCTGGTTTTCTCTTTCCCTCCTCGCTTGACACTTTGACAATACACACTCGGGCACAGCGGGAAGGAGGAGGGAGGGGAGGAAAGATGAGAAACCACAGATTAGGGCTGGAGCACACCTCTATATTTAATTAGTTCTATTAATATTTAAAAATAATAATAAAAGGGCCCCGTGGGGAACAGGCTGATCTTGGGGTTGTGCTACAGATTGGCAGCTGTTCTGGAGCGGGCATTCTGCCAGAGAGTCCCGAAAGGACTCAACATTTTCTTCGATGAGGAGAGAAGGCGTCCTTTTCTGTTCACCCGGGAATAAACCAGAAGTCACAGCCACCTTGAAATGCCAGGCGACGTGAGGGCAAACTCCAAGTGGGCTGCCGCTTCTCTCCACTGGGTGGCACAGAGCACTACCCCAGGCTGTGCTCCTGAGATTCTGTGGCTGCCCAAGATGTTCTGTACTCACTGCAAGAGGCCAGAGAGGACTGCTCCTAGAGATCCTTAGGCCAAGGGCAGGCAGGCCACCCATGCCCCAGATGGTGGGTTTCTTCAGTCTTGCCTGGCCCCTCTGACATTGCTGAGAGGACTGGAGGCGGGGCAGAGACAAGGACCCAAAGAGCCCAATCTGCCCTTGGCATTGATGAGCTGGTAATTATGGCAACCTTCACTCTTGGGCTAATATGGCTAATATATGTTAGATTTTGGCACTTTTCAGAGGCTTCCAACTTCTGCAATCAGCTTGGATCTATATTCTGAATCAGACAAGCAGGACCTGGATAAATGATTTTATCCACCTAAATAAATCAGTATTCTCTCCTTTGTGTATGCATTTGACGGGCCTGACTGCATAGTGCACCTGATTGCAAGGAAGATAACCCCAGGAGAATAAAAAGCGACCTGTGCACTAGCAGCCACCTTCTGATCCCCTGTTCCCACCCCCAATTAGAGATGGGATCCATCAAGTATCCTTATTAATAACCTAGTGTCTTGTGGCTTTAGTTAAGAGTAATGTCCCCTGGCTTTCGATCCATGTTGTTTGCAGAGATTGCACCGTGTCCCTGCACTTCGGTGATGAGAAAGGAGCTGATGGAGCTCCAGGCAGGCACAGGCTGGCGTGTCACTAAAACCCAAAAAATTAAAATGCTGGTG
Source organism: Rhinopithecus bieti (assembly GCF_001698545.2). Classification (NCBI taxonomy): domain Eukaryota; kingdom Metazoa; phylum Chordata; class Mammalia; order Primates; family Cercopithecidae; genus Rhinopithecus; species Rhinopithecus bieti. Next base: position 1,260,839 of record NW_016806471.1, read on the forward strand.
AATAATTTACTTGAATCAGCCTGTGAACGTTAGGCAATATTGCCTTACTAAATAAATCAATTATAATTTTTTAAAAGGAAAAAGAAATCTCAGTTCATTGAAAAACATTACAAACATGGGCAATTTTCCCTTTATTAAAAAAAAAGAAAAGAAAAGTGAAATCTCATTTAAATAAGAATCTGTTAGAACAGCTACACAGTCATTTCAGTGACTCCGTAATAGACTCTCCCCTAAACAAACCACATCTGCCAGATGCCTACATTACCTTTTTCAATTAAAATTCTGTTCCTATTGTTGTAAGGTTAGCTTTGAACTCACAAGGCTATGTAGCTCACCAGGGTATGGAGTTAGTTGCCTGTAAATATGCATACATTAGCATCATTTATCCCATGCAGGGCTTTCGAAGAGAACTGTGAGTAGCCCCGCCGGTATTGGGTAGATCACCTTTTTTCAATACCAGGACAAGGAAAATATCATTCAAAACTGCTAAGAATCTCAAGAATTTACATTCTGACAGGTAAAAAATAACTCCATTTTGGCAGAAGTTAAAATACAGGAGGGAGTAGGAGACTCTCCATTCATTAATTCAGGAACTTTCTTAGAATACCTTCTACTTCTCCAGCCTGTGCACGGCCCTGAGGCAGGGGCTGGGGTACCTGCTCTCAAAGATCTCACAGCCCAGTGTCCACAGTTCTGCCCTGATCAGCCTCCTCCCAGACATGGGGAGTGATTACAAGGTGATACTACAAATTTATTGGGAGGCCAAGGCGGAAGGATCATTCAGGAGTTCAAGACCAGTCTGGGCAACATAGTGAGACCCAGACTCCACACACAAAAAAATTTTTTTTAATTAACTAGACATGGTGGTACACACTTATAGTCCCAGCTATTTGGGAGGCTGAGGTGGGAGGATCGCTTGAACCCAGGAGGTCAAGGCTACAGTGAGTCCTGATTGTGTCACTGCACTGCAGCCTGGGCAACAGAGTGAAACCCTGTTTTAAACAAAAACAAAACAAAACAAAAACCTCATTCACCCCTCGGCTTAAGTAAGGCCCTTTCTTGTGTGAATGTTTTTATAAATTGTTATGTCTGGTTGGATAACTCAACAGGTAGGGATACACCTAAAGCCATATCTGGAAGCAGAGGTAGATGAAAGGTAAAACCCACCCAAATAGGGGGCTGAGGACCATCACTGAAGACAAAATACTTGCCTCACGATTTTGCTTTAGGTAGATCCAGTTCTCTCTGTCCCTTCCACAGAAGAAATGACTCAAGACAAACCTCAGTCCTCAGAAGATGAACCCCTGTCTCCAGCAACTTTCCCATGGCTTTATCCAACAAGCACAAAGCACTCATGTTGTGTCAGGCACTGGAGATGCAACCGTGACCAAAAGACAGTGCACACTCTGAAGGAGCCTACAGTGGTGGGAGACTCAGGTACATAACAGGCAAGTCCTAGGATGAGGGAACTGGTACCACTGGGGAGGCTGGGAGGAAGCTCTTACCCCAACACTGTGCCCTACCCAGACAGCGCCTGAGCAGGTGGGGGGTGGTTGAAGCCAGAGCAGCAAGCAGCAATGAGCCAGGCAATGCCCTGTAACACAGATAGACGTGGGCAGGGAGCAGAGCGTGTACTGGAATCCAGCAGGAAGAATGCACAGAGCAAGGGAGCAGTGTGCATGTGTGTGTGTGTGTACGTGCACCCACACATGTACACCCATACACGTGTGTGTTCACGTTTAGTTTCATAGTAAAAAAGCAACTTGTATCCTTTTAACGTAACTGAACATCATCTTTCCTCTCCAGTGAAGTAAAAAGAAAATTTAAAAATAAACAGGAACAAAATTACCATAGAAAATGTCAGTTCCAAATAAGACCCTCCAAGTTCTGCTGATTCTCCCACTGAGTGGCAGGGCTGAAGTCATCATTGGGAGAGAATTTATTTCTAAAGTGTCATCTTAAACTGCAAGGCTGTCCGTTAAACATCACAATTAAACATGCCAAAGAAGACATATTGCCAAAATGCCCACTTAACCCACCCAAACATCTCAAACCCATCCCTTACTGAGCTTCTATAATCTCATTTATTACAGTTTCTTTCTCTCTCTCTCTCTCTTTTTTTTGAGACAGATTCTCTCTCTGTTGCCCAGGTTGGAGTGCTGTGGTGCAATCTTGGCTCACTGCAAGCTCCGCCTCCCGGGTTCACTCCATTCTCCTGCCTCAGCCTCCCAAGTAGCTGGGACTACAAGCACCCGCCACCATGCCTGGCTAATTTTTTTTTTTATTTTTAGTAGAGATGGGGTTTCACTGTGTTAGCTAGGATGGTCTCAATCTCCTGACCTCATGATCCACCCGCCTTGGCCTCCCAAAGTGCTGGGATTACAGGCGTGAGCCACCGTGCTGGGCCCTTTTTTTCTCTTTTTAAGGAAGAGAAAGTAGACAGACAACTGTTGGCAAATGCTAACTGTCCCTATTCACATAGACACGAGTTTATTCTCTAAACCCGGAAGAAGCTGCTGGAGGCTCAGAGTCATTTCCGCAAGGTGGAGAACAACTTCCTGACCTTCTCCAAAAAGTCTTCTGCCTTCAACAGCTGGTTTGAAAACGCAGAGGAGGACCTACTGCAACCCCCTGGAAGAAATCAAAGTGATGCACTTTGATATACACGGAGAGGAGGGCTTCTGGGGAGATATTTGGCTGCAGGTTTTAAAGGAAGTGGCTGGTCCCCTCAGCCAACCAACACTCTTCCCTACCTCTAAACTCCTTCACCCTTCTGGCTCTTCTTTACCTACCAGTTTGTGACAATCCTTGTATCTCTGTTTTCCCTCATTTAACTTTTCTCACAAGCTTAATGGACTGCCGAAGGTCACCTAGTCTGGTCTGCCAGTAATTATGTGCTGGAGAAGAAGGGATGACTTGAGTAGGAAGTCTGTCAGGCTCCAGACAGCTCCCCAAAGGGACAGGAGTCCCAGATTGATCCTGAGACATAGGAGGGACATTGGAGACTAACTAGGACTCCCTAGATGGCCCTGCACACCTGGCTGGAGGTCATTTAGGCAACTGACAACAGGTGGGCCCAGCAGGGGCCAAAACTTAAGGGTCAGGGGTGGTCAGCATAGAGGCTCATGCCTGCAATCCAGCATTTCAGGACATTGAGGTAGGAGGATCCCTTTAGGCCAGGAGTTCAAGACCAGCTTGGGCAACATAGTGAGACCCTGTCTGTACAAAACAATTTTAAAATTAACCGAGTGTGGAAGCACATGCCTGTAATCCCAACTACTCAGGAGGCTGAGGCAGGGGAATTACTTGAGCCTAGGAGTTTGAGGTTGCAGTGAGCTGTGATCGTACCACTGCACTCTAGCCTGAGCAACAGATTGAGAACCCCTCTTTACCAAAAAAATTGGGGGGCCCCTTGGCTACTGTTTGGGGAGGGGCATGGCCATCCATAGCCAATCTCCAACCAGTGACAAGGATGGGGCTCTGGGTCCAATACCCTGGAGAGGCACAGGAAAAATCCAACAGGTATCATGGCCTCAGCACCACAGGCTGGGGTTCAAGGCCTAGAGAAACCCTAGCTGTATATTCATACTGCAAATGGGTAAACAGACCCAGAGAGGGGAGGGAGAAGGGCATGGAGTATACATGCTGTTTCAATCAAACCTCAAACTCCACAAAAGCAAGGAACATTCCTATTATGGCTCTTTGAATACCTATATTACTGCACAGAAAAAAATAATCAATAAAGAAACGTGGCCTCATTACTTCCCTGCTCAAATTCATTTGAAGCTCTAATTTCCCCCAGAATAAAGTTAAACTCCCCTGGGGTCATCTGAATTCTACCTCTCTAGCCTCAAATCCGACGCTTATGGGCTTTCTGCACCCAACTGCCACCCCAGGTCCCACCTGCCCTCACCCAAGCACACACCCCGCACATACACAGTCCTTCTCTGCCCCTGCCCTCCAGTCAGTCTGAACTATTTCCAATCCTTTGAACATGGTACAATTTCTCATCCCTTCATGCCTCTAAGCTTTTGCATAAGATTATCTCTATTTTGAGAACACCCTCCACACCGCCGTGCAATTCTTTTTTTTTTTTTTTTTTTTTTTTTTGAGATGGAGTCTTGCTCTGCTGCCCAGGTTGGAGTGCAGTGGCATGATCTCGGCTCACTGCAAGCTCTGCCTCCCGGGTTCACGCCATTCTCCTGCCTCAGCCTCCCGAGTAGCTGGAACTACAGGTGCCCGCCACCTCAGCCAGCTAATACCACCATGCAATTCTTATTGCATTGGAAAATTCCTGCTTGTCCTTGAAGACCCAGGTCACAGGTCATTTCTCTGGGCATCCTTCTCCATGTTCCAAAAACCCTGGCTGGCACATGTCTCCGTCAAACTAGTCATCACACAGCTCAACAAGTTCTGAAGCACTCTTCTATTCTCCTTCTCCAAACTAGACTGAGGGCCTTAAGAGCTGGAGCCATAGTATTCACCTCTGAATAGAGGGTGATGAATGAATGAAGAATGAATGGAATGAATGATGCGTTAATCCATTTTCATGCTGCTGATAAAGACATACCTCAGACTGGGTAATTTATAAAGAAAAGGAGGTTTAATGGACTCTTAGTTGCACATGGCTGGGGAGGCCTCACGATCCTGGCAGTAGGCAAGACAGAGAATGAGAGCCAAGCAAAAGGGGAAACCCCTTATAAAACCATCAGCTCTTGTGAGACGTACTCACTACCACGAGAGCAGTATAGGGGCAATCGCCCCCATGACTCAATTATCTCCCACCAGGTCCCTCCCACAATGTGTGGGAATTTTGAGAGCTATAATTCAAGATGAGATATGGGTGGGGAAACAGCCAAACCATATCAAATGATAAACACAATCATCCATTGGGTTAAATACTCAGAGGTATCACAATCACACGTCCTAGAAGAAAAGGAAAAACTGGTCACCAACATGGTCTGGACCTGAATATGCTTCCTCTTCCCCAGCACCATTTTCTGGCCTCTCTCTGGAACCCTTCCATTTGTGGACAGGAAGTCAAATAATTTAAAGAGTCATGCTTCTGCATTGGCAGTAGTCTGTCTGGGACATACAGGCACTCAGTCATTTCCTAAAAACAAGTTTGAATGCTCATTCTTTTCCCACTGGCCTTAACTGGCTGCAGGCTTCACAGAGGGCCCCCAGGCCTGGAATGCCACAGTCATTAGTGCAGATGGAAGCACACATTTTCAGAATAAATGAAGAAATAAATGAATTCTTCAGGGGGTCCTAGGCAAGGATGGTGCATTTTATCTAGAGGGCTTTCCTCTGGACTTGGAAAATGGGTGCATAACATATTGGGGAGCAAATCCTACATGGTGCAGCTTCAACATCTGTACCTTATTCAATGAGCCTCACAACCAGCCTGTGAGGCGAGCATGATTGTCTCCATTTCACAGGTAAAGAAAATGAGGCCGAGACCCCTGGAGATTCCCTGGGCACAAACTATGCCGTGGCAGTGCCAAAATTCAAACCTAGGACTAACTCCAAAGTCCAAGGGAAATTATGTTTGTCTTTCCAAGAACATGGCTTTGCTGGATGCAAGACTGTAAAAGGACCCCCTTATTAAGATAAAACAGAGCTTCCCAAGATTTTGTCTTAGATAGGACAGCCTCTGAATGGGTAAAGCAAGCTGGAGCAAGTGGTTCTGGCATCAGCTCTGGCTTCTTTTTCCACAGCTTCTCCTTCCCTCAAGGTTCTTGCATTCAGAACATACTGCTCACCTCTCAGGACCTGCTGTTCACCCCTTGCACCCTCAGGACTGCAACTTATTTTCAAAGCGCTCATCTAAACATATATGCACATCTTCCCTTGGCTCCTCTTTGAACAGATGAGGTGGATGGAATATCCAAGAATACTTTACTAAATATTACAGGAAAACAGCCAAGGAGAGCACAGGAACCACAAAACATCAGGGTACAAGACACAGGCTTCTCCTCCTGCCAGAGAGGGTTTATATCCTGGCTTACAGTTCCAACACCTTAAGGGATCACCAGAGTCCAGCTGGAGCCAACCTTGAGTCAAACACAGGTCAGGGTACCCCAGAGAGGAGAGGAATGACCCGGAGCCCCCAGACCCATGGAAGGCAGCACCAAGATCTCAGACTCACCCATGAGGCAGGCACAGGGCGATAGTCACTGGGACAAGAAAGTCCTGGATGTCAGGGCAGCTGATGAAGGCTCTCCAGACCTCCTTCCACTGGACCCGAAGATGTGCAAACACAGGCCGCATCATGCCCTCCCCAGTTTAAAACCACCTGTGCTTTTCCATCACCTTAGTGGGCTCACAAGCCTTCTAGAATGCCCCCTTAGTATTAGGGTTCTCCAGAGAAACAGAACCAACAGGATATACATATCTAGATATATTATAAAGAATTGGCTCAATGATTATGGAGGCTGACAAGTCCCAAGATCTGCAGCCAGCAAGCTGGAGACCCAGGAGAGCTGATGGTGTAAGTTCCAGTGCAATAGGCAGCAGGCTCAAGATTCAAGAAGAGCTGGTGTTTCAGTTCAAGTCCAGAGGAAGGAAAAGACCAATGTTCCAGCTCAACAGTCAGGCAGGAAGAGTTCCCTCTTACCCAGCCTTTTTAAATTTTATTTATTCACTATTATTTTAAATGGAGTCTCGCTCTGTTGCCCAGGCTAGAGTGCAGTGGCAAAATCTCAGCTCACTGCAACCTCCACCTCCTGGGTTCAAGCAATTCTCCTGCCTTATCTTCCCAAGTAGCTGGGATTACAGGTGCAGACCACCATGCCTGGCTAATTTTTTTCATTTTTAGTAAAGATGAGGTTTCACCATGTTGGCCAGGCTGGTCTGGAACTCCTGATCTTAAGTGATCAAGGAGGCCTTGGCCTCCCAAAGGGCTGGGATTACAGGTGTGAGCCAACACACCTGGCTGCTTATTCAGCCTTTTGTTCCATTCAGGCCTTCAACTGATGGAGTGAGCTCCATCCATATTAGGGAGGCCAATCTGCTTTCCTTCATCTACGATTCATCTGTTAGCACTGTCCAGAAACACCCTCATAGACACACCCAGAATAATGTCTGACCAAACATCTGGGCACCCCATGGGCCAGCCAGGTTGGCACATAAAATTAACTATTATAACCTTTAACTTTGTAACTGCCTGTCTTCCAGCCCACACAACTCACATTCCTACCCAAGCCACCTGGTCTCACACCTCTGGCTTTTGTGTACACATTTTCCTACGAGGATGCTCTTCCCTCCGTTTTCTTCTCCTTAAACTCCTATTCATACATCAAGACCCAGCTCCTGGGCGGCTCCTCTGGCTCCTCGGTTTGCCTTTCCCCTGTGTTGTCAGAGCTGTGCCGTTCAGTTCAATCAGCTTTCATTAAACACTTACTGGACTAGTCATTGTTCACTGAGAAACAAGCATGAGTAAGACAGGGGCCCTGTTCTACCTGTATCTATAGTAATAAGTGAAAGAGTAGTGAAAGAAAGACAATTTCTGAACAATGTGAGAGGTGCCTAATGAGCCTGGGGCAGCAAGTGGGGAGGGGAGTACAGGGCTCTTTCTAGAGAAGACAAAAAAGCCATATCTGGAAGTGCGAAACAGGACAAGTTAAGAAAATGGGCATTTCAGGCTCGGAAAGCCACATAAACCAAGGTGGACGGGTATCAGCCCACCTGTTCTCAGAGAAGCACAGGCAGTTTGGTGAAGCTGGAACATGAAGTGAAAGAGGTTCCTGAGGCAGATGTTGATGCTAGATCCAGGGCATGAGCACTTACAAGCCATGCAGAAAGAGCTGACTTCGACCCCAGCAGAGATAACCACAAGGCCTTACGCGTGTTGTGGTTTTAACACTTATCTCATGGGACCTTAATATCTGGCCATATATATGTGACACCCCTGTGAGACTGAGCTTCTTGAAAATAAGAACGCTGTCTTAGTCACTTTGTAGCTCTAGCACTCAGCATGGAGCCGGGTACAAATGAGTTTTCAGTAAAGATTTGTGCAATTGATGAAGGGAGGGAGGGAGGGAGAGAGGAAGGGACAGGGAGGTAGGGAGGGAAGGAAGGAAGGAAAGAAGGAAGGAAAGGAAGAGAAAGGGACGGGAAGGAGGAGGGAGTGGAGGAAGGGAGAGGCGGGGAGGGGAGGGAAGGGAAGGGGAAGGGAGGGGAGGCAACTGTCCCATTTGGCCTTTGCAGAGATCTGAAGAGGTAGGTAAGAGAGTCATTATAGTCCCCATGTTACTGTTGGGAAACTGAGGCACAGAGAGCTCAATGATTTGCTCAGTCTCCTTCTATGTTGCTGCCTGACTCCCTGCCCAGGGCTCCTTTGAAGACATGCTGCCCCTCTGCAGGACAGACTGGGGAGACACACAGTGGCCATAGCACCTGGCCTGGGACCTGCCTGCCAGCCACAGGCAGATGCCAAGAGCCGACTTCTGTCATTGGGGCTGCAGTATCCACTGCTACCAATCTATTTTAGGACGAGAGGGCCTCTGAGCCACCCAGCACCTTCTCTTAACCTCTTTCACTTCTCTTAAGAGGTTAAATGGCAGGTCCAAGAATATTTCCAAAACATTACTGCTTTCTGGCATTTTTCTCAGTTACATATTTAGGGTTCCCTACAAAAAAAAATAGTTGTGTGCAGAATTTACCCCCTAGTTTTCCTCCTTCTTCCCAGGTCCATTTTCTCTTCTCTGCTAGCCATCCCTGTCTGTTCCCCACATCTTTTTGCTCTTCTTTCTCCTCCCTTTCCCAGTTGCCCTTCCTCTCCTGGTTGCCGTCCAGTGCAGACAATCCATCCTCCTAATCCCATTCTTTAAGCCCTCCCAGTTCTGCCTTGGCATCTGCCTGACCCTCAAGGAGCTACCTGCTGGATATTTCTTCTTCAGAACCCTGGCTCTGATCTTCCCTCTCCCCTATCCCTGTAGTCCACCCCTGCCAACCCACAGTAGAGCAGGGCCAGGGCCAGGGAGTGAGCAGGGTTATTAAGCTCCAGAGCTGGCAGGGAACAGTTTATGCAGCGTGATCTCTTTGTTTCATCTAGTGGAACTGGCCTCATAATTAACTCCTCTCGATGGAGACTGCTGGTCCCTGAGCTCCCTTTATACTCACAATTTCACATTTCAAGGACATTCCAGAGCCCACATCTGCTCTGGCAGCATGTTCAGGCTTCAATTCTGCCACCTATCAGTGGGACCAGGGATTGAGCTTCATGGCAGCCCAGGGTCTCCTGCCCCAGGGATGAGCCAGCCTGGGCAGAGCAGCTTCTCCTCAGCCTCTGCCCAAGGACTTCTACCCAGTTGTCATCCTGATAAGGACCCCAAGGAGGCAGCTACAGTTGGAACAGATGAAGGGGTTGGGAAGGGGACAAAGGATTAGAGCTCACACAGCATCCTCCTCCCTACCTGGCCCAACACTTAGGCAACACAGAAATGGAAATCTTTGCAGTCCTTTATTTCCCTCTGCCAGCTCCTAAGAAAACCAAATCTCTCATTTTGGTCTCACTTATTATTGTTTTTTGTCTTTTTTTTTTTTTTTTTCTTTTCCTTTTTGTAGAGAACGGGTTCTCACTATATTGCCCAGGCACGTCTCAAACTCCTAGGCTCAAACTATCCTTCCAACTCTGCCTCAGTAAGAGCTGGGATTTCAGGCATGAGCCACTGAGCCTGGCCTCATGGTCTCTCCTTTTAGATCAAGAATATTTCTTGCTTTTGTTCAGCTTTAAGAACCCAGTGTGGACTTTCCAGGACCAATAAGGGATAAATACCCTAGCAAAAGGGTCTGAAAAAAAAAAAAAAGGAGAGTCACAAAGTGCTTTATCACTGTTCCAGGTTAAAATTGTCTCACTTTGCTCTCTACATTATTTTTTATTGGAATTGTATGTTTGCATCATGCCCTTAGAGGAACCAACCAGGAGGTCTCACCTGTCCTATGCATAAAAGCAATGAGTCTAAGCATGTCACAGCCCTTCAGAAGAACCCGTTTCATAGCAGAAAACACTGTGCTCACTTCAGCAAGTAGGATGGGAGGAGGCTTTTGATCTCTTATGTGGACATTGTAAGTAATCATTTCTTGTGTTCTCCTCTTTGCTTTGGTGGCTGAGACCCTCTTAGCAAAGTCTGCATCTCACCTCCGGGAGGTGTGATAACTTCACACCTGCCTTCATCTTACCCCCGATCCTTGTTTTCTCTTCACTGCCTCTTCCTTCTCTTGGAACATACTGATCAGGATCACGGGTGAAGGGAGGTGAGCTTTCCTGCCTATGTCTCCCAGTGGCAGAGTCAAGGTTTGGTAAAGGCTCCCATTGTCATACCTGCTGGAGAGCCTGGAGTGGTGCTCGTGGGACCATGTCTGACACTCCGTGCCTTTCTAGAAGGAATCCTTTCTCTCCCACTCTGCCAGCCCCCCATCCCCCCACCCCACCCCAAGGAAGTGGGAGTGAAGAGCAAAGGGGTTATGGAGAGCCAGCCCATCCCATCTGCCTGCATGATCTTGAGACACTCTCCAGAGACCTCACTGGTCCATTTATTTTCCTCCTCCATTCACCAAACTTTTATGACACCGTAAATACTTCAAAGGCCAAGCAGTGCCTAAAAACATTCAAAGAGTAGATAACTGGGGCAGTCTATCCCTAGGGCCCTGCAGGCCACCTTTGGTTCACATCTGCCAAGCTACTGAGCTTCAAGAAAATCAATGGCAGGGAGGCTTCCAGGGCCAGCCACTCCCATCTCAGTCCAGGCAACAACAGCAATATCCATCACGCTGCCAGTCCTGGCCCACCAATGGAAATGACTGGGAGTAACACCTCAGGGCTGAGAAGGGCTTCTAGGTTCAGGCAGCCCAGGAAAGAAAACAGAGGGAAGAGGAAGAAGGCAGAGATCAAGATTCTTCCTACCCCTTTCAACCCAATAATACCTGTTTGGGAAACCAGTTGCAGTGGAGGAGGCTGCAAGGAATCTTTATGTGTGGTTTGCTTGCTTGCTTGCTTGCTTGCTTGCTTGCTTGTTCCAAAAGCACATATAGTAATACCTTGCAACTTTATTTTACACATATACACACACACACACACACATAAAATAGATGTGGTCTTTAATATGCTATTGTGTGTTCTAAACCTCTAGTGTGGAGATAGTGTATATCTCCATTATTTTACAGATGAAGAAATCAAGGTAAAGATAATCAACATGGTTTACCAGAGTCATGGTCTTACCCAGTGGCTAAACTGAAACTACAACCCAGTTCCCTGCTCTCCAGTTCAAATACACACCTCACCCCCATCATCTCCTCAACCAATGAGAGCAACACAGCACCTCCTAGCCTCCCTGGCTCCATCTTCTGAGTAGCTGGGTGGAGAGTTTGTGAGATGGGTTGATAATAATGGCATGAGGACCTGGGGATCCAGGAGCAAGGGAGAGAACAGACATGGAAAGGTCAAAAAGAAATTTTAGGGAAGGAAGAAAGCAGAACTCAGAGACTACAAACAAATTTCTATTGGGTTTCTAATAATGAATTGTTTTGCTCTCCCAGAGGTACTGGCCTCAAATCGGCAAGCAGATTTGTTAGGTCATTGTTCAGTGAATGTCTACCGTGTGTCAGGCATGGGGCTGGTCATCTGGGGAAAACACGGATGAAGGAGGTGTGTTTTCTGGCCTCAAGAAGGTCATTTTAATGAGGAAGATGATTTTTGACAAAATCCAATAATTGCCCCACTTACATTAATCATCTCTCTCTTAGAAACACAACTGTCAACTTGAGCTGGGATTAAAGGCCATATTTTCCAGCTTCACCTGCAGCTGTAGCCCAAGGCATCAGCAGAAGAGGTGTCTGCAATTTTTAATGAATATGTTTACAGGGAAGGGATATGCCATTTGTAAACCTTCCTTCTTCCAGCAGGCTGGAATGTGGACATGAAGGCTGGACCTCTAGTAGCCACCTTAGACCTGGAGGTTACCTTTAGAATGGGACCTGTCCACAGTAGAGCATAGAACAGAGAGTGGGCCCAGACATCGTGGGGCACTGACCAGTCCCAGAGTCACTACCTCCAGACTTCCTATATACAAGAAGATTTTTACCTTGTTTAAGATGCTATTGTTGGGGGCGGAGCAAGATGGCCAAATAGGAACAGCTCCAGTCTCCAACTCCCAGCGCGAGCGACACAGAAGACCAGTGATTTCTGCATTTTCAACTAAGGTACTGGGGTCATCTCACTGGGGAGTGCCGGAAAATTGGTGCTGGTCAGCTGCTGCAGCCCGACCAGCGAGAGCTGAAGCAGGGTGCCTCACCTGGGAAGTGCAAGGGGGAAGGGAATCCCTTTTCCTAGCCAAGGGAAACTGAGACACACAACACCTGGAAAATCGGGTAACTCCCACCCCAATACCGCGCTTTAAACAAACGGGCACACCAAGAGAATACATCCCACACCTGGCCGGGAGGGTCCCACG
>NW_016806471.1:1275948-1279184 GCF_001698545.2 Rhinopithecus bieti
TCCTTTGTAGGGACATGGATGCAGCTGGAAACCATCATTCTTAGCAAACTATCACAAGAACAGAAAACCAAACACCGCATGTTCTCACTCATAGGTGGGAACTGAACAATGAGATCACTTGGACTCGGGAAGGGGAACATCACACATCGGGTCCTATCATGGGGAGGGGGGAGGGGGGAGGGATTGCATTGGGAATTATACCTGATATAAATGACGAATTGATGGGTGCTGACGAGTTGATGGGTGCAGCACACCAACATGGCACAAGTATACATATGTAACAAACCTGCACGTTATGCACATGTACCCTAGAACTTAAAGTATTATAATAAAATAAAAAAGATGCTATTGTTTTAGAACTTTCTGTTACACTCACTTCACTATAACCCTAGCTAGTAAAGCATCCAGCAGACAAGTCAGACCATGGTAAGAGCTGATTGTGTTCTAAGGAGTACTCTGTGGGAGCAGCATCACGATCGATTGACTCTGCTCAGGCAGGTTAAAAAAAGCATTACAGAGAAGATGTGTGAATGAGTCTTTAAAATGAAGTAGGATTTTCTCTGGTAGACAAGGCAGGTGGGGAGTTCCAGGGGCAGGGGAACATGGAGACAGAAAAACACAGGGCTCATTCAGGGAAAGTGAAGCACCTGCCTGCCACTGCAACACTGAGTAGGAGAGAATTCCCTAAGGAGAGAGGCCTATCCAGTGCCCATCTAGTCCCTCCTAGACATGACGGTATGGATGCAGGGTGTAGCCTAGGTCCTCAGCATCCCTCCAGCTTCTAAGTAATTACCCTCCCAGTGCCTTGCTGTCCTGCAGCTGTTCACACCAGCTGTTGTGACTATTCTCACTACACACTCTGGAGTCCATGGGGAACAGGCTGCTGGGCAGGGAGGCAACAGACGACTCCAGGGAGAGCCATTAAACACCTGCTGGGCTCCACTCCAAAGGTTCAGGAAGATAATTTCTGGGCTTCCAGGTAACTTGGGCCTTGCAAAAACAGAACTGCTGTCTTCACAAGCACTCAAGGGACTGAGCATCTGAGAAGCAGAACACAAGGCCACTGTCCTGGTATTGTTTGTCTATTGCTGCATAGCAAACCACTCCAAAACTTAACGGGTTATAGCAACAATCATTTGCTCTTTCTTATGATTCCGTGGACTGGCTGGGCTCTCAGCTGGGCATTCTCCTCCCTGTGTTGTTGGCACATGCGTGGTGGTTGACACTGCTGCCGTTCAGGACCTCTCCATGTTATTTCTTTAGAAGAGTAGCCATACTTCTTTCTTTATTAGTTGTATAAATTTAAGGGGTACAAATGCAGTTTTGTTACCTGGATAGATTACCCAGTGGTGAAGTCTGGGTTTTTAGTGTAACCGTCACCCAAATAATGTACATTGTACCTATTAAATAATTTCTCATCCCTCAACCCCTCCCATCCACCTCCACCCTTCCAAGTCTCCAATGTCCATCATTCCACACTCTATGTCCATGGGTACACATTATTTAGCTCACACTTGTAAGTGAGAATATGTGGTAACATAGTGGTAACAGTGAGAACATGTGGTAACAGAAAGTAACAGTAACTTTCTGTTACTGAGTTATTTCACTTAAAGATAATGGCCTCCAGTTTCATCCATGTTTTTGTAAAAGATGTGATTTCAGTCTTTTTTACAGCTGAATAGTATTCCATTGTATAGATCTATGCTACATTTTCTTTATCCAATTATCCATTGATGGACACTTAGGTTGATTCTATATCTTTGCTTGTGAACAGTAGGGTAGTCATACTTCTTCTCTTGGGGCTAAGGCCCAAGGAAGGGCATCAGCGGGGCAGGAAATGTTGCAAGATCTCTTCCACTTCACTCTGTTGGTCAAAGCAAGATACAAGGCCAGCTTAGACTCAAGGTGGGGAAATAGATTCCATCTCTTGATGGTAAGAATAACAAAGTTACGTTGCAGGAGAGAATATACAATGAAAAGGATTTTTGTGGCCATCTTTGCAAACAATCTGTCACTGGCTACGCTCTAACCACAATTATGCACATGTACCTCTGCCCTCAAAATACTAGTCCTCTTAAAGTATCTGCTTGAAATTCAGAATTTCATCATCAGATCCAGATGTGGATGAGGATCCTTGGGCACAATTCCTCAGAGGCAGTGGGCCCAGAACATGTGAGCTAAAAAGACCAGTTCTGTGTCCCCTACATGGCCAAGAAACAATGGTGAGAGATGGTAGTCTTCAGTACCAAATCCTTTACTTTCCTCCAGACTCTACTAACCATCTCCCTGCTGTCCTAACAGCTCTGTCAGTCAGATATTTTGACTTCTGCTATAGCAACCCACTTTCAGGTACCAATTTCTGGAGACTAGAGAGAGAGTGATTCATATTATATAGAAGCAGGATGTTTGGCATATACATTACATTCTATGTAATATGAGCACTATGGACTGTGGCACTGTGGAAGGTACCTAGTGACACCTAATGAACTCGTGGATCTGGCTAAAGAGATGTAGAAATGTAGAAAGTGCCATTGGACTTCTCTTAGTTGCATAAAATACATGAAAACAGAGATGAACTAAATCAGAATCTGCCTTCAGCCTTCAAGAAGAACCTACAGAATATAAAGAGAAGCCAGGATAGTCTCTCCAGCCAGCCAAAGATTCCCAAAGTAAGAAATGGCCTCAGAATAAAGGTCAAGAGTATGGTCATAACACCACGGATTAGGAACTCAAAAAGATTTAAGACAATGCATAATAGACACTTTCAGCACGACAAAAGCCTTTCTAAGATTCCTGTCAGTCCCATGACTTAACAGGCCAAGATAGAGTGAAGCCTGCCCCAGAAGAAGTGTTGGGTGTGGCATGCATCTAACGATGCGGACAATAATCTCATTCATCAAATACTCACAGAGTTTTTAAAGGAGGTATTTCACTTCTTACTAAAAGGGGACAGTGACAGATCAGAATGAAAAGAGGCCTTTACCCCTATCCCAACTCAACCAAGGCAGGAAGCAGATAGAAAAATCTCAGCTAAAAACACAGACACTTCTTATAGAAAAGGAAAGGCATCTTGAGTCTAGACCAAGAGTTCAAAGGACAGAGCCACAAATGTGGAAGATTAAAAACAGGAGCTAAGATCAATGGAGGGGGAAACCACTCCAAGGCAGCACCTAATTAAGGAAAACCCATGCCTTTGGAATTGGGAGGAGGTCTTTTTTTTTTTTTTTTTTTTTTTT
>NW_016806471.1:1279525-1350205 GCF_001698545.2 Rhinopithecus bieti
TTTTGAGATGGAGTCTTGCTCTGTTGCCAGGCTGGAGTGCAGTGGCTCAGCCTACTACAAGCTCCATCTCCTGGGTTCAAGGGATTCTCCTGCCCCAACCTCCAGAGTAGCTGGGACTACAGGCACTTGCTACCATGCCCAGCTAATTTTTGTATTTTTAGTAGAGGCAGAGTTTCACCATGTTGGCCAGGCTGGTCTCGATCTCTTGGCCTCATGATCTGCCCACCTCGGCCTCCCAAAGTGCTGGGATTACAGGCATGAACCACTGCGCCCAGCCGATTTCAGCTTTTCTATGAGCCAGTGTGTGTCTCCCAGTCTCCCTCCTTTTGTCTGCGAATGTCTGTCTATTTTGAAGACCCTTTCTTCCTCTCCATTGCCTTGGGTACATTGTATATTGGGGGTGTGGTGGCAGATAACTTGTCTTCTAAATTTTCAGGTCTCTTAATCAGCAGTAGACCCATGGAAACAGCAACATGCAAGGGACCTTGTCAACCTCTGGACTTGAGGCAGAACACAACATTGAGTACATCAACCCCAATAATATGACTAGGTGAGGCTTTAGGGGTCTTGTGGAGGAAACATGGTGGAAGTGACATTCTGGAACATCTAGGCTCAGGACTTAAAAAGTCCCGCAGCTTCTATTTCAGCCTCTTAGAACCCCGAATTCTCATGTAAGGAAGTACAAGCTATCATGATGGACAGACAAGGTAGAGAGAGGATCTGGAGGAGAAACAAGAAGCCTCAACCAATGACCACACCAAAACAGTTGAAGAAAGCTTCACTGTCACAGTAAGGTTCTTGGAGGTTGAATGTAGCCACTTGAGTCCAGGCAAGGCCAGCAGATGAGCCAACCAATCCAAAGAGCCAAGAGAAAGAATAAGCAGACTGGCCAATCAATCCACAGAGTCAAGAGAAATAATAAGCAGACCAGCCAGCCAATCCACAGAGTCAAGAGAAAGAATAAGCAGACCAGCCTGCCAATCCACAGAAATAACGAGCAGTTGTTGTTTTAATTTAAGCCACTATGTTTTGGGGGGTGGTTTGTTATATAGGATTGTATTATTGACATAACCCTCCTCTTCATTTTATATTCTAATTATCTGCTGGATTAGAGGGTTAAATAGTAGATATTGAATACCACTGATGGAAAGGCACAAAGCGGAAACATTTCACAGTTTATCCTTTCCCACAAGACTGCGAAAACTTCATATAACCCTAGAGAAACCAGAAATTCAACAACATCATTTTACAGATGAAGGCACAGATACAAAAGATGATTTGTCCAAAAGGCCTGCAGGGTGGGTAGTTCTAATAGCCTTGTGGATCCAGGTTTATGACAAATCCAGAAGTGAAACCTAACATTCTGACTTTTAATCTAGGGCTGTTCTCGGTAACCACATGGCTTCTTGACCAAGAAATTTCTTTGTAGGAAAAGTGGAGTGTAAAAAAAAACCAAAACAACAACAACAAAAACTGCCATGTTTCCTGAATCATTTATAAATGTGTGTGGCTGAGAGTAATCCAAAACTCAACAAACAGTGGTCTAATGAGGTAGGGTTTTTTTTTGTTTTTTTTTTTGTTTTTTTCTCTCTCATAATAAGAATTCACACCAAGCGCGGAGGCTTATGTCTCCAATCCCAACACTTTGAGAGGCCCAGGTGGGCAGATCACCTGAGGTCAGGAGTTCACAACAAACCTGGCCGATATGGTGAAACCCTGTCTGTACTACAAATCCAAAAATTAGCTGGGTATGGTGGTACACACCTGTAATCCCAGCTACTTGGGAGGCTGAGGCAGGAGAATCACTTGAACCTGGGAGACGGAGGTTGCAGTGAGACAAGATTGCACCAGAGCACTCCAGCCTAGGTGGCAGAGTGAGACTCCATCTCAAAAAACTAAAAAATGAAAAATTAAAAAATGAATTCAGGGTTGCAGTGCAGCTGCCTAGCATGGCTACACAAAACTGCCACCAGGGATCCAGGCTCCATTCTATCTTTCTGCTCTGTCATCTTTAACATGGACCTTTCATTCTCACCCTCATGGTCACAGAAAGGCTGCTGCAGCTTCAAATATTGTTTCTATATTACAAACAGGAAAAAGGGAGATTAAGTCAGAAGTATACAATGAAATCCTCCTTCTTACAAGGCTTGGTGTTTTTATCCAGGAATGGAAGCTCTCCCCAGAATTTGCCAACAGACAATAGTCCAGAATGATGTCTCATAGCCATGCTGACGACAAGTGAAGCTAGAAGTGTAAGTACTTTATTTTGCTTTTTAGGGTCTATAGGACAGAAAGACAAGGGAGAAGGAAGTCAAATGGGCCTTAAGTGAGTCAACCAGTAGTATCCATCATAAATCTTCCAAAAGAAGAAAAACAAACCATCCAAAGAGAAGAAAAGGTAGGCACTATCCCCCAGTCCTCTGCATCACTATCTCTAATTCTTCAACTCACCAGGGGATGGCCAGGCGATTTGCATGAACCACTTTGCCTGCCTCCAAAATGGACTGGATGTGTGCATATGCACGAAGTCGTGGGGTTGGTGGGGAACAGGCACAGAGATCTGCTGAGAAAGGCCTTAGATACACAGTACTCACAGCCCTACAGATTCACGGAAGCCCTTGCATTATGTATATGCCAATAAATCATCATTGTGTTGGGAGTAAACAAAGAGACCACTAAATTTAGAATAAATTTCAAATTCACCTAAATGAGACATGCCTGGTAAATGGGACCCTTTTGTGAAGTAAGAAGCTCTGTCTGTCTGAAACATTCAGCTCCTGGTCTCTGGGGCAGAATACAACATAAAAGGAACACTGGATTGTCAGAGCTTTGTTTCTCACATCATCCTCTAACAATCCCCATTCAGCATCCAGTGGCCTAACTGGGTCCAATCCCTCACCAGCACTATTTAGGAGAGGCTCAGAAACTTCTATTCCTTGGCATATGGTTAGCATGTGTGAATGTCAAGATGAAGTGTTACCAGAGGGACAGATAGAAGCTCAAGAAAGATCTACTATAAAAACAAAAAAGGAGGAAGACAGCCAGCTGGGGAGCCAGCAATCATCATTGTATAGTTAATGAGGCAGACAATGGAAAAGCACTTAGCTCTGAATGGAAGCTAGAAATTAGCCACATTCCAGCCCAGGGAGCGCAGACCTGACCTGGAGGCCAGTTCCAGGACAGAGCACCAGACCCTGGGGAAAAAGGAACAGTGAATACCTTCTGATGACCTTTCAGTGGTCCTTGGTGATGGCAAGTCACAGGCACCTGAAAAGCCAGTTGTCCTGAGAGCATCACCTCCAAATTACAGATGTGGAAGTTTTGAAGCATCCATGTGTTCTGCCTCTGAACTCCTCCCAGCACCTCAGCTCCCAGGAAGCTACCATAACCTGCAATTAACTAGATGGTACTACTTCTCCACAGCGAACCAGAGCCAGGCATTGACCAGGAGTAGTCCTAAAAATGCCTCAGGCCTCATCCTTCTCTCTAGGAGCCAACAGCCCAGCTGGGGTGGCCAGATACACAGCCCCAGAAGATAATTAACAGTGACCTGGTGGAAGGAATACAGCCCAGGTCAGGAAACTCGACTTCTCATCTCAGTTTGCTCACTAATTGGCCATATGACCTTGGAAAGGTCAGGCCCTCCACCTCTCTGAACTTCAGTTTCATTGTTTATAAAGTAAGTTGGCTGAACTAGCATCAGTGTATGTGAAATTTTGCTAAGAGTGGGACCAATTTTTTCGAGAGGGAAGTTTTTGAGGAAACTAATATATGAAATAGACAAAAATGAAACTGATCTGTGTTGAAACAGAAGGAGCCCACAACCAGGATGGTGCAGTCTCCCTAGAAGATGGTTTGGAAAGCACCGAAATGGCGTTGCTCCCAGCTCTGAGTGGTCTGGAGATCCACCAACTTCAGTCTACTGCAACCACATGTGCTAAATGTGCAGTAACTGGAAGAGGCTAATGGTGTGTGTGAGGTCAGAAACCCAACCCATAGGTCACCTGAGCAGAGCAGCAGTAAGAATAGACTCCAGGTCCAAATGTTTGGAAGGACACTCATTAACCCCAGATGGACCTTTACCAGCATTACCTATAGATGAAGTGTCCTGCTTCATCCAGCTCAGTGATCATCTGCTCGAGCGATGCCTCATTCTGGAACACTGTTCAGCTCCCAGGTTCTAGCCTGCTCCTGGGACAAGTTCTGCTCTCTTGAATATCCCGAAGCAGTGCTACACAACGGAACTGTCTGTGATGAAGGAAATGTTTCTATTTTGTGTTGACCAATATAATCCATTAGCCAATATTCACCTTATGTGGCTATGGAGCACTTAAAATGTGGCTATTTCCACTGAGGAACTGAATTTTTAATTTCATTTTATGTAAACTTAATTAGCCACATGGGGCTAGTGGCTACCACATTGGCCAGCACAGCGTTTACGGATCCGTGTTTCCTCTCAAATCCCACCTTCTCTCCACCCTTAATCTAAATTGCATCACTGAGAGGCCCTCTCAGAAAGCAGTAGTATGAGTCTGCCAGCCCCTGGAGAGTGTGGTTCTCAGACCTGCAGCATCAGCATCACCCAGGGGCTTATTGGAAACACAGTGTCCAGCCTCCTTCAGTCCTCCCGGGTCATCACCTGTATTATAACAAGATATCTCAGTGACGTGTACCTGTAAGAATATTGAAGAAGCACCATTGTAACCCACCGAGGGGGGCAGGACACAAGAAGAAACTGAGGCCTAGGTAACGTGAACGGCTCACCAAGACTCACACAGCCAAAATGGGTTGAAATAATGCTTCTAACCCACATCATCTGATTTCAGTTCAATGGACAGTTTATAGCCTCTCCTTATTTATCTGTCCTTTGCTTCTGCCCAGGAGGAGCCATTATCAATTGTTTAACCGGAGTCATTTTGTCTCCCAGACTGCCAGCTTACCCATTACCACTAAACTGTTAACACTTAAGCGCAGCCATTAACAAAGTTATTTAGCATAAACAGAAGGCGGAATTCTGGCCTCCGATACAGAGTTAGTGTAGCTAGACCAGTGGTTTTCAACCTGGTAGGTACTTCAGGGGCTTTGCAAACATTTGATTCGTATTATAAATAGATACTAAAAATTTTTAAAGCACAGTACAAAACAGCACAAGCATGAAAACGTGTAGCATAACACATCTTAGCACCTAGAAGACCACCAAGACCACTATGTAAACTTGTGACACCAGGTTAAATCGTCTTTTTTCAGAACTTAGAATAATTTCTGCCATCTGACAAATATCCAAACTTCTGGTACAGGAATCACTGATTAGGAACATTGTTTTTCACTGGAGCATTCTTCATGTAGGTTTTTTGGTTTTTAACTTAGATCTTCACATGTTTCTTTGTGTGAAGAAACAGGCTGTTTCAGAAAACATTACTGCTCTAAGTGTGTTCCTCCAAGCTGTTCAATGCCAGGCAAGGCTCAGGCTCTATGCTGGGGGCATCTTCTTTCTTGGCATAAGTTTCATGCAACAACTAGTGAAAAGTGACTCGCAGCATTAAGGTAACATCATACAATGATAGTTGAAGTGCTTGTGATAATTTATGGATGATTCTTAACTGACATTGAATCATTTCTATTGAGAAATTTGCATACAATGAAATACATAGACCTTCACTATATAATGGATGAGTTTTGGCAAATGTGTACACACCTGTGTAAATAACAACCAAATTAAGTAAAGAACATTTTTGTTACCCAGGAAGGTTGCCTCATGTCCTCTTCCAACCAGTCCTCATGCCCTATGCCTGATTTCTACCTCTACAGATTAGGTGCATTCTGTTCTTGAACTTCATGTAGATGGAATCATACAATATGTAGTCTTTTGTGCCTGTCTGCTTTCACTCAGAGATCCCAGGTCCCAGGTGCATTCACTTTTTTTTTTTTTCTATAGGTTGCTGGGGTACAGGTGGTATTTGGTTACATGAGTAAGTTCTTTAGTGGTGATTTGTGAAATTTTGGTGCACCCATCACCCGAGCAGTATACACTGCACCAAATTTGTAGTCTTTTATCCCTCACCCCCTTCACTCTTCCCTCCAAGTCCCCAAACTCCATTGTATCATTCTGTTTATGTGGTGTATCATCTTTATTGACTTATGTATGTTAAACCATCCCTGCATCTCTGGTATGAAACCCACTTGATCATGGTGGATTATCTTTTCGATATGTTGTTGGATTCGGTTAGCTAGTATTTTGTTAAGGATTTCAGAATCTATGTTCATCAGGGATATCAGTCTGTAGTTTTCTTTTTTACTTATGTCCTTTCCTGGTTTTGGTATTAGGGTAATGCTGGCTTCACAGAATGAATTAAGGAGGATTCCCTCTTTCTTTATCTTGTGGAATAGTGTAAAAAGGATTGGTACCAATTCTTTGAATGATTGGTAGAATTCTGCTGTGAATCCATCTGGTCCTGGACTTTTTTCGTTGATAATTTTTTAATTACCATTTCAATCTCGCTGCTTGTTATTGGTCTGTTCAGGGTATCTGTTTCTTCCTGATTTAAGCTAGGAGGGTTGTATTTTTCCAGGAATTTATCCATCTCTTCTAGGTTTTCTAGTTTATGTGCATAAAGAAGTTCATGGTAGCCTTGAATGATATTTTGTTTTTCAGTGGTGCCAGTTGTAATATTTCTCTTTTAGTTTCTTAATGACTTTATCTGGATTTTCTCCTTTCTTGGTTAATCTTGTTAATGGTCTATCAGTTTTATTTATCTTTTCAAAGAACCAGATTTTTGTTTCATTTATCTTTTGTATTTTTGTTTGTTTGTTTGTTTGTTTCAATTTCATTTAGTTCTCCTCTGATCTTGGTTATTTCCTTTCTTCTGCTGGGTTTGGATTTGGTTTGTTCTTGTTTCTCTAGTTGCTTGAGTTGTGACCCTAGAACGTCAGTTTGTGCTCTTTCAGTCTTTTTGATGTAGCCATTCAGGGCTATGAATTTTCCTCTTCACACCACGTTTGCTGTATCCGAGAGGTTTTCATAGGTTGTATCATTATTGTCATTCAATTTGAATAATTTTTTAATTTCCATCTTGATTTTGTTTTTGACCCAATGCTTATTCAGATGCAGGTTATTTAATTTCCATGTACTTACATGGTTTTGAACATTCCTTTTGGAATTGATTTCCAGTTTTATTCCACTGTGGTCTGAGACAGTGCTTGATATAATTTCAGTTTTCTTAAATATATTGAGGCTTGTTTTATGGCCTATCCTATGGTCTATCTTGGAGAAAGTTTCATGTACTATAGAATAGAATGTATATTGTGTGGTTATGTTATGCCCAGACCGTTTATTCCCCGAAGAAGACCACCAGAGTCCAGAGTCAAAGCCAAGCGGCAAGGATCTTTAATGCAAGTTCAAACTTGGTCCCTCCGTTCTACAACATACAAGAGGGCCCCGAATGATGCATGTGCCCGCTTTTTATAGCCCGATGCATACAGGATATGTAAGGTTACAGAGGTACAAAGGAATTCTTTTGGTTGCAGCATCACAACTGGTAATTGGTTAATATTTTAAGTTATACAATTAACAGTTTTCTATTTGTTCCCGCGCATTTAGTAAAACTACAAACGGTTGTGACCTTATCAGGGGCTCTCTAGGTGGTGTTTCTGAGATGTGTGGGGGGGATGTGTTTGTGTTGGGCTCAGGAAGTTGGGACAAAATAGAGGGATGTGTTTGTACTGGGCCCAGGACTAAGATATGTGGCAGACACCGGTAATTAGAACAGAACAGAGCAGGACAGAGACTTTCACAACGTTTGTCCTTACAATGTCTGGAGTCTATAGATAACCTAATCGGTTAGGTCCGGGGTCGATCTTTAACTAGGCTCAGGGCGCCGCCCGGGCTGTCAGGGCGCTGCCCGGGCTGTTTGCCTGTGGACTTCATTTCTGCCTTTTAGTTTTTTTCATTTGATCTCTTTCAGTTGTTGGGTGAAATGCTCTGTATATATCCGTTAAGTCCATTTGTTCAAAGGTATAGTGTAAATCCATTGTTTCTTTGTTGACTTTTTGCCTTGATGGCCTGTCTAGTAAGTACTGTCAGGGGAGTACTCAAGTCCTCTATTATTATTGTGCTGCTGTCTATCTCATTTCTTAGATCTATTAGTAATTGTTTTATAAATTTGGGAGCTCCAGTGTTAGGCACATATGTTTAGGATAGTGGTATTTTTCTGTTGGACAGGGCCTTTTACCGTTACATAATGTTCCTCTTCATCTCATTTAACTGCCATTGCTTTAAAGTTTGTTTTGTCTGATATAAGAATAGCTGCTACTCCTCACTTTTGGTGTCCATTTGCATGAAATGCCTTTTTCCAATCCTTTAAGTTTATGTGAGTCTTTATGTGTTAGGTGAATCTCCTGAAGGCAGCAGATAGTTGGTTGGGGAGTTCTTATCCTTTCTGCAATTCTGCATCTTTTAAGTGGGATATTTAGGCCATTTACATTCAATGTTAGTATTGAGATGTGAGGTACTGTTGCATTCGTCATGCTATTTGGTGCCTGTGTACCTTGTTTTTTGTTGTTGTTTTTCAAATTCTGTTTGTTTTATAAGTCCCATGTGATTTATGCCTTAAAGAAGCACTGTTTTGATGTGTTTCCAGGATTTGTTTCAAAATTTAGAGCTCCTTTAGCAGTTCTTATAGTGATGGCTTGGTAGTGGCAAACCCTCTAAGCATTTGTTTGTCTGAAAAAGACTGTGTCTTTCCTTCATATATGATGCTTAGTTCTGCTGGATACAAAATTCTTGGCTGATAATTGTTTTGTTTGAGGAAGCTGAAGCTAGGGCCCCAATCCCTTCTAGCTTGTAGGATTTCTGCTGAGAAGTCTTCTGTTAATCTCATAGGTTTTCCTTTATAGGTTACCTTGTGCTTTTGTCTCACAGCTCTTAAGATTCTTTCCTTCATCTTAACTTTAGATAACCTGATGATGATCAGGTTAGGTGCCTAGATGATGATCCTTTTGCCATGTATTTCCCAGGTTTCTTTGTGCTTCTTGTATTTGAATGTCTAGGTATCTAGCCAGGCTGGGGAAGTTTTCCTCGATTATTCCCCCAGATATGTTTTCCAAACATTTAGATTTCTCTTCTTCCTCAGGAACACCAATTATTTTTAGGTTTGGTCATTTAACATAATCCCAGACTTCTTGGAGGCTTTGTTCATACATTTTATTCTTTTTTCTTTGTCTTTGTTGGATGGGGTGAATTCAAAGACCTTGTCTTCGAGCTCCAAATTTCTTTCTTCTACTTGTTCAATTCTATTGCTGAGACTTTCCAGAGCATTTTGCATTTCTATAAATGTGTCCAATGTTTCCTGAAGTTTTGATTTTTTTTTTTTATGCTATCTATTTCCTTGAGTATTTCTCCCTTCACTTCTTGTATCATTTTTTGGATTTCCTTGCATTGGCCTTCGCTTTTCTCTGGTGCCTCCCTGATTAGCTTAATAACTAACCTCCTGAATTCTTTTTCAGGTAAATCAGGGATTTCTTCTTCATCTGGATTCATTGCTGGTGAGCCAGTGTGATTTTTGGGGGTGCTTTGTCATATTACTAGAGTTGGTTTTCTGGTTCCTTCTCGTTTGGGTAGCCTCTGTCAAAGGGAAGATCTAGGGCTAAAGACTGTTGTTCAGATTCTTTTGTTACATGGGGTGTTCCCTTGACATAGTATTTTCCCCCTTTTCCTATGGATGTGGCTTCCTGTGAGCCAAAAGGCAGTGATTTTTACCTCTCTTCTGGGTCTAGCCACTTAGCAAGTCTACCCAGCTCCAGGCTGGTACTGGGGGCTGTCTGTACAGAATCCTGTTATGTGAACTGTCTATGGGTCTCTCAGCTGTTGTTACCAGCACCTGTTCAGCTGGAGGTGGCAGGGGGCTGAAATGCATTCTGTGAGGGTTCTTAGCTTTGGTGGTTTAGTGTTCTATTTTTGTGCTGGTTGGCCTTCTGTGGGGAAGTGGTGCTTTCCAGAGAGCATCAGCTGTGGGATTATGTAGAGGAGCCAGCAGTGGTAGGGGCCCTAGAACTCCCAAGAGCATATGCCCTTTTTATTCAGCTACCAGGGTGGATAGGGAAGGCCCATCAGGTGGGGGCAGAGCTAGGTGTGTCTGAGCTCAGACTCTCCTTGGCAGGTCTTGCTGTGGCTGAGCCCTTGGGGCATCTCCCGGGTCCAGCAGGAGCAGTCTGCTTCCTTCAGAGGGTCTCTGGTCCTGTTGGGATTCCTGGTTTGTTCTTACAGTCATTCTGGAGCTAAAATTCACGGTATGAGCCTCTGCACACTGTTCTGTCCGTCTGAGTCAGAGCTACAATCTAGTTCTGCCTCCCGTCCACCCTGATGAGCCCCTGAATTTTCCGAGGTACATTCATTTTATTGTTCAGTAATATCCCATGATATGAATATTTCATATTTTCTTTATCCCTTCACCTGTAGATAAATATATGGGTTGTCTCCAGTTCGGGTTCTTGGAACTAAAACTACTGGATTCTCATATAAGTCTTTTTCCAAACTTATATTTTCATTTCCCTTGGGTAAATACCTAGAAACAGAATTGCTAGGTCATACGAGTGGTAAATGCCTAACCTTGTACAAAACTCCCAAGCAGTTTTCCAGAGAAGTTGGAATACGCCCATCAAAAAAGTCTGAATGTTCAAGTCAGTCCAAACCCTTGCTAGCACTTGGTGTTGGCAGTGTCATCTATTCTCCTAGGTACCAAGAGGCACCTCATGTGGGGTTTGTGGGGTTTGTTTTATCAAGCACCTTTTTCTATGCTTATTGAACATTTCCATACCTCCTTTTGTGAAGCATCCTTCAAGTCTTTTGCCCATTTATCAGAGGCTTGTCTTTTAACTCTTGAGGAATTAGAGCCCTTATTAAAAAAGTATCTGTACACCAGGCATTTGTCAGATATGTGTGTTATGACTATTTTCTCCCAGTCTGTGGCTTGCCTTTTCAACTTCTTGATGGAATTTTTATTTTTTTATTTCTGAAAATGCAAATGCTGTTATGTATTGTTAACATTTAACTTTGATATAACAATTTTTTTATTCACCACTTTCTAAGTCTCTAGAGATATTCTGGAAAAATAAAGATAGGAATTAGTGGGGAAGGAGGGATGAATAGGCAGAGCACAGAGGATTTTTAGGGCCATGAAGCTACTCTGAATGACACTACAATGGAAGTACTGTCATTATATATTTCTCAAAACCCGTAAAATGCATAACAGCAAGAGTGAACCCGAATGTAAACTTTGGACTTTGGGTGATAATGAGCTGTCGATGTAGGATCTTCAGTTGTAATAAATGCAGCACTCTGAGGGGATGTTGCTAGTCGGGGAGGTTGTTGGGGGGATGTGCAGGGGATATACAGAAACTCTGTAATTTCCATTCCATTTGTCTGTGAACCTAAAACTGCTCTAAAAAATAAAGTCAATGTAAAAATATTTAAAAACAAAATAAAGGAATTTGTTACCATTTGCAGTTGTGTATTCATGTAGATTTTTGTAACTGTTCTCGTTGTCTGGCTTTATAATTAAGTAAATATTAAAGCTCTTTCCATTTTATCTAATAAAGTAATAACTCTAACAGTTTATATATCCTGATTTCCTATTATACTTTATATTAAAGCTTCTGCTATTAAAACACACAAAGTATTCTTTGTAATGTTAGATTCAAGGGGTATGTGTGCAGGTTTGTTGCATGGATATATTGCGTGATGCTGAGGTTTGGGCTGCTAATAATCCAGTTGTCCAACTAGTGAACCTATATAGTATCCCATAAGTAGTTTTTCAATCATTGCCCACCTTCCACCCTCTCTCTTTTGGAATCACTAGTGCTTACTGTTCCTGTATTTGTTTCCATGGGTACCTAATATTTAGCTCCCACTTTTAAGTGAGAGCATGTAGTATTTGGTTTTCTTTTTCTGCATTAACTCAATTAAGATAATGATCTCTAGCGGCATCCATGCTGGTGCAAAAGGCCTAATTTTGTTCTTTTTATGGTTACATAGTATTCCATATGTATATGTACCACATTTTCTTTATCTAGTCCACTGTTAACAGACACCTGGGTTGATTCCATGTCTTTGCTATTATAAATACTCCTGTGATAAACATGTGAATGCAGGCATGTTTTTGGTAGAACAATTTATTTTCCTTTGTGTCTATACCCAGTAATGGGATTGCTGAGTCGAATGGTAATTCTACTTTTAGTTCTTTGAGAAATCTCCAAACTGCTTTCCATAGGAGTTGAACTAATTCACATTTTCACCAACATCATATAAATTTCTCCTTTCCTCTGTCCCTTGCCAGCATGCTATTTTTTGACTTTTTAGTGATAGTCATTCTGACTAGTGTGAGATGGTATCTCACTGTGGTTTTGATTTGCATCTCACTGATTAGTGATGCTGAGCATTTTTGCATGTTTTTTGGCTGCTTGTATGTCTGCTTTTGAGAAGTGCCTGCTCATGCCCTTTGCCCACTTTTTAATAGAGTTGTTTTCTTGTTGATTTGTTTAAGTTTTTTAGATTCTGGATATTACTCCTTTGTCTGGTTGTCTAGTTTTCAAATATTTTCTCCCATTCTGTAAGGTGGCTGTTTACTCTGTTGATAGTTTCTTTTGCTGTGCAGAAGCTCTTTAGTTTAAGTGCCATTTGTGTATTTTTTTATTTTGTTGCTTTTACTTTTGGAGTCTTCGTCATAAATTCTTTGCCTGTGCCAGTGTCTAGAAGAGTATTTCCTAGGTTTTCTTCTAGAATCATTATGGTTTGACATCTTACATTTAAGTCTGTAATCCATCTTAACTTTTATAGATGGTGAAAGGTGGGGGTCCAGTTTAATCCTTCTGCATATGGTTACCCAGTTTTCCCAGCACCATTAACTGAATGAGCTATCCTTTCCCTATTGTTTGTGTCTACTTTGTTGAAGAGTGGTTGGCTGTAGGTGTGTGACTTTATTTCAGGGGTCTCTATTCTAATCCTTTGGTCTGTGTGTCTATTTTTGTAGCAGTGCCATGCTGTTTTGATTACATAACTTCATAGCATAGTTTGAAGTCCGGGAATGTGATACCTCTGGCTTTGTTCTTTTTGCTTAGGATTGTCTTGGCTATTCGGGTTCTATTTTGGTTCCATACGAATTTTAGAGTAAGTTCTTTCTAATTCTGTGAAAAATGACATTGGTAATATGATAGGAATTGTGTTGAATCTGTAGATTGCTTTGGGCAGTATAGACATTTTAACAATATTGATTCTTCCAATCCATGAGCATGAAATGCTTTTCCATTTGTCTGTGTCATCTCTGATTTTTTTTCAGCAGTGTTCATAGAGATCTATCCCCTCCTTGGTTAGGTATGTCTCCAGATATTTTCTGGGTGTGTGCAGCTATTTTGGCGGTGTTAGGTTAGGTTGGTTATATTCCTTGGTTAGGTATATTCCTAGGTATTTGGGGATGTATGCAGGATTGCATTCTTGATTTGGCTCTCAGCTGGAATGTTACTGGTGTGTAGAAATGTTAATGACTTTTGTACATTGATTTTGTACCCTGAGACTTTGCTGAAGTCATTTATTCGGTCTAGAAGTTTTGGGCAGAATCTTTAGGGTTTTCTAGGTATAGAATCCTATGAGGAACAAAGAGAAATAATTAGACTTTCTCTTTTCCTATTTGGATGTGATGACTTTTACTTCTTTCTCTTGCCTAATCTCTCCAACTAGCACTTCCAGTACTATGTTGAATAGGAAGGGTGAGAGTGCTTGTCTTGTTCCAGTTCTTAGGGGGAATGTTTCTAGCTTTTGCCTATTCAGTATCATGGTAACTGTGGGTTTGTCATATATGGCTTTTATTCTTTTGAGATAAGTCCCTTCTTTGCCTAGTTTGTTGAAGATTTTTGTCATGAAGGAATGTTGGATTTTGTTGAATGCTTTTTCTATGTCTATTGAGATGATCATATGGTTTTGTTTTAATTCTGTTCATGAAACAAAAAAGAAAAAATTTTAAGAAATCTAAAATATAGGTATACATAGGCTACAGTGTCAACTCTGGTTGACTATAAGAAATGTATTTTTTTCTCTTCATGCTCATAATTCTTCTCTGATTCACCACCAACTAAATAAAAACACCTCTATACTAACACACACTCTACGTCACCATGTAATTCAATTGTAGAACACCAAGTGGCAAATGCTCTATGCAGTTACTAGACTCTCAGTCTGTATGTTTCCTGTGGTCCCGGATCCTTTATTAAGTCACTCACTGCCAGTCATCACCAATACCAGCAGTCCTTTCAGGCCTCAACAAAGACAAGTGCTGGGCTCCAAGGTTCTATAACTTCTCATGAGGACAAGTTGTGTCTTCCCAACTGGGAAAACCCATTCAACACAGTAAATTCAGTGTGTGTGGGATGTCCTGATCAAGGATCAAAAGAAGGCAGAAGTGTACTTCAATGAAACTCTTGGGGTCTTCTCTCTCAGAAATTCTCCTTGACCTAACAAAAATGTAATTTCCCAAAACAGAAGAGCTACATTTTTATGTGGGAGATATATTCTAAAGCCAAAAGTGAAAAAGGAAATTGAATATGGACAATATTACCCTTGCAAATTCCTTACATTTTCTACAAAATACATTATGCAGGGTTTGGAAAATGCAGCTGTGTACAGCATTATATAAGCACAAATGGAATACATAAACAATCTGTGTTACATATGGTGTCACATATAAAATATTACACATATATAAAATGGCAATGATGGTGAAGAGGTGAGAATGTCAAGCAATGAAAATTCTCATTTTTTGCCAACAAGAGTATAAGTTAGGTCAGCAATTAACAGTTGGCATTGCCTAGTAACTTGAACAGGCACATATCCTATATCCCAGAAATACCACTCCTAAGTGGAATCCTAAATAAACTCATATACAGGTAAACCAGGAGACATGTAAAGAATGCTCACACTAGCATTATCCACTGTGGTAAAAATGCAAAGCACACAAATGCTTGTCAATAGTAGAGTTGATGAGTGAATGATAGTACAGTCATGCAATGGCACAGCACGCTGCCATCAAATGAGCTGGTTAAAGCCACAAACCCAATGTAGAGCCAAGAAGCTGGTCACAAAAAAGAATGCGTGCAGCATGATTCTGTTTATAAACCAGACAAAACCACACAACACTCAACACTATATTTAGTGATATGTGAATAGGTGGGGAAACTGTAAAGAAAAGCAAAGGGATGATATCAGAAAAGTCATCTAGTAGTTGCCTCAGAAGGAACAGAGGGAATGTGACTGGGGAAGGGGGACATAATGAGCTTTAAGGTACAGCCACTAGCCTGTTTCTTAACCTGGATGGAAACACTATGTTCTACCTTCTTCTCTTCCTCCCCGTCCTTCTCTTCCTTCTCCTCCTCCTCCTCCTTATTCTTTAAATTGTATTAGGGGGTCCTCTATACTCTGACATATTTCTAATTTTACAATATATAGCAATTCATCATGACATACAATGTCTTAGCTCAGGCTGCTATTAAAGAAGTACTCTAGACCCAGTGGCTTAAACAACAGAAATGTATTCTTTATAGTTTCTGAGGCTGAGCAGTCCAAGGTCGAGGTGCTGACCGATTCCATTCCTGGTGGGTTGCCCTCTTCCTGGCTTGCAGAGGGACATCTTCTTTCTTTACTCTCACGTGGCAGAAAGAGAACTCTTGTCCTTTCCGCTCCTTATAAGGCCACCAGTCCCATCAGGGTGGCCCTACATTCATAACCTCATCTAACCCTCATCGCCTCCAAAGGCCCCACCTCCAAATACTCTCGCATTAGGAATTAAACTTTCACCATACGAATTTGAGAGGAACATAAACATTCAATCCATAGCATGCAGTGGTGACCAAGTGTTTCATGTAAACTACAACTTTACAGGACTGTGTCTTTATACCCTAGAATCGCCTGCAAACAAAGAAAGGCTCACACTATGAGAGGATGAGGAGAAAAACCTGAGCACAACCAGGAAACAGCAGTTGGTGTCTCCCGTCTTAGACTCACTCTGGACATATGCTCCTTCTGTGGAATGGCTACTGGAATAAGCTGCATTGCATTATGTACACTGTCTTCCCCTGAGAGCTTTTAGCAAAATTCCTTTAGTTCAATATGCATGTGAGAAAACCTCATAGTGATAGGAATCCCGGTCCTCAAAGCTGCTCAGTCTTCTACTTGCTCCACTGCATGAGGTTCACAAGTTGTCAGCGATGTACAGACTCAAGACCTCTCAGGACCTTTTCCTTCCAAGGGCAGGTACAGGAGAATATAGAAAGATCAAAGTCAAGACGCATATTGAGACCTTGGGAATGTCAGCTTAGGCCAGTCATATCATTTTGTGTAATGAAGTTAGATTTTCATTTCTACCCTTTCTCCTGTTTCTGCATGTCCTCTTTGCAATAAGATACATATAGCTAACCAGCGAAGTGTTCCTTGTTCTACTGTCTCTTTCACGCTTCACGACAGGCACGGTGCCTACACGGAGGAGGCACTTGTTGCACACCATGAAGCTTCTCACTGCCTGTCTCTATGCTCAGCATCCCTTCTGCCTTATTTCCGATGCTATCACTTGCCCTCAATTCCCTTTAAATACCCTCCTCCCATCCCTACCTGGTTTTTCCTCCCTGGACAACATCTCCCCTGCGTTCATTTCCCTGTTTTTTGTTTTTTGTTTTGAAACGGAGTCTAGCTGTGTCGCCAGGCTGGAGTGCGGTAACATGATCTCGGCTCACTGCAGCCTCTGCCTCCCGAGTTCAAGCAATTCTCCTGCCTCAGCCTCCCAAGCAGCTGGGATTACAGGCACCCGCCACCACACCTGGCTGATTTTGTATTTTTAGTAGAGTCGGGGGTTTCACCATGTTGGCCAGGATGGTATCGATCTCCTGACCTTGTGATCCACCTGCCTCAGCCTCCCAAAGTGCTGGGATTACAGATGTGAGCCACTGCGCCCAGCCTCATTTTCCTGCTTTTAATAGAGCTCCCCAGGAATTTTCTCATCCCGGATGGAGTCTCCTCCTTTTTGCCCTGTGCCTCTCCCCTTTCGAGTCCTTACTCTGTACAAGTTCTGTATTAAGTGCGTTCCATACCTTAAAATTAAATTATCTCCACCCCAGAGAGCAGGTGTTATTGTCCACACCTTACAGAGGAGGATGTTGACATGCAAAAGAGTTGCATACCTTATCCTTGATCACAGCTGGGAGTGAAATGGGGGAACTCTACCCCAGAGCTTGCTGACCCTGAAACCCACCCCTCTATCTTGCTTATCAACAATTGTACAGAAAGCTCTGTTGTGCTCCAGCCCTCCTGCCATCTGCCACTGACTAGTGCTTTCACCTCTGCCACTAGTCCCCTGCCAACAGACCCACCTGGCTCCCTGCAACAAGCACCGGGGAAGTGGCCAGCAATGCCCACTGCTGCCATAGCTCCATCTCAGGCTGACACTGGCCAGCCCAGCGCCAAGTGGTCTGTATCTTTCCCTGGGTCTGTCAACACTTTACAGTGTCTTTGTAAAGCAGACACAATGTCTCCTCGAGCCAGCGTTTCATTTCTTGAAGGGAAGGAGTGCAGCCTTTAGCCTTGGTCTGATCTATTCAATCACCTCAATTTCTCCCACAGCTCAGATCCTTTTCCTCCTGATATAGTGTCCAAAATAAATCCAATTTCTTTGCTGATCTGAAGCTCACATCAAACTCCTTACTTCCAGGCATGTGAATTACCACAAATAGATCCCTTGGGTCTGTCCCAGTTGAGCTACCTGACTCACGGTACTGACGATTTTGTCTCTTGGAAAGAAAAGGATATAAGAAAGGAGCTGCCACTCTGCACTTAACTCTGACCAACAAGGAAGAACAAATTGGTGAAGTAGAAATGACAGGAAACTTGGAAGAAAGGGCCTTGTCATGCTGGAGGTTGCTATTGTGAATGAAAGGAACATTAGATAGAGTCAGACACGTCGCTTTTGAAAAGCAGGCTTCAAAATAGTCACACGCACCTGGTGCCACAGATAGACTGTAAAAAAACAGCGGTCGTATCTCCAAACTCAAAATCATGATGTCTCATAGCACAACAGATTTGATATTGCAGCCAATGCAATGAGCACTCCGAGAAGAAGCAACCTACATTTCAAAACAGTGCTTCTAAACACATGCCAGTGGCCTATGGGAATAGCAGTCAGACTATCTGAATATTGGTGTCACTTTCTATAACACTGGAATACCGAAAGAAACATTGGGAAGCCCTAAAAAAGAAATTCTCAGAATGCAAGTTTAGTGGATGCTAATTAAAAAGACATGGAGACATCTAAGGAAAACCCAAAGTGTCTGTACAGGGAGCTCTTTGATGAACATTGATTTCAAAATAATGGGGAAAGGGAGCAGAAGGAAGGGATGAGAGGAAGGATGACTTCAGCTGAAAAGCACAGAAGGCACCCACTCAAATTAACTTAAAAGGAAGAAAAGGTATGACAGCCTAGAAGTTCATCAGGCAGGTGGGCTCCAGGCATGGGTGGAGAGAGCACAAGATCCATTTCTCTGTGACTCCCTTGCTCTTGCCCCTTCCTGTGTGTTGGCTTCATCCTCAGGCTTCACAAAATTGGACAACGGGGTCTCTGTCAGTTTGCGCTACTATAACAGTGTACCATAGCTTGGGTGGCTTACACAACAATTTATTTCTGATAGTTCTGGTGGCTGGGAAGTCCAAGGTCAAGGTGCTGGCAGATCCAGTGTCCAGGGAGGGCCTGCTTCTTTGTTTGCAAATAGCTGCCTTCTTGCTGTGTCCTCACATGGAGGGGGAGAGCAAAGAGAAAGAAAGCAAGCTCTCTCCTGTCTCTTCCTATAAGGGCACTAATCTCATCATGAGGGCTCCACCCTCATGACTAATAACCTCTCAAACCCCCAACTCCTCCCATACATTCCACTGGAAGTGAATTTTTCAACATGTGAATTTAAGGTGGACACAAACACACAGTCCATAACGTGTGGTCATCCCTACATCTATCACTGGCAAAAGCTGTTTTATAAAATCATAGTAGAATAATCTTCCAGGATTTAAGAGACATTGCAAAATCAGCCAAAATATTCACTACAGATGGACACATCACCAGGGAGAAATGCCAGAGGAGTATAAACCAAAAAGAGCAGGCTCTAGAAGTCACAGCTAATAATGAGCTATGGTGACGTTGGAAAGGACAATGCAAATGGCTACCCAGATACATTTGTGCTAACGGGGGAGGAACAAACTGCTTGGGGCAGACAGTGCAATGTCAACCAAAGGCTGCAGATGAGCACTGCCACTCAGTCACTCTTTTCCTCGGTCTTTCTTGGAAAGACAGAGCAAACATCAGTTAGAAGACACTGGTCGGGGGGTGGGGTAATAAAGGCATCCCCAGATGTTCTCAATGAGTTCTGGGTTTAGACTCGGGCCAATTTCATCACAGAGCACTGAAAGAACTTGCCATTGGGTGTATTGGACCTCTAATAATGTATTTAAAGAATCAAAAATAAAGGCATAAGTTGCTTAATTTTCTAAATCATTTCAGGAAAAGATACATTCTGGAAATCCATTGACATGAACCACCAACTTCAATTTTTCAGTAATTGTCTCCCTCACTGTCAAATTCTCCTTCTGCCCTTATTATACTTTATGTTCTAGGGTACATATGCACAATGTGCAGATTTGTTACATATGCACACATGCTGCCCTTATTCTTTCCAAATGATTTACAAAAATGCCCCGATATCTCCCATTCTTAAAAAACCCTCATTTTTTCCTTTTCCCCCCCCCGTTAACATTTTTTTTTTTTTTTTTTTTTTTTTTTTTGGCATGTTTTGTACAATTTAATAAAACCTTTTAAACATTACTGCTTTAGTCTGAATTTTTTGCGTTTGTGTTTCTGTCCCT
The DNA here is from genome assembly GCF_001698545.2 of Rhinopithecus bieti. Taxonomy (NCBI): domain Eukaryota; kingdom Metazoa; phylum Chordata; class Mammalia; order Primates; family Cercopithecidae; genus Rhinopithecus; species Rhinopithecus bieti. The sequence goes on from NW_016806471.1 coordinate 1,299,459, forward strand.
CTGAGTCATTGGTCTTCTTTTTGTTCCTGTTCCTATTTTTCATGTTGTGTGTTTCATAGTAGCGCACACCAACTTTTTTCGGCCGTTGCTGCCGTACTGCTCGCCTCCGTTCTTTTGATGTAAGTGCCCTGGGAGCTTTATTTGAATGTTCCTGTTCCTCCTCCCTTTGTGCCTTCCGCTTCTTTCCCTTTTTGGAAGGTGCTGTATCATCTACATGTTCTTCCAGCGTTTTTCTTTGTTCTTCAGGTTTTGCAAATATCTTTTCACTCAGTCCCTTGGATATCCTGACTGCTGAAAACTTTTTGGCTTTGGCTTTGTCTAGAAACTTCTAACATTTCATTTCTATGCTCCTCTTGAGGGCCAAGCTTCTGGTAGGGACTGACGACTGTGTGTCACCTAGAGGTAAGGCTATGAATGACCCTGTCTCCCTCTAGGGCCTCCAGGTGCAATCAACCCTGCCCTGCTGGCTTTCCCAACAGGAGCACGTGACTTCCCTGAGCACCTAGTATCCAGGCTCCAACAGGACTACATTTTACAAAAGCCAATAAAAAAGAAGAGAGGTAGAGGGTGGCATCCCTCTCCTTCGCACAACCTAGGATCCTGATAGACTGAAGTACTACATGGCACAGCTGCAGAACTTCTGCCCGTGAATTCTGGCTTGCCTGAGCTCTTTGCTTGACCCAGAGGTTGGCTAAAGTCCATTGTGTAGGGTTTGCTAAGTTACAATAAGGAGTTTGGATTTTATTCATAGTGCAAAGGGAAACCATTGAAAGGTTGTGAGCAAGAAAGTAACACAATCCAATTTATGTTTTGAAACTCCTGATTTGCTTGCTGTATGGGAAGGGGTTGTATAAGGACGAGTCAAAGCAGAAGATCCAGTTGGAAGGCTGTTGAATTAGCCCAGATGAGAGAAAGTGGCTGGGCAAGAGAGTTCATGCTGGGAATGGGGAGCAGGAAATGAATTCTACATATTTAGGAAGTAGAAATAATATGAGTTACTAATAGATTGAATGTGGGGCATTATGTGGAGGAAGAACTCAAACATAATACCAAGATATCTCACTGGAGCCACTCTCAAAGCCAGATATCTGGGCATCATGGTGTCCTATGGGGGTTCCACTTACATAGACAGGGAGAATGAAGACATCATTTTAGGAGAGAACAGAATGGGTTCCCCTTTGGCAATGTGAAGTTTGAGATTATCTGCAAGACATCTAAATGGAGATGTTAAGTTTGAGATTATCTGTAAGACATCCAAATGGAGATGTTAAGTTTGAGATTATCTGTAAGACATCCAAATGGAGATGTTAAGTTGGCTGTAGGAGGTATCAATATGGAGTCTAAAAGAGGGGTTGCAGGTAGAGATACAAATTTTGGAACATGCTTTGTTTAGATGGTATTTAAAACCATGGATTGAGGAGAGTACAGAGAGATGAAAGTCAAGACCAGTATTGAGACCCTGGGAATGTCAACATAGCTCAGAAGAGAAGAGAGAGTGAGCGAGTAAGACTGAGAGAGAGAGAGAGAGAGAGAGAGAGAGAGAGAGAGAGAGAGAGAATAGAAGACGGACCTCATGAAATAAGAGGAAATCCCAGAGTGTGAGGATTTGTTAAAGTCAAGAGAGGAGCAAGTCCTGGTAACCACATGTAATACCAGTAAGACTCAGAAAAAGTGGGACAGAGAAGTGAGCAGCACATTTTAGAATTCAGATGTCAGACACCTTGACAGCAACAATTTCAGCACTGGGAGCCAGAACCAACTTTAGGTGGGTGGGTGTGAAGTGAATAGAGGAGGAAAAACAGTAGTAGTGTATTGCAGGGTAGAAAACATAATATATTTTCCTCACCCATCACAACCTTCATGGCTGACATCCCTACAACAAAAGACAGATTAACAAGAGAAAAGCATAATAAATGTATTTAACCAAAGTTTTATATGACAAATGAGTCTTCAGAAATGAAGACTCAAAGTCCCAGGGAAAACTCTATGTTTATTATAAGTCTGATGAATGAAGTAAATAGTTGTGGAAGAAAAAGAAGGGGATATAACCTAATGGTAATAACCTGGGGGGAACTCGGCAAGGCCTGTTAGTTTAGATTCTTCTTGGCCTCTGAGTATAGGGTATGACCCCATTAGAATGAGAGTCTCATGAACTACTTTCAGATGAGGTAGGTCAGAGAATTCCCTTATGACCATGCTTCAGGGGAGAATGGCAGGAGAACCTCAGAGTACCTTCCTGCTTCTGTGGTTTTCTCAAATGCCAAAGTGCCATATTTTCAGCTATCATTTTTTTGTTGTTGTTTGTTTTGTTTTGTTTGAGATGGAGTCTTGCTCTGTCACCCAAGCTGGAGTGCAGTGGCATGATCTCAGCTCACTGCAACCTCCACCTCCCAGGTTCCAGTGATTCTCCTGCCTCAGCCTCCCAAGTAGCTGGGATTACAGGTGCAAGCCACCACACCCACCAGGTAACTTTTTGTATTTGTAGTAGAGATGGGGTTTTATCATGTTGGCCAGGCTGGTCTTGAACTCCTGACCTCAAGTGATCCACCCGCCTCTGCCTCCCTGCATGCTGGGATTACAGGCGTGAGCCACCACACCTGGTCGGGGTATCAGGTTTTGAGCCCCAAAATTTGTAGAAGATTTTTGAGAGGAGTTTGGCCCTAAAGGGAAGCATAGAAATGAAATGTTTACTGGAAAGGGACAAGGGACTAAATGAGGGTTTCTAAAGAATGAGAGGTATCAGGGCATTTTTGTAAACCATTCAGAAAGATGAAAGAGAGAAGGAGAATTTGTCAACAAAGGAGGGAACTACTGAAAAACTGAAGCTGCTGGTTCATGTCAATGGATTTCCAGGATGCATCTTTTCCTGAAATCATTTAGAAAATTAGGCAGCTTGGCTCCTGCCAGACAGCACGGGGAGAGTCCTGCTTGGTGCTCACAACGTATCCCGCTTGTGTCTGCACACTCTCCAGCCCCAACTCAGGAGTCACCTCCTCAGTCACAATGCACCAGCTCCACTAGCAACTGGTCTCCTTTCAGCTCTCCAGCAGCAAGCCACCAGCCCCCACTCCACCAGGTATCATCATACCTGTTGTTCTCTCTGCCTGGGGTGCTCTATCCCAGACCTTCCTCATGACTGGCTTCTTCACATTCCTCCATACACCAGCTAAAATGTCACCTCTTCTAAAGGTCTTTCCTAACCACCTCCATTATTCCCCACTCTGCACCACTTGATTTCCTTCATAACGAGTATCACTACATGTTCTTTCTATTCATTCCTTTCTTTCTTTGCTTAAAGTCTGGCTCTCATGAGATTACAAACCCCATGAGGGTAAGGATCATACCTTTTGCTTTCTGAAATGATGATATTATGGCAGAGAATATTTTAAAACAACATTCTTTTTTGCAAAATTACCAATTGACAAAAAGAACTCCTGTTTGTATGACCCCCCTCATTCTTTTATTTTATTGATTTTTTTACTGATCCACTAAATTAAAATTTCTAGAATCGTTATTAAGATCTTTAGTGATCCACTAAGTTAAAATTTCTGAAATCATCAAGGCTAGAGTGTAGTACATTTTAGTGTATTTATAGTTTAGGCAAATAACCTAGCACAAAAAAGTAAATAAATTAATGGATGAAACCTGTGTGAAGGGCATAAGGAGCTCATGGTCATGAAACATTTCTTGTTCACCATCATATTCCCAACGTGTAAGGCAGGTTGCCCAGCAGGGATTAGGTATTCAATAAATATTTGTTGAATTAGCGAGACTAATGAGGTATATACCTCAAGAATCTGTTTCTACCCCTTCCTTGTCCAACATTTTTATCAACATTGGCCCAATTCTGCTCAATATTTTTATCAATAAATTGAATAAAGACATGGATGGTAAGTCTCTCAAATTTGCAGACAATACAGAACTGGGAAGATAATACAGTGAATAAGAAATCAAGATTCAGCCAGGCACCACAGCTCATACCTGTAATCCTAGTACTTTGGGAAGCTGAGGTGGATAGATCTCTTGAGTCCAGGAGTTTAAGACCAGCCTGGGCAACATGGTAAAACCCTGTCCCTACAAAATAAAAAAAATTTAAAAACCAGTCAAATGTGGTGGTACATGCCTATAGTCCCAGCTACTCCAAAGGCTGAGGCAAGAGGATTGCTTGAGCATGGAAGGTGGAGGTTGCAATGAGTGAAATCACACCACTGCACTCCAGCCTGGGTGACAGAGTAAGACCCAGTTCCAACAAAAGTCTGGGCACGGTGGCTCAAGCCTGTAATCCCAGCACTTTTGGGAGCCGAGACAGGGCGAATCACGAAGGTCAGGGAGATCGAAGGCCATCCTGCTAACCCGGTGAAACCCCATCTCTACTAAAAAATACAAAAACCCTGAGCTGGACGAGGTGGCGGGCGCTGTAGTCCCAGGCTACTCGGAGAGGCGAGGCAGAGATAATGGTGTGAACACCGGGACGGTGGAGCTTGCAATGAGCTGAGATCCGGGCCCACCTGCCATCGCCGGGGCAACAGAGTGAGACCTCTGTCTCAAAAAAAAAAAAAAAAAAAAAAGACCCAGTTTCAACAAAAATAGATAGATAGATAGATAGATAGATAGATAGATAGATAGATACATACATACATACATACATACATACATAAAGAGAAACTAAGATTCAAGACCTTGTCGGGTTAGAATAATGGGTTGAGCCCAACATGATAAAATTAAGTCATTCTTTAGGTTCAGAAGATAACAATAGTTACATGTTATAACATGATTTAATACACAGTGGCTCCTTCTACTGGTTTAATGAATTACACAAGAAAATGATACTAGGAGAAGTATTACTCAGAAGTGTGGGAATCCTCTGTCTTACTTGGCAGAAAGAATTTGGCCAAGAAACTAATTAATAATGTAAGCAAAGGTTTATTAAGGAGGTAAGAGCACATTCCAAGAGGTGACATGACTGGGAGCAGCAGTAGCAGTGTTTATTTAAAGGGACAGTGTACCCTGAAAGATAAGGCAGAGGGGGGGCTCCTGAAAGAGAATGAGCCAGCAGCAGCCGTGAGAGTTCTGCATTAGGTTTTTATGATCTTGGATTTTTTTCTTGAAGTTCCTGCTTCTGTCTTAAGTCTCCACCCTTTTTTTTTTTTTTTGAGACGGAGTTTTGCTCTGGTTGCCCAGGCTGGAGTTCAGAGGCTCAATCTTGGCTCACTGCAACCTCCGCCTCCCGGGTTTCAAGCAATTCTCCTGCCTGAGCCTCCTGAGTAGCAGCACCTCCTGTACCACCACACCCGGCTAATTTTGTATTTTTAGTAGAGACGGGGTTTCACCATGGTGGTCAAGTTGGTCTCGAGCTCTTGACCTCAGGTGATCCTCCCACCTTGGCCTCCCAAAGTTCTGGGATTACAGGCGTGAGCCACCACAGCCAGCCTCCACCTTTTATCTTTGTCTAGTTTTCCTGCTCCTGCCTTAAGTTCCACCTTTTTACCCACCTAGTTCCCACCCAGGCTCGTGGGATTTTGGATTTTTCCTGTCAGGGCATATGTATGTGTGGCCAGTGTTGAATAGGAATTCCACCTAATGACTGCATTGCTCATTGCAGCCACCCTAGAAAGGTCATGTGGCAGTTGTGCCTATGTATTTCTTATTGTGCCTATGTATTTCTTAGGAATTTCTTCTTTACCCTCCTCCCTTCCTTATCAGCATGTAGCTAGCTATATTCTGACAGTTTGACTGCAGAGCGGATGATGATGGGGGCATCTTAACAGGCGCTTCCTCTTGCCTAGGTATTTCCCCTCCTCTCTGCTCATACTCAGTATGCAGGTTTGGGTGGTCTTGGGGTGTGAGATCTTCCTCCCTTTTCTCAGGGGCTCCCCCTCCTGCTCATGGCTGGCTACTCACCTATTCTACAAGATGGAGCACAAGGGTATGAGATAAGCAGCAAAACCATAAGGATAATGGAAGGAGGTGACTATTGTGAGTGCCGTTGACATGTTGAAGAGTGTTGGGGCTCAGAAAACAACATCCCAAAATGAAGGACTGCAAATCAGCCTCAGAAGCTAAAGTGTTTCTCTGACCTCCTGCCCTCCTGTCTTTCAGTCCCATTCTCCCCCAAGGCTAACTACAGAAACTAGAATTCCTCCTTCCCGAGGTGGGTCATAGAAACCAGGACCCCTTTTCCCCAACGCCAGCCACAAAACCTAAAATATTACTTTAACTTTCCCCCTGCCTTTCTGTATAAAAACTAGTCATAAAGAAATTATCTGACCTACCTTGTTTGGCTTTAAGTCCCAAGACCCCCTTTCCAGAGAGGGTCCTGCCCCATACCCAGAAGGGAGCAATGCTGCTCAGAGACACCAGGAAGGATCTAGACACACAGGCCTTGCTGGGTTTCCCCACCCACTTTATTTGAATTAGATCATGCCCTGTTTGTCTAACCACATTTCTACACGATTGTCCATACTTGTTGAACCTAGACATAAAAATGGACAATTTCTCCTACAATGTTTGGGTCTTCATTCTGAAAGTTCCTGTGTGTACACATTAAATAAATTGTATGCCTTTTCTCCAATTAGTCTGCCTTTTGTGAGCTGATTTTTCAGTGACACTTCAGAGGGCAAAGAGGAACTTTCTCCATGATCCCTACAAGAGCAGCGTCAAGACGCTTAGTGAGATTCATCACCAATTCAAGAAAAAAAGTGAAGGCCAGAGGGTTTCCTTAGCAGGGTTTAAGAAACCCCTAATGTACTGCAGTTGCTGGGCAAACAGAGTAGAGAACTGGGCTTGGGAGCTCAGAAAAGATGCAGAGGAAGTCGAATCCCCAGTCCAGCAAGTCTTTTATGCAAAAGTCAGGACTCTCCTTGGGAAGGTTTGGGACCCTGAGACTTGGGATGAGGGATATGAATATTTACATTTGAATATCTTTAACACCCAGCTTCCCCAGAACTTGCTAGGCATGCAAAGTGGCCCATTCTGTTAGAAGACAGTGAATCTCCCTTGCTTAAAGACTAGGCAAGAGCCTCCAGTGAGTCTGGTGCCTTCTAATACTTATTCCTCTCAGGATCTACCCCAACTCCCTTCCCATCAGCCAGACCAAAAAATCAAATCACATAACTGCCAGAACCTCCAAGAGGTCCATCCTACTGACTATAGAGAAAGAGCAAGCTGAGGCAAGTACAATGGAGGCCTCAGTAAGATAAACCCTTCTAAGATTCAGGGACCAGATAGATCAGTAAGGTTTTTATAGCCAGGGATTTGAGACATGCCTGATGCCCTCAAAAGTGAAGGACACATGACTGCATTTCATAATGCTCCTAAGAAAAAAGCATAACCTGTTTGTGGGCCTCCTTGGGTTCAAGCAACTGCATGTGCAACCTATTTGTTGGGTGACACAGAAGACTATAAGCTCTCAGTGGTGCCTGGAGCAGGCAAGGGCTCTGCAGCAGGTTAAGGCTGCAGCACCAGCAGCTCTTGCTATGTAGGCCATATGACCCCATAGAAGCAAGATCTTTGGAAGCAAGGCGAAAGAGAGTTCTGAAGAAGCCACTTCTGGGTGGAGTGAACTTACCCCAAGAAGCAAGTGTATATGAGCAGTATGAGGGGTGGCTTGAGTGGATATTGTGTTGTCCCACCAGCTTCCCTCTACTAGGCCAAGTTACTCAGCTCACAGCTGCTAGAAGGCTCAAAGGGCTGCTAAGGGCTCCAAGCTGTGTCCCTCAGTGGGAATCACCTTTAGCTTCAAGAAACTTCCTCACTCAGAGACCAGCATATTACCAATGAGGGTCTAGAGTAATAAGGAAAAACAAAGGCTTGGCCCTCCTTCCTCAATTCAGAACAATTCGGAAGAGCTCTCCAGCTCCAGAGCTCCACGTGGGAATGCTAAGACCTCGGTCGCAGCCACACCACAGGTGAATTTTCCCTCTGCCCATTTCTGCCTTCTTCTCTTCCATAGAGGAGTAGCCCCAAGAGCACTGCACCAAGCCCACTGCACACAACTTTCCCCGCAGAACCTGTTAGAGGCAATGTGACCACACATGACAGTTCCTATGACCTTGTCTGTAATCATGACTATATCATTGCACTTTTCCATTTTGTTTTGCATGATTTCTTCAAGCCACCGTGTCATTGTTTTCAGTTTTCATTCTAGTTTTATGGCCTTTAATGTGGCTTTCGCCTCTGTGATGGTTTTGCTTCATCTTCCATTTTCTTCAGGAGCTCTACTAACTTGCATGCCATTTCTTTGTTATTTTTTCTTTGACCCATCTATTTCTTTTTGAGCTCTTTTTAAGAGCAATTATATCATATGTAATATCTGTAAGAATTTGGAAAATACTCAAATTGGGCCATATGAAATTGTATTTTTGTGAGTCAGAAATGGTCACATATGGACAACTTCGTATGGTTCAACTTAATATTTATTTATCTGAAGTTTTTCTGTAGTTTCTGGTTCCTTCCCCTTGTCATGTATGTTTTTCATTTTCTTTTACCTCATCTCTCTTCTCTATCTCACCCCCACTTTATTTACCACTTCTAGGCAAAGATCCTATATTTGTTTCATTTTATAAAATAACATTATATGTGAATGAAGTTCTTTATGTGCTAAAGAGTAATGTCAGAGGAGGTAAGGAAAGGAGTTGGAACCCTCTCAGTACACTTTTGGACATACTGTGAAAGATTTCTTCTCCCAAATCTGGAATTTCTTCTTCCCTGGGAGCATGTTCACCCTCAACTTTAGGTACTTAGTAGACCCATGTAGCTCACATACATTTAGTTCCCTAAAAGCAAAGCCCTGGAAAGGAATTCTTATTCAAGGAACTTGTGAGGGACTGAGGGATATTGGCTACAGCAGAGGAAGAAGCTAAGCAAAGATGAAGTTCCAGCTGAAGTCTTGCCTCAGACTGATCCTTCAGGGAGCTCTGGACCATTCATAATATCACAGAATTGCCCACGAGTTTCCCTTATTCGCCAGACATGAGCTGGAGCCCCCATCCCATGCCCAGGGACAGGGACGTAACCTATCACACATTTCTAAAGGAGGCAGCTCATCACGTTGTGAGATATTCTCTGGAGAAGGGAACCATCGCACCCAACACACCAGCAGCTGCAGGATGGACGTTCTGGCTGGAAACAGGAGTCTGGGCTTTCTGTGCTGCCTTCTGTCCTTCTTCCAGCTCGCTATGTCTCAGGCAATCACCCTGGGAGAGGCGACCAGACATCAAGAACTTGGTAATAGAAATGGCCTGCCTTCTTGGGTCTCCTTCTGCTCCCCACTGCATTCTCTCTCTGCGGTCACACATTCTGCTCTCCAGCGACATTTGCACCTCTCCTGGGGCCAGGTCACACCCCTTGTTCTCATGGTTTTAACCAAAATATCATTACCATGGTCTTTTACATGGAAGTACTTGTCTTTGGGGAAGTCTGCATCCTGCTCATAGCCCAAGGTGGCATGTGTCAGCTTTAGGCACGCTTCCTCTGCTTGGGCCAGTGTTTAGTTTTTGAAAGGTACACTCCATACTTTCTTGTCCAGGGTTTGTCAATTGCCTTGCATCCTTATTTGTGATGTGCTTTTTCTCTTCTCCTTTCTGAAAGTTTTCAGAAGCACTTGGGAAAGGCCAAGGGAGAAAGTCTCTCCATAGACCCTTTTTTCTCTTTTGTTCAATGGGAACTATATCATATACACAAAGTAATGCATATAAAATACATGTAAGGTTTAAAGAATGAAACTAACAAAACAACATAATCAAACAATCTGTATCATTATGCAGATGAAGAAAGAGAACATAGCCATTGTCTTCTAAACCCCATGAGTGCCAACTGGGGGGAGGGACACTTGTTTTGAATTATATTATACAAACTACTATTTTGAATTGTATTTTTACTACTATTATATTGAATTATATTTGACATTACCCTCGCTTTGCTTTATAGTTTTATGAGGTATGTCTGTAATTCCTAAATTAAATCCTGTTTAGTTTTTCCTGACTTTATATAAATGGAATTGTACCCTATTTATTCTTCTGCAAATACTTCCCAGGTTCGATAGTATAGTTTTGAGATTCCTTCATATTCAACACTTGGCTGTATTCAGCTTCCTATTCAGCCGAGTGCTCAATGTGAAGAAATCTCAAAACTATACTATGGAACCTGGGAAGTATTTGCAGAAGTATATACTCCTTGTGTCACTGTGTAGTATTCCTTTGTATGACTACACCAAAAAAAAGTATTTCTCTATCTTGCTGTTGCATCCAGCTTTCTAGTATTAAGAAGAGTGCTGCTGATAATATTGTTGTATCTTTCTCCTGATGCATAATTGCAGGAATTTCTCTAAGTCATGTGTCTATGAGTAGAGTTGCTGGATGACAGGGTATTCACATTTTCAACTTTACTGGATAATGCAGTTGTTTCCCAGAGTGACTGCATCAGTTTATACTCCCACCAAAAGTGCAGGAAAGTTTCCTTTGTTCCACCTCCTTACTGACTTCCACATCCTTAACTTGGTATTTTCAGACTTTTTATTAATGTTTATCTAGAGAGTAAGAAATTATATCACATTATGATTGTAATGTGGATTCCATCATCACTATAGTAGCTGAACATCTTTTTACATGTTCTTTGGCCATTCATGCTCTCTATGGTGACATTTCTACTCATCTCCTTTGTTCCACTTTCTTTTAGGCTGTTAGTCTCTTCTGTATTTACTCATAGATTTTATTAGATTCTAGACACTGTGCCAGTGTCAGTTACATATGTTGCAGATCTCTTCTCAAGTCAAATCAGTCTGTGGCTTGTCTTTCTAGTCTCTGATGTCATATAATAGCTAGATGTTATTCATTTTAATTTACTCTGATTTTGCAATCTTTTTATTTATTGTTAGGGTGTGTGTGTTGGGGGGGGCATGTTTAAGAAATAACTACCCTAAGGTCTTCAAGATATTCTTTCACATTTTCTTCTAAAAATCTTAAACTTTTATCTTTGATCTTTAAGACCTTTATCCATCTGGAATTAATTTTTGTGTATGGAATACAGTAGGGATCTATTTTCATATTTTTTAAGTCTGGATAACTAATACCACGTTCTGAAGAGCCTATCTTTTCCCCATTGATATACTGTCACCTATCAGTTTCCACATATGCATGGGTCGATTTAGAAGCTCTTGATTGTGTTCCATTGGTCTATTTTTCTATCCCTGTGCCAATGCCTCACTGTATTTCTGGACCATTAACATTTTATGCTGTTATCTGATAGGGCAACTATGCCTCTCCCCTCTTGTTCTTATTTTTCAGGAATGCATTGGCTCTTCTTGACCTTTGGCTCATCCATATAAATTTTGAAATTAGCTTATCAGGTTCCATGAAAATTCTGTCAGGATTTTCATGGCAACTGCATTCTATGCATACCAATTTTGGAAGAATTGTTATTTTTATAATATCAAATCATCTTATTTACAATCATGGTATGTCTCTATTTTTTTCAGACCTTTTGGATGTCTTTCAATAAAGTGTTTTCTCCAAAAGGAAAATTATAGAAGAGCAGTTAAGAACACATATTCTAGAAACAGATGCTGGTTTAAATTCCTATTCTGCAATTTATTAACTGTGAAATATGGAACAACTTATGTGATCTCTTTGGGTCTCGGTTTCCTCAGCTGTAAGTGGAACTAATTAATAGTACTTACCTCATACGGTCGTTATAAGGATGCATGGATTTTTGTATATTTATATGTTATATATAAATATATATGTAATATATACTATATATACACACAAACACAAAAGAAAACATATAAATCAAAAATATAATGTAGTTATAAAACAAAATATATCTAGGATAATAAAATCAAAGACTTTATATAGCACTTATCATGGGCCATGTACTATTCTAAACTATTTTATTCATATATAAAGTGTTTTGAATAGTGCATAGCCCATGGTAAGTACTATATAAGTCTTTGCTTTTATCATCTCTAGATACATTATATTTTATTTTCCTCCCATAAATAACATTTTAATTGCATTTATGCATGTAACTGATTTATACATGTGTCAGTACACACAGACAACTGACATTTGTATTAATCAAAACCTGAAAACTGGTTAGATTATCTTATTAATTCTAAGGAGTCTTGTACATTATTTTGAGCACTTTAGCAGATTATCTGCTAATAATATGGCTTCATCCACTCCACTTCTTGTATATTTGATTTTTTTTTCTTATCTTATTGCATTGGCTAATACTGCCAGTATATTGCTGAATACAAATAATACTGGCAAGAATCCTTTCTTGTCCCTAACTTTAAATGGAGATAATTTTATATTAACCACTGAATAAAATTTTGGCTATAGATTTCAGGTGGATACAGTGTATCAGGCTAAGAAAATTTCGTCTTCTATTTTGAGTTTGCTAAAAATTTTTATCATGAAAAAGTGATTCTTTAATTAGCTAATGTGACAAATAATATTTATCTATTAAACGTTGGACTAATGTTACATTCCTGTAATCATATGAACTTGGTCATAGTATGTTATCTTCAACTTTACATCCAATTTGCTAATATTTTGTTTCAGATGTTTAATCAATAATAAACTGTTAAATTGCCCTGTAACTTCCTTTTCTTGTACTGACTTTGTTAAATTTTCATTTTGAAGATATGCTGGCCTCTTTTAAACTTTCTGAAATATTATATAAGTTTGGAATTATTTGTTCCCTAAAAGCTTACCTAATACATAGAACTCTTTGTACCTGGTATCTTCTTTGAAGAGATGTTTTAAAATATTGAATCAGTACCTTAAAGGCTATAAAATCATTTCTTATTCAATTTTAGGGATTTTATTTTCCTAAGAATGCACTCATAATGTCTGAATTTTAAGTTATTATTTGAGCCTTTATTTTCTTTAATTACTTTTTAATCTCTGTTGCCTCAGTGCATAGTTATGTCTCTTTCATTCTAAATTCTGTTTACTTGTTTTTTTCTCATTATATCCTTATCAGTCTTGCAGACAGGTGCCGATTTCATTAGGATTTTCAAAGAAGCAAGTTTTATCTATTGCTCCCTTTTATTGACTCTGTTGTATTTCTGACCTTGACTTTACTACTTCCTAACTTCTTTCCTTGAGTATTTTCTATTATTATTTTCCACTGTTTAAGGTAAGACGCTTAACTCACTTCTTTTCAGCCCCTCTTCTTTACAATATAAGCATTTAAAGCCATAATTTTATTTGTAGGTACCAATCAAGCTGAACCCTCACAAGATTTGATTTATAAAATTTTCACAGTGATGTTTTTATTACATATTCACTATAAATCTTCTTTTACTTCTGTTATATTTTCTTCATTTTAGTCATTTATAACATAATTTTGTTGTTGCCTAAGAATGTGGTTTATAAGACTATATTCATTAAAATGCAGAAGCCTCATACTTGATCAATTATTATAAATGTTCTATGTGCACTTGAAAAGAATATGTATTCTTCAATTGTTTGTATGTGTTCTGTATACGTTTCTTAAATCCAACTTGTTAAATGTGTTTTTCAGATCTTCTCTGCCACTGTCTATCTGCTTGACTAGATCAAAAAAATCACTGGGTCAGTCACTGAGAGCAGGATGCTAAAATCTCCCACTTAGGCTGTAAATTTGTCAATTTGTCCTTATAGCTGCATCAGTTTTTGTCTTATATATTTTGAAGGTATATTGTTAGATACATTCAAATTTAGAATTGGTATGTATTGCAACTATTAATTTGTAGTGAGCTTTTATCTCTAAAATAATTTTGACCTTAAAGGCTGTTATATATGAGATTTATATACTATACTAGCTTTCCTTTGGCCTTTATCTACTTATGATTTTTTCCTATCCTTTAATTTCAACCTTTCTCTATTCTTGGATTTTGATATATATTTTGTAAATAGCATATATCTGGATTTCTGTTTCATTAGGCTTTTTAAATCCAGTTGGGCACTATTTATCTTTGAAGGGGGCATTTGGCCCTTTCATATGGCCTTCGATTTCTCATACATTTGAGTTTACTTCTACCATCTTATTTTCAACTTTTAAAAAACATTTCCTTCTTTTAGATTAATTTAGTCCTCCTTCCATTACAGTTTTTCTTATACTAGTTTTGGAAGTTATTCACTTTCTTTTTATGCTTAAGTTTAACAGTTATTAAAGTGAAAAGTTAATTGTCATAGTTTGGGCTCCCTGATTAACAGAATCTAATACAAGGGCTTGAAGGCAAATAATATATTTGGCAGGCAGCCAAAAAAGCAAAGGAGGGAGAGAATGGTGGGAAGAAGAGGAAAAACCCTTAGCAAGGGTCATTATCAAGGTTGCTACTATGAGCAATGGTAGGTTTTCTGCCATGACAGAATTCTGTCAGGTTTTCTGAGAAACTGAAAAATGACTTCTAGAATTTCCCACCTGAACGAATGATTTCTAGAATTATCCCTCTTGAAGTACAAGCAGTTATCTATCACTTCCCATTCCTCATTAATTGAGGGTTCCCACAGGGTCAATAATCCCCCAAACATCTATTCTGCATTTGCACAAGGGTCTGTTGTTCTCCAGTGACTTTGGAGAAGCTTTTCAGCATAAAAAGGAAAAGAGTGTGGTGCGTCCAGGTTGGATGCTTTCAGCATGAGTTCAGGGTCACATATCACTATCTACTACAGCTGCAACTGAGGAGAAAGAGGGCAGGACTATCTGCTACATAAATTATCTTTACTCTTCTCTCGAAAAAACAGGGATCATAGAATGCTTTAAATTCAACCACTCCCATCCTGACTTATTTGTAAGTGTCTAGGATTGTGGTTCTATTTTACTCCACAAATTAGGTATATTAATATTGTTTAATACAGTCAATGTTTGTTTCAATTTACCCATTTATTATTTCCTTTGCTCACCCAGCTAACTAGTATTTTAGACCCTCCTTTTGAAATCATTTTTCCTTCTTCCTAAATTAAAAGTCTTTGGCTGTTCCTTTAGAGAAGGCTGCTGTCGAAAATGCTCCCTGTGCCTGGTTGTCTGAAAATTTCTTTTGTTGTCCTCATTCATGAAAGGAGTTTCATTTGATAAAGGGTGCTATTGATGCAGGACAGGTAAGCCCCCAAATTGGGACTTAGCCTGGGAGGGTTCTTGGCTTCACACGAGAAAGATTTCAAGGGTGAGCCAGTGGTGTTAGACAGAAACTTTCACTGAAGCAGCAGTGCACAGCAGCAGCAGAGGGACTGCTCCTTGTGGACCAGGGCTCCCCACAGGCAGTACGCCCAGAGTAGCAGCTCAGACGCAGGTCTGCACTCATATTTACACCTACTTTTAATTAAATGCAAATTAAGGGTCAGTTTATGAATAAATTTCTAGGAAAAGTGTCACAACTTTTGGGTTGCCACGTTCATTGCCATGGAAACAGGTGGGGTGCCATGGTAACTTCTAGGTGTTGCCATGGCAATGGTAAACTGACATGGAACACTGGTGGGCATGTCTTATGGAAAGCTACTTCAGCCCTGGACCCATTTTAGCTAGTCCTCAATTTGGTCCAGTGTCCAAGCCCCACCTCTGGAGTAGAGTCCTGCCTCCTATATGTCATTATGTTGACAGTCATATTCTCTCTAAAGTGTGAAAATCTCATTTCCCTAAGTTCAGAATTTGATTGTCGGTATTGAGAAGTTATCACAACCGAATTTTCATTCCTTTAGGGTAATTTGTCTTTTGTTCCTGGCTGCCTTTAAGAGCTCTGTCTTTGATGTCCTGTAGTTTCACCGTGGTATATCTGGGTATGGATTTACTCAATGTAGGCTTTGGTGTCTTTTATCAAATTAGAAAAATTCTCAATCATTATATATCTCAGAGTAGCCTCTTTTCTCCTCTCTTTTTTTCTCCTTTTTCTATTCCAATGATAGAGATCCTGGACTCTCTCATTCTACCATCCATGACTCTCAACATCTTTTGCAGGTCTCTTTCAGATCTGTCCTTCACTTCACTAATCTTGTCTTCAACTGTCTGCTAGATTTTAACTTCATTTGTAATGATTTCTTATTTTTAGAAGTTCTATTTGGCTACTTTTCAATCCTGCCTGATCAATTTGTAATAATCTCTTGACAGGTTTTAATCCCTTCCTTTACTCCTTCAAATGAATTAAACATCTTTGCATTGAATTCTCTTTCTGCTACTTCCCAGGTCTGCAGTTGTGGTTCTGATTATACAGTTGCTTGTTTCTGCTGACTCTCACTAATGGTGGTTTGTGTCCTCATGTATTTATCAATTTCTCATTGTGAGCTTATGTTCCTAGGATCTTTATCTGTGGGAGTTTTCCAGGCCTGTGGTTAGAGTTTTACTCCAGAGAGTGTTTATATTTGTTTTTTCAAAATATCCAGGGACATTACCAAACTGAAAACTAAATTTTCAGCACATAATTTTTCAGGTCACACATGTAACAAATTCAGATCACCAAATATGCATGAAAGCATGAGGGACGGCTTGTGGATAAAAGTTCTCAGGGGAGAAATGTTCTTTTACTCTGTTCTACCCAGAGCCAACAGTCATGTTTTCTCATTGTCTCCCTCTGTAGGGTGGGTAACTTTTTCAGGTCGCTCACTGAAGGGCCCCAGCTTTATGCATGGGTAATTTCACTATTTTTAGATTGTAGCCCTTTTCTCTTAGGTCCTATATGTGCACACTTAAAACACAAAGGACAAATGCCAGCCTCTGTGGAAATCACTTACTTTGCTCTAGTTTAGCCACACTTCTAAAAGACTCATATTTTAAATCCCACATGTATAAGTTAGCTGTACTTAATGGGGGGGTTCATCTGAACTTTTTTTTTTATCTGTTCTTGCCCTCCATAGACTTCATTTGCGAGATTTCTGAACATACCAAGAAGACTCCTACGCATAAACGAAGAAGTTAATATTCTTTCTAGTGTAGTATGAAAGATTTCAAGACACACTCGTGTAAGAGCTGCCTCATAATCTTGAGATTCTTACCATCAGACACATACTTCTTTGAACCCAGGCACTAACCTGCAGAGGGGCCTGCTAAAATTGGAGTTACCAGGGAAGAGCAATATATAAGCCATTGTGTCCTGATAACCCAGCAGACACTGGCTAACTGTCATTTGGCCAGACTGGAAAATGTAGGGTTGGGGGAAACAAGGGGAAGGCAGGGGAGCTCTGGAGACTAACCCGTTATCTAGAGAGGGAAAGTGGTAGGGACAGAAATTAAAGAGAGAGACACATATCAGTGTTGGGGATTGAGGGGTTAGTTGGCTAGGGGATAGCAGGAGTTTCCCTAGGAACGCTCAGAGGGCAATTTGGGTGAGCAGTATGCAGAAACAGATAGGATACTAAATAAAAACCACAGTGTCTTAACTAACATCCTAAAGTCCAGCCCTGCCACCGGGAGAACCATAAATGAAAGGCATGTATAAAATGTGCATGTTTCGCATTAAAGCCATAGCCACAGAAATCAACCAGTTTCATTCCCTTAGATGGGAAAACTGAACCCAGACAGCTGACGATATTTGTCCAAGATCACATTGTGGGTGTTTGAGACTATGTCTTCAGATTCCTAGTGCCAGCACTCTTTCTGTCTCCTAACGGAACTCAACATTTTTGTCACCCAACATGGTGTGTTCATATAGAACCCTA
Organism: Rhinopithecus bieti; assembly: GCF_001698545.2. NCBI lineage: Eukaryota > Metazoa > Chordata > Mammalia > Primates > Cercopithecidae > Rhinopithecus > Rhinopithecus bieti. The sequence goes on from NW_016806471.1 coordinate 1,317,095, forward strand.
GTTACAGAAGGTATCATAGCATCATTTGGAGAAAAGTTAAGTGGTCAGATATGATTGGGAGATGTTGAGGTGGACAGAGTAAAGTACATTTGGGAAGATTCTTTGAATCCCTCTTAGTGTGGAAGAACTGGGATATGTGATGCTCAAAGAGAGGGGTATAGAATAGAGGATTTCCCAAATGTATTCAACCACGAGATCTGTTTCATAATTGAACATCTCAAGGGATCAATGTTCAGAAGAAAAGAATCTGGGGGATATTAAGCCATATCATACTGCTCTTCTAACTCTTTAACTTTTCCAAAATGTTTGTGGAATTCATGACAACAAGCATTTATTAAGCACAAACCATCTGCCCAGCCCTGTGCTAAAGCACTGGAGGACACGAGGATGAACAAGGTCCCTGACCCCAGAATGCTTGTATTGTCCTAACAATAGTCAGACATGTGCATACATAATTGTAAGCCTGCATAGAATATGATTAAGTACCTCTGGGAAATTATGATAATGTTTGGGGGTTAAAAGGTTGGAAGCTTCATTGCTGAACAGAATCTTTACATCACATCTAACAAACACCTAAAGTTCACTTTTCCAAAACTGAGTCTCTGATCCTAAACCTGCTCCTTTGTTAGTCTTCCCCATCTCGGGTCATGACATCTTTCTCTTTTCTCAGGCTAAAACCATTACAATCATCCTTGACTGTTCTTTTGCTCGCTCACCTCACAACCAATCCTTTACATGATTTTGTTGACTCTAACGTCAAAATAAATTCAGAATACAAACACTCCTCAACACCTTCACTACCACACAGGCGTACATTATGATCATCTCTCACTTAGATAACAGCCACCGTGTCCTCACTAGTCTCCCTGCCTCCACCCTTGCACCCCTATAATTTTCAACATGGCAGTAGATGGAATCCCTTTAAAATCCAAGTCAGGGCCGGGCGCGGTGGCTTATGCCTGTAATCCCAGCACTTTGGGAGGCTGAGGCAGGTGAATCACGAGGTCAGGAGATAGAGAGCAGCCTGGTCAACATGGTGAAACCCCACCTCTACTAAAAATATTAAAATTAGCTGGGCTTGGTGGCACATGCCTGTAATGCCAGCTACTCAGGAGGCTGAGGCAGGAGAATCACTTGAACCAAGGAATTGAAGGTTGCAGTGAACCGAGATCGCGCCACTGCACTCCAGCCTGGCAACAGAGCAAGACTCCATCTGAAAAATAAAAAATTTAAAAAAGAAAAACAAAAAAACCCAAGTCAGATTATGTGATCCCTTGGTTCAGAACAATCCAGTAGCTTCCCTATTCAACCAAGTGCAACGCCAAGTTTTTACAATGACCTGTATGGTCCTGAGTAATTTGGTCCCATTATCTCTTTGGCGATATATTACTCCTCTCCTCTTTAACCCATTTCCCATTTAAAAAAAAAAAGTGAAGCTCACTGCCAGGGCTCATTTAATTTTACATAAACACAATCTTTGTGGCTGAAGCAAATCTGACTGATTTCCAATGTGAAAATAAAATATAAAAACTGTTCTTGGAGTTATTTCTAAACAGAACTTGTCTCTAATCCTAATGTAACAGAAATGTATATGATGTTACATAAAAGAACACCTATTTCAAATTACAAGCCCCTCTCCCTAGCATTCCTTGCCCTGACTTGCTTTTTCAGCAAACACTTAACCTAATACACTAAATAAACTAATTATTCATTTCTTTATTGTTTCTCTCTCTCCATTAGAATATAAGCTTCATAAGAGCAAAGATATTCACCTGATTTGTTTCCTGCTGCTGCTTCTGCAAATAAAACAGTGCCCAGCATATAGTTCAATAAATACTTGTTGAATAAAAAATGAGCAGAACAAGTTGTAGGTATTGAGAAAGGCTTAATGAAGAAGGTGGCATTTGGGAAAACGTGGGGAAGAAGGGGCTGAGTGAACAGAATATTGAGAAGTCTCTCGAACTGCTTGCATCCTGGTGCAGCTCTGACAGTGGCTGCTGTCTGACCTTGGCCAAGTCACAGCCTCTCTCAGTTGCACTTTGATTGATCAGGGATTTCAGGATGGGATTCCTGAGACGGTCTTGGGTGTCTGGGGAGAAAAGGGAGCGTGTGGCTCTGCTCGTTTCCACCAGAGTGGCTTTGCACATTTCTCATGGACAAGTGGCATCCTGCACAAGACTGCATTTGAAAAGCGTTCCACTGCCAACAACAGAAAGCTTGAAAACCATTGCTCTTGGTGGTCTTGAAGGCACCTGCCCCTCTTTAGACATGAGATCACTGGACAACACAGGCTAGGAGGGTGAAGACGGACGGACCTTCCAGATGGTAGAAAACTGTCCCTTAGATCAGTCCGATTGGAAATCGAAGGGTTGAAGTCTACACCCTAGGGCAAGCAGCCTATGTTCCAAATCCTGAATCCCGCCACGGCCAAGCTGCTCACCCCAAAGGCTGGGTGTGGGGGACCTTCAAAGCCAATGTCCCACCCTGTCGCTTAGCGGGTGAAGAACAGAGCAGACAGCCCCGCTTGGGAAATTCAGCAGGTGTCAGAATTCAGTTTGTTCAACTTCCTGGGTAAATTAAGAGCCCAGGATTCGGCCCGGGCGCGGTGGCTCAAGCCTATAATCCCAGCACTTTGGGAGGCCGAGACGGGCAGATCATGAGGTCAGGAGATCAAGACCATCCTGGCTAACACAGTGAAACCCCGTCTCTACTAAAAAATACAAAAAACTAGCCAGGCGAGGTGGCGGGCGCCTGTAGTCCCAGCTACTCGGGAGGCTGAGGCAGGAGAATGGTGTGAACCCGGGAGGCGGAGCTTGCAGTGAGCTGAGATCCGGCCACTGCACTCCAGCCTGGGCGACAGAGCAAGACTCCGTCTCAAAAAAAAACAAAACAAAACAAGAGCCCAGGATTCCAGCCTCACACTAATTAAATCATAAGAGAAAATGATAGAGTGAAGAAAGACGACGCTGGAGTGGTTGAAAGCTGTGGAAAGTCTGTGCTAATGATAGCTGATTCTACATTAGCAAGAATGCCTTCGGTTACCCGTGGAATGTGCTGAAGCAGAGGCTTTTGTCAGGCCAAACACATCTGTGAATAATTGAACAATATTCATGTCGAAGGAGTCAGCAATTTATCAGCAACTTGGCCTCCACTTTTGGGAGTGAATAACTTTTTGAAAGAGGAGATTAAAACCATGTACATACTCACATGTTACTGTTGTTGCAAAAGGAAGTTCAGATCTGACAACTCTTGTATGTGACAATTTACAATATTAACTTGAAATATTCTGAATTTTATTTATGCAAGATTCAGAATCAGATACAATGAAGTTGGATACTCTCCGGCCCTCACCCTCATCAATACACATGATCACTCACAATCCCCCACCCCAGAGGCAGCTGCTTCTGCTGTGTCCATCTCAGAGACTCCAGGCAGTCCCTCTACCCACTCCCCTCCAGGGACCCTCAGCCTGCACGGTCATGGCTCAGGCCTGAAGGACTCTTCCTTTGGCAGAGTCCTGTCAGGTGTGCCCTGAGCAGCTGTCAGCACTCAGCTACCAGTCCCCATGCACCTGAGACCTCTAGGGAGGGCATTCCTTCAGCAGTGCTGAGGCCAGCCAGCCAACCAGGAGAGCCGCCGGGAGGAGCCCGGCTGTGAAAATCAACTCAGTACCAAGAGAAGAGACTAGGAAGTCAAAGCCAAGAAACTTAAAGATCGACCGAGCACAGCAGAGACAGTGTTTGTTGGTAAGAAACCCAAGGCCTAGGGCCGGGCACGGTGGCTCAAGCCTGTAATCCCAGCACTTTGGGAGGCCGAGACGGGCGGATCACGAGGTCAGGAGATCGAGACCATCCTGGCTAACACGGTGAAACCCCGTCTCTACTAAAAAATACAAAAAACTAGCCGGGCGAGGTGGCGGGCGCCTGTAGTCCCAGCTACCCGGGAGGCTGAGGCAGGAGAAAGGCGTGAACCCGGGTGGCGGAGCTTGCAATGAGCTGAGATCAGGCCACAGCACTCCAGCCTGGGTGACAGAGCGAAACTCCGTCTCAAAGAAAAAAAAAGAAACCCAAAGCCTGGAGAAGGACAGTGACTTGGCCAAGGTGTAAGAGTAGCAGAGCCACACGGTGCCCCTCAACTTCCTCGTGTCTTTCAGAAACATGGACTCATTCCTCCTCTCTGCAAGCAGAAAGGTGTTCTGCAAAGCAGAAAACATTTCACTAAACACTGAAGAGGAGAGGTTTGGAAACATCAGGAGGAATGAATTGCCAGCCTCCTGTACACATGGCAGAGCCCTGGCTAAGCAGGTCCCTGGGACTCTCAGTAACATATTCCTGTGAGAGGGCTCCCTAGAGGGAGAGGGAAGAGGAAAGGCAGCCCACAAGCTGAGTTTTCCCACCCTCCTCTGTATATATGTGTGTATATGCCTGTGTGTGGGTTTGTGTATATGCATGTATCTGTATATATATGCATGCATGTGTATATGTGTATGTGCTTGCATGCATGTGTGCATGTGTATATACATGCAGAGGTGCATATGTGTATATGTATATGCATGTATGTGTGCATGTGTCTGTGTACATGTGTGCACATGCATGTGTGTATATGTATGCATGTCTGTGTGGCTTGCATGCCTGTGTGTATGTAGGGGAGGCATATGTATATGTATTTATATCTTTGATCATTTTCTTCAGAGGATCAGAGACAATGTAGACCTTGAATGGAGGAAACTGCCTTCCTTAGGGAGTGATGCTGAGAGAATGACCCTGGTATTGATCTCAGCAAAGCTTGGTATTGCCATTCAGTTTGTGCAAGCTGGTCCCTTTCTGATGAGCCTTTCATGCCTGGTACTGCCCTCCTTGGCTACCAACCCACAGCCAATTTCCTTCCAAAGTCACAGCCAGGGCCGCCCTCATGCCCAGCCGCTAATGAAGCCCCTTTCCTCTCAGCTCCAAGAGAAGGATGAGTAGCCAGGAGGAGGGGATCACCTCCAGATGGGGCAGCAGTAATGTGATAGGATAAAAATAGAGGTGGTAGTGGCTAGCTTTAAAAGTAAATCTCTGCAGGGGCACCTTTTGATTTAGGATCCTGGAAGATGTTGAGTCCTCCCTTTCCAGGCTCCAACCACTGTCCCAACCCCACCCCCAGCACTGTCTCCCTCCTTACTGCCTGCTTCTTCCAAGAAAAATGCCCATATCAGAGGGTTTCCCGACTCAACAGCTCTGTACCCTGGAACTATCAGGTTAGAAAAAAGAATACACCACCAACCTTCTATGTGGTCCTGGATCAATCATGCTCCTCCGGGGACCTCAACTTTCATAGACATAAAATGAGGAATTGAGTTCACACCAGCTTTCTCCTCTCCCCTTCTCTAAATCACAAAGAGTATAGTGAGGGGTCCAGGCATGGGGCTGCCCTCCCCCTTAGCAGCCTCAAGCTGGCCTGTCCTCCAGGCCTCCTTTTATGCCACCTTCCTCCTCCCCACTCTGCTGTCCAATTCACCTAGCAGTGGTCAGCACTGCAGCCTTCAGAACTCTTTCACAGATGCAAATGACAAACCATGATAGAAAGAAAAATAGAACCTATCACCTCGCCCAATGGAGAGGTCTGAGGATTGACTAGCTTCACACCAGATGCATCCAGAGGCTTGGGCGGCAGCACCAGGACCCTGTTCCTCCTCATGTTCAGGTTTGGGAATTATGGTCTTGGGGTCATGCCCAGTCTTCCTTCAGGGGGGCTATGTGGTTGCTGAAGCCTGTCTATTCTTTCTGCTTCAATTCCAAGAGGAAACAAAGGGCTTCTCTTCCAGGAACTCCACAGAGTTCTAGATTTGCTAAGTGGATAAGCAGAGGTCGGGAGCCCAGTCCTGGGTGATAAGAGGCCTTGGAGTGGGGAACTTGAGTAGAGGTCAACGTCATGGCTCATCGTCCGTCAAAGAGAACTTGGAATCCAGGACAAATAAGCAACTGCTGAATGGGGGAGATGGATACTGTGATTCTGGGATTTCGGTAACATGATTTTGTATCAACAAAATGGGAAATGGCCTGTCTCAGGGAAAGGGGCCACAGCTACCAAACGAGACTTGGAAAATGAGAATTCTGCTTCATACACGCTGAAGAAGGGAGGTCAGAATCCCTCAGTAAAAAATGGCAAGAGCAGGCACCAAAGAGCAGGCACACACACACACGTACTGCAGAGCAGATGGTGCATTCCAGACCCGCCAACAGGGGCATCACCAGTGTTCATCCCTGTTTGCTAACTGGACCTATGGTATGTCCCTGACCCAGGTGGTTGGATCCTGCAAAGGCCACACTGAAGTCATCACCACCCACCTCTGTCCCCATCCGCCACCCTCTGTCCCTCGCAGGCTTCCCTCCTGCCCCAGACAGAGCCCCTCTGGGTTCCTCCAAAGGCATCTGCAGCCACAGAGCAAGTGAATCAGAATCGAGAGAAATCTCACTCCAACATCAGACGCTGCCTCTTTGCCCAGAAATCTCAATTTGTTTTCCTGCTGAACATTCTAGTTTGTAAATAACATTAAATAAATATATGTTGTTGTCTTACACTTAATACCGTGACAGCTGAAGAAAGCTGAGAATGGCAGTCTGCACCAGGCAAGCGACTTACACTTAGGAAGGCAGCGGGGGGATAAGCAGAAACACACAACAAGTCTGCAGTGGGGCCGAAGGGGAATTGCTGCCCCCCAGTCTCTCTGCCCCAGCATGCCCAGCTCTGATTCTCCAAATAAGAGTCTGCACATCCCAGACCTCCAACCAATAAAATGCCAGTAGACATGCTGGATGGATGGCATCCTTGTCCTTCCCTGGTACCTCCAGCAGGCAGCACACAGGCACACACATGCACACACACACACACACACACACACACACGCCATCGCATGCTGTCTCTGAAACCATGTCCTGATATTTTCCTTCTTCCTGCCTCCCCTTACCCCTCTCCTCCACCATTCTGAATCCTGCTCCTCCGTAAAGATCCAGTGCCACCTTCTCCAGGAAGCCTCCTCTGCCCTCCCCAAGCCCAGAAGAGCTCTTTTCTTAGGAACTCCCACTGCACCTTATATGCGTTTGGTCCTCCAATGCCCCCAGGTGCTAGTATTTCTCCAGCATCACATGGCAGCACACACAGGGGCAGGATAACCTAGCAAGCACAGTGTAGTTAGAATTAGCTTCACACTGGCTAGATTTTGGTCCTGGCTCTGCCATTTAATGGCTTTGCAGCCTTGGGGAATTTGCCTACCCTTGCTGGACCTGTCTTTTCATCTGTACAATGGGAAGGATGATATAAGCTACCCAGCTGCTAGGTTGTTACAAGGACTCAGTGAATGACTCTCTATAAAGCAGTCAGACCAGCACCTGGCAGGTCAAAGCTATCATCCTGTTCCCTGTTCTCCCAGCCACATCCTCAGCTCCCTAAGGGTTAGGACTCTCTTTTCTGTTGGCTCTAGAGAGCCCTGTATACAATGCAGGCTCAATACATGTTTGTTGAATAAGCATCTGCTGTATAGTTGGGAAGACACCTTGAGGAAGCCTGGTTATATGGGCTCTTCTAGACCGTCCCCGGTGAACCTGACAGTTGCTTCAAGGCCTGCTCCTTGCCCCTCAGGGAGGTGTGCACATCCATTTCTGCCTGGAAGTCCCAGTGCCTTGGGGAGGAAGGATAGCCTTCGTGATGTTTATTTTAGAAGCTGTTTTCTTTATGTGTACCTGGGTCATGACATCTCCAGCCCACAGAATAGCAAATACACCTTTTTCAATGAGAAGGCTATCAACGGAAACAATATTCATGACATTCAATTGGGAAGGCAGGAGGTAAATGATGAAATTAAAGATATTCCTGGTGGGAGACAAAGAGCAGAGAAGCCATGGAGCAGTGCGCACGGGCTTGGGGACCCACGGAGGCGGGGGAGTTGCTGGAGTTCTTGAGATGGTACCCGCTGTTAGGGGATCAGGAACGGAGGCAAACCAGAGAGACAGGCTGGAGATGCAAGGGGAGGGGAAGGAAGGGAAGTTGGAACAGAGAGGAAGGGGAGACAAGAAAAGCAGGGAAATTGGCGCTCAATCCCAGGCAGAGATTGTTGCTGCAAATTCAAGATCCCTCATTTGCCCTGCAATTAGATCTTGACTGAGATAGAGTTCAGATATCACTAGACTTTAGAAAAGGAGGGGCTAGAGAAAAAACAAACCTGAGTTCCCATAAAATTGATTATGAAGATTAAATTCATAGTGATATTTAAAATATCCAGAACGTAGTCAATGTTATTTACGCATTCTCCGCCTCATCATCATTATTGGACTTATAATGGTGACATCTGTTCACCAAACATGTCCCTGTGTTGTGCTAGACACCAGGAATAAGAGGTCTTATAGGAATAAGGAATAAGAGGAACATAGGAACATAGGAATAAGAGGAAGTCCCCACCCTGAGGAGGGAGGAAAGCAGCTATGGAGAAACGTCAATCACCACGCAGGTGAGGGAGGAGGCTGGAGCCAAAGCAGGGAGCCCCTTAAGCTGCAGAGGTCAGAACTCTGGGGTTGGTCTTTGTAGAATCAGCCTGTTTCCTCTTCTGTGCACCCAGAGCTGGGCTGGCAGAGTCTTGAAGCTGGTCTGGCTGAGGCATTCTGTGCCACTCAGATATGCAGAGGCTGGGCAGGGCCAAGATGCTACAATCCCTCATCCATCGTGCCTCCTCACTCAAAGCCAGCCTGAACTGCCCTAGACCTTGGACGAGGCTTCCTCTTATCAAGGTCGCTCTGGAAATTCTGCTTTCAAATTGTTTCCCTGGTTCAATCAACTTTCACATTCATAATACAACAGAGATCTACAGGGCCACTGAGCTGAAAGCGGCTGTGGCTTTTCATTTCCTGGCATGATTAGGGGGATAATCACTGTGCTTGGAAAAATAATAAAGCTGAAGTCTAAAGTGGGATCAAAGCAAAGAGTCTGGCCACACACACAGGCCTGGAGACACAGTGACACACCGGCTCAAGCCTTCCCCAAAGGGCAGGAGAAGGGGAGAGGCCCTCTCAGGCAGCCTGTGGAGAAGGCTGCAAATCAAACACGCAGTTGCTCACTGAGCACCCGCACCGATGGCACCAAATGGAAAATGTCTTCCACACGCCCATCAAACTGGGAAAGCAGAGAGTTGAATACAACAGCTAGAAGGAGAATCGCAGCCTCATCTCCCCAGCAGGGAAGAGAGAGCGGAGATGAGAGGGTGCTGACTGCCATCTGCTCAGCAGAAACTGCCCCCCAGCCACCAAGAAACAAGGAGAAGCTGCCTAGCTGGAGGAGCTGGGGACATGTACAGCTGTAAGTGCTGGGGTGTGGGGCTCAGGTTGGCCACACCACACAGTTCCTAGGTAAGAGACCTCGAGGTGTAAGTGAGAGAACATGCGAATGTATCCAAGGTGCAAGCTGTGACCTTACAAACCAAGAGCCTGTGCATCTCTGTTTCCCCATTTGCCTGGTGGAGGGAGAAAGTCCAGCCCTGCCTCCCCCATGTGACACTGAGAAGTAAGAAGCCAGACACCAAGTAAACTCTTCATCCTGAAGGGCTGCAGGACATGAAAAGGACTCCAGCTGGGCTGGCCAGACAGGGCTGCTCCCAGAGGAACCAGAAGGGAGAGCCAGAAGGGCGGACAATCCTGGATCAAAGAGAATGCTCACTGGGCCCCTGAGGTGGTGCCTGGGTCTTAGACATGCAGGTGGCAGCTGGAGGCCTGGCAGGGGGGGGCCAGGAGACTCCCATGCAAGCCCTAAGGAAGGATGCACAGTGTGCTTGGTAAGACAGGCTGGCTGGAGAGTCAGGGCTGCACATCTAGCTCCTGCTTTGACCTTGACCCCTGCCTCTCCCAGCCAGTCACTGCATCGGAAAAGCCAGTGCAGTGCCAGCCATGTTTTCCTCCCCAGGCCAGGCCTGGGATCCCTCATTTGTGAAATGAAGGGGATATCTGAGCCCTGCCCCATCCAGAGTGTTCATTGCAAGGCTCATTGAGAGAAGTGGGTTTTTGGATAAGGCCCCCATGGAGGGTTGGTTGGGAGGACCTATAAATCTCTTCCACTATCAGGAGAGAAATCTGAGGGTCAGAGAAAATCTCCACACATGGTACCACCATTCATCCCCAGGGTTAATGCAAGAACATTTTGTGGTGATATCCACGCCAGGATAAAAGGAGAATGTGCCTTTAGCAAAACAAGGTCAAGGTTATTATTTCTCAAGGAATAGGGACACATTCACTGGTTTTTTCCCCTAGACTAGAGGGAGAATTCCTCATGTAGCCTAGACTGGGTAGTCTATCAAGAAAATTTATTTTCAAGGAAGCAAGTTACATTTGCCTTCGGGACCCTCAGGAGGAATACCAGCAGCAGCTCTGTGGGTGGAGACGTGGGTCTGAACTTGAAGCTGCAGAGGTTTTTCTTTTGCTCTGTGCCTCCCCTTTCCCTTTCTCAAGTAAGCAAATGTTGAGCAGAGGAAGACTCCACTGGCTTTGGCTGGAGCCTGGGAGAGCAGCTCAAGCAAGGCTCAGTGGAACAGGGCTCAGACCTGCTCAGACAGTGGTCAGTAAAGGTCAGGATATCCAGGAGCAGAAGACCAAAGCCAAGCTGGGGAGGACGTAGGGCACATTTGAGGAATGCCAGAGCTTAAAATGGGGCATCTGGAAAAAATAAGAACCTGCTGGAACAAAGAAAACAGTAAGAAAACAATAGCCCCAGCATTTTGGGAGGCTGAGGCAGGAGGATTGCTTGATCCCAGGAGTTTAAGATCAAACTTGGCAACATAGAAAGACCCTAATTTCTAAAAAAAAAAAAAAAAAAAAAAAATAGCCAGGCATGGTGGCACATGCCTGTAGTCCCAACTACTCAGGAGGCTGAGATGGGAGGATCAGCTGAGCTCAGGAGTTCAAGACTGCAGAGACCTATGATCACACCACTGCACTCTAACCTGGGTGATAGAGCGAGACTCTTGTCTACAAAAATAAAGAAAACTAAACAAAATCTCACCCTCGCATGAAACAAGGGAGCAAGTCAGCCCTTAAACACTTCTATGCAAAATAAAGGCTCAGGTTCCTACAGGAGGCCAGGGGACACACACCCTGAATGGGGAAGCCGGAGGCAGCAGAGTGTGGGGAGAGGTAGCTCCTTCCACTGTCATTTTATGCATACAGGCCTAGCCCCTTGCTGGCCCCCAACCAGAAAGTGTTCCTACAGACAGTTTTGCAGTGAGGAGGACCCGGGCCTCAAAGGGCCTCCTCTGAATTTAAGTTTCCTCATTCATAAAATGTGAGTGATAAATAATACATCTCTGTGTACACCAAGTGTAGGGTGAATGTGATAAACACAGGGAAGTACTTTATAAACACAAAGCCACTCACAAATAATTGGAACTATCACAACACTTTTCTTCTAAAAGTAGTTTTTGACTTTGTTTTTTGTTTGTTTGTTTGTTTGTTTTTGTTTTTGTTTTTTTTGAGACAGAGTCTGGCTCTGTCGCCCAGGCTGGAGTGCAGTGGCCAGATCTCAGCTCACTGCAAGCTCCACCTCCCGGGTTCCCGCCATTCTCCTGCCTCAGCCTCCGGAGTAGCTGGGACTACAGGCGCCCGCCACCTCGCCCGGCTCGTTTTTTGTATTTTTTAGTAGAGACGGGGTTTCACAGTGGATGGTCTCGACCTCCTGACCTCATGATCTGCCCGTCTCGGCCTCCCAAAGTGCTGGGATTACAGGCTTGAGCCACTGCGCCCGGCCTGTTTGTTTTTGTTTTGAGATGGAGTCTTGCTCTGTCACACAGGCTGGAGTGCAGCGACACAATCTCAGCTCACTGCAAACCCTGCCTCCCGGGTTCAAGCAATTCTCCTGCCTCAGCCTCCCAAGTAGCTGGGATTATAGGTGTGTGCCACCACACCCAGTTAATTTTTTTTTTTTCTTTGTATTTTTAGTAGAGATGGGATTTCACCATGTTGGCCAGGCTAATCTTGAACTCCTGACCTCAAGTGATCCACCCGCCTCGGCCTCCCTGAGTGCTGGGATGACAGGCGTGAGCCACCGTGCCCAGCCTTGACTTTGTTTTTGTACTTTTGGCTGGGTTTTACAAAGAGAAAAAAGACTGGAAAGTCCTATTCTCAAGATGTGTTCATGTTCCCATCTCCTCTTCTCACTTAACACGCTCTCCCTGTGCAATCACATTCACCTGAGGAGTTCCAGATACTCTCCATGTGTTCTAACTCCCAAATCATCCCAGGATCTGGACAGCCTAGTGGATGTTCTCTACTTGGGTCTGCCTTAAGGCCTAGATTAGTCTACTGAGGCTGCCACAACAAAGTGCCATGGACTGGGGGTTTCAATGACATCAATTTATTTTCTCACAATTCAGGAGGCTGGAAGTCCAGATCAGGGTGTTGGCACGGTTGTTGTTATCTGAACCCTCTCTCCCTGGGGTGTAGATGTGTCTTCCATGGTCACCCCTCTGTGCATGTCCCTGTCCTGCTCTCCTCTTCTTGTAAAGACACCAGTCCTATTGCATTAGGGCCCAGCACAGTGGCCACATTTTAACTTAGTCATCCTTTAAAGACCCTGTCCTCAAATACAGTCACATTCAAGGTACCGGAGGTATCCAAATTGCATGCTATCGCATCTCTACTAAAAATACAAAAAAAAATTAGCTGGGCATGGTGGCACACACCTATAATCCCAGCTACTCCAACATAGAAACATGAGGGGGGACAAAATTCAGCTTAAAGCAAGACCCATCTCTGCTGTCAGCAACTCCAGGGGAGGCTTTCCTGAGCCTCCTGTATCAGGCCAGGAGAGGCGGCCTTGATGATGCTGCTTTTACATCTATATGGTTTGTCCCCTCCAAATCCCATGTTGAAATTTGATCCTCAGTGTTAGACGTGGGGCCTAATGGTAGGTGTTCAGGTCATAAGAGTGGATCCCTCATTAATAGATTAATGCCCTCCCTGAGGCAGGATGGGGCTGGGGAAGTGAGTTCAGCTCTATTATTGGTTGTCAAAAGGGCTGATTGTTAAAAAGATCCTTGCACGGGGCCGGGCGCGGTGGCTCAAGCCTGTAATCCCAGCACTTTGGGAGGCCGAGACGGGCGGATCACGAGGTCAGGAGATCGAGACTATCCTGGCTAACACGGTGAAACCCCGTCTCTACTAAAAAATACAAAAAACTAGCCGGGCGAGGTGGCGGGCGCCTGTATTCCCAGCTACTCCGGAGGCTGAGGCAGGAGAATGGCGTGAACCCGGGAGGCGGAGCTTGCAGTGAGCTGAGATCCGGCCACTGCACTCCAGCCTGGGCGACAGAGTGAGACTCCGTCTCAAAAAAAAAAAAAGATCCTTGCACTCCCCTTCTCGTTCCCTCTTGCTTCCTCTCTCGCCATGTGATCTCTGCACACACCGGCACCCCTTCACTTTCTACCTTGAGTGGAAGCAGTCTGAAGCCCCTACCAGAAGCAGATGCTGGAGCCATGCATCTTGTACAGCCTACAAGATCATGAACCAAATAAACCTCTTTCCCTTATCAATTACCCAGCCTCAAGTATTCCTTTATAGCAACACAAACGGACCAAGACAGCATCCTCTTGAAGCACCTCTCACTGCTGAGCTATTTCCTGAGTCTGTGTCTCCTGCCAAACTATGACCATCTGAGGGCAGGACCCTGACTCTTCCCTTCTGGGGCTTCAGTACCTTCCATGCTACCTGAGAGACAGATGGCATTCAAGACATTTCCAGGGGCAAATGAGTCATTAAAGATCCACCGTGCCCATCCTGCTCAAAGAAGGAAGCTATCCCATAGCATTTAAAGAATGCCCATTCCAGCACACACCGTATTAGAGCCATGTAAAGGCCAGGTTTGATTTCTTGCTCCCTTTTATTGTGTGATCAATAACTTCTCTAAATCCTTAAAAACAAGCTGCAGGGCAAGACTAGAAAACATAAAAGTGGAGAAAAGGACAACATTGAAGGAGCCTGCAAGAAGCACGATTAATATGACATTGGCATTACAAGGATATCAATATTAATAGCAATATTAGTGCCAAAAAGCATCAGCGTCAATATTTTGCAGTTCCTTACAAACACCTTTAATGGGTGATGACAGATGGGCGATTCCTGGGCGGAACTGAAATGGACTATTATGAAGGCTGGTGGGAGATGGGAACCCAGATCTGTGCTCCTCCCTGAGAGAAACAGCCTTCATGCCATCTCCCCTTTGTCTTCAGCTAACTGCAGGGTCATTTCAGAAGCTCAGGCAGTACCCTGGATGTCCCCAGGGATTTTCCTCAGAGATTGAAGAAAAAAAAAAACTATCATTCTATGAACTATCGATGTCACTTGTGAATAAGGTGTTGATTGCAGGTTGAGGATGTGAATGTGGGCGCCCCACTTTAAGCAGGAAATGTGCTCCCGCAACACACGATGGGAACGTGGCCTATTTGAAATTGCATCTTATTGCACATACACCAGGGGGCTCACCCTTTCAAGAGATTCTTTAGAAAATAATTTATATGACCAAGAATTCTTTTGTGAAATGAATGTAGGTGTGCTCTCCCTTAAGCAAGTCTAATTTACAAATTCAATTTAATTCAACAAATGTTTATTGATTACTTTTTCTGTATTCAGGGCATTGTGCCAGTGCAGGTGATAACAAAGATATCTAAGACATGATCCCCGCCCTTCGGAAACTCATACTCTGACAGAGGGAGACAGACAAGTGAACAAATACGTCTGCAAACGTGGTAAATGCTATGGTGAAGACACACTTAAAATTATCTGGGTATCAAGATAAACCAAACAATTTATTAATAATGGAATAGTCAAGTAAAGCTGCAGGGAAAGCAAGGGCCAGTTAAAGGAAGGGAACAACTGGAATGAACCTTGACGTTTAAGAGTTCACCAGGCTGGAATGTGGCCACATCCTACATGATAAGCAACCAGTGTGCCTATGCACAGAATAGCCAGGGGTGGTGAGGGAAGGATCACAAAGCTGAAATAGAGGAGAAGGTTTTGGATAGACAGCACACTCTAATGGAGGATCAGATTCAGCCAGACTCAAACCTTTATTCTTCACCCACTCAGCTGATATACCTAAAAAGTCCTCACAGGATTCCTACAGTTAAACAGCTCTCCTGCCGCACTTATGATATGACTCGATTTACAAGATGTTGATTTATGTCCGTAAAGAAACTCATTAATTTTGTGGAAAGAGATACATTTGTAAGAATAGAATTGCCACGTCTGGGTGTTCTCAGAAATGCAGTAAAAGAAAACACTGCTGGAGCTCATGGTTGGCTGCACAGGGCACACAGGCAGCCCCAGGAAAGTGAGGCTCAGAAATAGAAAAAGTCCATTTGAATGGAAACTCTTCTAAATGTGTCAGAACAGAGTAAGGGAGGCACAGATCCACTCCCGGGAGGCTCATGGTGTCTGCATTAAGGAGATGGCAACCCACATTTCTCTGAACGCCCCTCTCACCTACATGGAAGTTGACTCCTGGTAGGTTTCAGACTTCCGGGTTCACAGATTTCCCACCTGTTCTGCGACCCTTTTCTGTCCACCAGCTGCTCTCCCCAATTTTCATTATTTTTAGAATTATAATGACGGCCAGATGGAGCAAAGTCATCTTTATCACTATTATCATGAACATCACCATCA
Source organism: Rhinopithecus bieti (assembly GCF_001698545.2). Taxonomy (NCBI): domain Eukaryota; kingdom Metazoa; phylum Chordata; class Mammalia; order Primates; family Cercopithecidae; genus Rhinopithecus; species Rhinopithecus bieti. Next base: position 1,332,766 of record NW_016806471.1, read on the forward strand.
CTTTCCAGGCTTGTAGTTTGAAAACTACACGCTTGTTCATTTGATCCTGGAAAGGATCCTGAGAGAGACATAGGCTACAACCTCCAGGTTCTAAGAGAGGCATCTGTGGCTCAGAGAGGTTGCTTAACTTGTCTGGGGTCTCATGGCAAATTATTTGCAGAGATAAACCTAAAGCCAGGTCTGGCAACGATTGCGAGCTACCTCCTCTTGCTGCACTCTTTCCAATGAGAGTTGAGTCAGCCTCATAGGATGCCAAAGCAGCCAGCCAGCTATGAGGTGTGGATTGAGAGACCTTGCAAAGATCTCCTGCCTCCCAATATTTCCCTGTCTAACCAGTCTCAAGGCATAAAGTTGCACCATTTGGTATTATGTGTGTGTTTGCGGGAAGGAATAAAGATAAACAGCTTTGACTTATAGACTTTTTAACTTTTCAAAAGTCCTTCCACATGTTATACCACAAAACTCACCTCATGGTAGGGCAAAGTCTATCTATATCTGAGATGCTTTTCACTGCCGAGTGCAAGAGACAGGCAGAAGTGCTCAACGCTATCTGAAACATAGAAGTCTCTATGAAGAGATGGAGTAGCTCCAGGCTGTGAATAAAGTCATATAAAGAGGTCATCCAGACCTCCAGTTCTTCCTAATTTTCTGCTCTGCATCCTGGCAAGCTGACAGCTCCCCTCTTGGACACACAATGGCTACAGTGGGTGCTCCAGGCATCTCTTCCTCACACAGCTGAATCAGAAGGAAAACAAAGTATATCCCCATTTTACGAGACCAATGAAGACAGTTTTGGACACCCCCCACCCAGTAAACTTCCTTTTACTTATCATTAGGTACAGCAGGGCCACCAACTCACCCTTGATCTGTCCTGGCCAATGAAATGGGATTGCACTGACTGGTTTCATCTGATCGGCTTTCTTCCCCTGAAAAAGGCAGGGCTCCATGAAGCCCTCATTTCTGGAATAAGATCTAGGTTCCGTTAGTGGAGGAAGGTGGAATAGCACCTGAATGGGTGACTAACATCTTCTGCCACTTATCCCCAGGTTTAGATTCTTCTAGAGGCCCCATTGAGGAGCTGACACCACATACATCCCCGCCCCCAGTAACAGTGAAGCTATTATCAGCTTTATAGGAGCATAATTGTTAAGTGTTGTAACACTATCAGCTATTAAGGCCTATGTTCCTTTATCAGCTGTTATTAATCCTATTAGGAATTTGGTTTAAAAAAAAAAAGGTCTTGTTGTAATTAATCCCACCAAGTTCTGATTATGTTTCTAAAAGACCACAAAACAAATAAAGCACCAAGAACTGGATGTTAAGCTAGGCCGGGGATCCAGAGAATAGGAACCCATTCCAAAAAGGGGTTGGGAGGATGTTCAGATGCCAGGGCAAGGCAAAAATGGTAGGAGGAAGGGGCCACAGAAATGTCACTCCACCCGGCATGACAGCCTAGGACTGACCAATCCCAGGGTACCCCAGGTGGGGCTGTGAAGTTGAGAAACTGAATCAGGTACACATTGACTACAGGAAACTCAGCAACTCTCAGGCCAGATGAAGCCAGACCTCTGAGGCTGACCCAGTTCTAAACGCCGCTGTCAGAACTGCTCTTTTTAATGATAAATACTTTCACCGGCAGCACCAAATTGCATCTCATACTTTGCCCAGTCCTCCCCTTTGCCTGTCTGCTTTTCTGATATTGCAGTGGCGATGGGTGGTTTGAGGCACGGCCAGCAGCAGAAGAGGGAAATGTTACAGGTGTAGGTGCCCTGAGCCTCCTGGGTAGTATTTCCTAGTTCCCAACAGACAGTCATCTGCACAAGTTATAAACAAGACATCAAAATTCGTGGTAATTCTTGGGCGCCCCCCCATTCATAAGTTATTCCCTATTTTTCATAACACTTCATCTATGTGTTTTTAAATAATAATGAGTGAATATAATAAACAGTGAATCATTTTCAGGTTATCACAGAAGTTTTTATTAAAAACATCATAAATGTTTTTTATCGTCATAAATGGTTTATTGTTATTATAAAAATATTTTATGCCAAGATCGTACACTGCAATAAGTATATACTTCAAGATTATATAATTCAATATAATTCAAGAGCATAAACTTCAATATGTAAAATTGATCTCTCCCCGATAGAGATGTTTGATGATCAAAAACATTAAAAGAAGTGAAGGGAATATCAGCAGAAAAAACGAATGCCAAATAAAAGTCACTTAAGAATTAAAAAATCACAGCACAATATTTAATATTGAAATGCTCATTTAAATTCTCAAAAATGACATATTAAAACACACAATGCAATAATTGCCCTACCTAAAAGTTTCGATCTTTTTGTATCTGTGACAAATATTCTGGACAGAAAATTTCTTTCATTTTGCACTGACGTTTTTCAAATGGATAAGATTGTGTCCAAAACAACTTCAAGCTGGCATTAAGGTCCATGGTGCTTTACAGAAGCTCAATTCCTTTTTTAATGGCTAAAGCATTTTGTCTGCTTGATCTGACTTTGGTTTTGTCTTCAAATTCATTACTGCTTCTGCTAATTTAGATTTTTAAATCAGTTTCCGCTTTAATGGTGTTGTATTCCCACAACATCCAAATCTTCTCTTTGCATTTCTGTTAAAGTATTTGCAAATAACTGTAATGTAACTTACAGCAAATATTCAAGCTATAAACATTTTGGGGTAGTAATGAAATAAAATGACTTTTAGATCTCCTAGCAAGCGCTCCTAACAGCACCACACAGAATCACATGCTGAAATTGCCAATGTAATGACTTATTTCACTTCCAAAAGATATTATTTCCTGAAACACCACCCACAGAATTTGTATAAAGTTATCCATGTGTATCATCTTACTAATATTTATTTTCTCTGCAATAAGCACTCACCACTGGCAGCAGACAGGGCAATGAACTCACCCTTCTCACATGGCAAAGACTCCAAGCACCTGGCTAGACTGACTGCTACTCTCCCACCTGCTCCTGTCCAGGTCCTGGAAATTTTGACCTTGAGCTTTAACTCCTGTGGTCAGGAGTTTCTACTTTATCTCGGTAGATTCTTTCAAAGCAGTAACATCTTTATGTTGACTGTTAAGCTTCAATCATTCTTGAAGGAGACCTGTACTGCTTTTCACCATGTACCCAGTTTCTCAACTGATTTTTCTCACGATTTGGAAAAACACACGCATTTCCTGAGAAATTCTGGAAAAGAAGTCTCGTCGAGAATACTCTAGGGAGCCATCACACGGGTGAGAGGAAAGTCTTGCCAGGCACGGCTAGTCCAAGTCAGACACTGGATGTGGATGTCTTGAGCCCCTTGCCCTGCCCCGGGCTGGAGGGCAATGGTACCAGTGCACCCCTTCTTGATTACCTCCTCTCCTCCCTCTGCCACAATTCCTGCCCCCTCTCCAGTCAATTCACCCAAGGCTCATCCAGAACTGTCTGTCCTTCTCCCCTATTTCCCCAGCTCAAATTTACCCTCTTCCTTCTCTCTCCAGTCCCAGCCAACATACAAACACCTCTACTTCCAACATTGTTATTTTCTGAGCAAAATCAGTATCAGCCAGGAGCTTGTCCTAATCACCACTGTGACAATTAAAGCAATTCAGACTAAAGTATGAATCATACATCAATTTCCACTTACTATCAGTATAATGTTGAAAATATCGCCTCTTCATACTGAGCCTCAGTTTTTTGATCTGTGAAATGGGAGATTCAAATTCCCAGCTCATATTTTTGAGAAGACGATATAATACAGGTAAAGCACAGAACTGTTGAGTGTTCAGAAATTGTGAGTTTCCATCCTCTTTCTCCAAAGTGTATAGTATTAGAATTTTAAAGGAAGAGCTTTTGAGTGCGCATGGGTTAGATATCAGTCACTTGAATTGCAAGCCCCATCCTCAGAGCAGAATCAGCTGTATTTGTAAATCCAAACGAAGAAGGGTGGGCAAATTCCTCTCTTCTTGTTCACCAAAAGGTCTATATTTACTAACCCTGTGTCAATTCCAGTAACTTCCCACTTGGCATATTTGTGAAGTACGATTTGGATTAAGAGGCTGGCCCACTAACCCAATACCTAGCCCACTGCTGCCCCCAGCGCCTGGACTAAAGTAAATGCTCAATTAATGTTTGCCAAATTGAATTTCCTTCTCCCTGGATTAATCGGTGGCAGAACAGAGGAGCTGGCTCCCTCTGGGGTGGCTCCACTGCCCACAGCTTCATGACTCATGTCTCTGAAGGCTTTGCAGTGGCCACCCCCTTCCTTTGCCACTGACCTCGCCTGCTTCTTCAGCATGTTTATGGACATAATTACAGCATGCTATTGATTTCCTGACAGCCGCCTTGATGTAACTATTTTACAGAATCAAGCTAATTTCATACATTGAGGTTTTTATGGTCTCTGGCAGACTCAGCCCAAGAAGTCATTCTGTCTCCTCCCTGGGCACTCCTGCCCCTTCTCAGAATGCAGCCGCTCCCAGCCCCTCCTCCCAGGGAAGCTCTCTGGGCTCCCCTGCCATCCGGAGCCTCTGTCTTCCCTTGCCAGCCCCACCCTCATGGCCACATGAGTCAGCTGTGTCACAGGGAAACAGGGAGGTCTTCGAGGTCCCAGGAAGGCAGGGTGGCACATCTGGGAATAAGAGGGGACCCAGGGATTCCTCTCACTTTTAAACATGAGTGTGCCCCACTTCCCTATCACACTCTGCATCTAGTCCTGGGCTCATTCCAAAACCCCTTTTCTATATGTATCTCCTAATGACAGCTTACAGCAGACCCTAAGAGACAATCTTATCTAATCAACATGCCAATCCTGTGGTTATGCTATTTTGTCCATTTGACAGATGTGGAAAATGAAGCTAGAAAAAAAAAAAGGAGCTTGCAAGGAGCTTGCAATATAAAATATTAACAACTAGCATATGAACACCCCTCACACAAAGGCTTCCATGAGTATTCTTCTCCAGTTAGAGGTAAGGGTTGCAGCAGCAAGATGTAGACAGCCAGCCTTCTCAGGCTAAGCCCTTTCCTCACACTGCAGCTCCTTGCTGTGGCTGTTCCAGGTCCCAGGCAAGCACTTCTCCTACACACCACCTAGTCTTGCTGTGCTACACTTACACACCCAGACACAGCCCTCCTCTGCCTGCCAATCCAACTCTGATCTGTCCCTGAAGAGTTTCCTCTAGTCCCATCCCTACCAGGGAAACTTCCCTTATAACTCCATCCTTCAGTGACCTCTCCTTACTCTTAACACAGTGTACGTGTTGTCTATGTTATTAGATAATAAATGTACCAAAGTGGATATTTAATAAAATTGAGCCCTATTCCCCTCATCCCTTAAAGTAGTGGGCCTGGGTTGGTTCAATTTTCACCATTCATTTCCCCAATGCGTGTAAATTGCTCCACTTCTGAATAGCCCCCATCTTCTATTTAGGGAATGACAGGACACCAAGGAAGCTGAGTTCACCCCTAGTTCCAGAAGTGAGACCCAAAACCAAGGCCAGGCCAATCAATACATTCATGTGATATAAGGTGGTCCAGTCAGAGCGAACACCTAGACGGTTGCAAGGGATGCTGGACAAGAGACTTGTTTTTCCTGCTGGATATATAAGAGAGAGAGAGGAGAGAGCCTACTCACAGTAGAGCTAGCACTAAGGAAGCAAAGTCAAGCATTGCAGAGAGAGACAGAAAAACTGGGTCTGGGTCAAACATTTTGTACTGCAAGATCAAGCCTTGCCTGAAGCTAGCACAGCCCTTTATCCAAGACATTTCAGTCACATGAACCAACTCATTTCTCTGTTTAAACCAACCAGTTTTAGTCAGGATTTCTGCACCCTAAGGGATTCTAGTGCATGTTCTTGAATGGTGACTTTTTTTTCTGATGCATATAAATGCAGAGGAAGCATGACTCTCAATTTAGGCTTTGAATTTTTATAAGAGAATATCGAAAGACATTTGGCTCCACTGATCCTTTTATATGACTTACTGGATTTTTGTTTTATCTGATTACAAAATAATGCATGTTCATTAAAACACATTAGAAGTCCCATCATGAAAGATTACTACTAAAAACCAAGATATATTTACTTTTATTTAAATATGTATCATGTTTTACAAAATTGGGATGAATCGTGATGTGCACGTGTAATTTTGAATCCTGCTTTGGTCACTTAACGTCAGCAAGCTAGCACAACGGAAAAGAAAAAGAAAGAAGCCAGAATGCCTGGATTCAAAGCTGTCCCTATCATGCATATCTATCTGACCTTGAACAAGTTATAGAGATCCCGCCATGTCTCAATGACTTAGTATGTGAGGAGAATATAATGATAGTACTTGATTTACAGAGGGTTTGTGAGGATTAAATAAGATTAAATTACATATTTAGTGTGGTACCTGTCATATAGTGCAAGCTCAATACTGCACAGGTTGAATCTCAGATGCTAATGGCTGTTCAAGAATACCCACTGGTAGATATCTCCCATTATGGCAGATGGTCCTGGGCGTTGTAATGTACTGCATTATCCCTGCCCTCTATGCACTAGATGCCTATAGTACCCTCATCTTTACAGCCAAAAATGTCTCTAGACATTTCCAAATCTCTCATGGAGGACACAATTACCTCGCAGTCACTTCAGGTGAAAACCACTGCTGCATAGTATTTCATTATATAGCTATATCATAGTCCATTTTAATCCATTCTTTATTGTTGTGTAGCTAGAATGTATACAACATTGTTAGATGACAGTGATATCCTTATACTCTTCCAACTCTAATGATAATTCCTTTTGTATTTGACCATCACATGTAAGATTGAACTTTTCATTTGTGATAAACTATCATATCATTTTTTATTAAACTTTTACCAAGACATTTTATGAACAAATAGCATTTTATCAAATGTCACTGAGGCATCAACTAAAATTTTCTCTGCCTACTTATTCCTGGACTGTATTCATAGAATTCCTAACATTAAGTGGCTCTTACATTCTTGAGAAATGCCTAACTACATGTGGTATGCTATTCTTTCCTTAATAGCAATGGACGGCATTTAAGGATTTTTATTCTCATTTCATAAAAGAAATTAAACCATTATTTACTTTTGTTTTATGATATGATTATGTTGGGTTCATAAAATAATTTTGAAAGTTTTCCACTTTTATATGTGATTAGAAATTACTAATTTCTCCCTAAAAATTACATGTTTCTTGAAATATTAATCATCTGAATTATAAGAAGTCAACGAGCATTTTTTGGAAGGTAATTCTCAGCAATTTTTTTCTTTTTAAAATTTCGTTCAAATATATGAGTTCTTTCTAATTTTTAAGTCAAATTTTGGTGATTAATATCTTGCTACAAAATTAGGTCCTGTGATCAAATTTGTTTAGCCCTGTGTCCAAATCTTTTAAACTTTAAGAATATTATATGTCAACTATCGTGAAAACATGGCTCATATTTTTCAGTATCTGGCAGGCTTATGTTCACTTTCCTATATCTAAGGTTTGTAATCATTCTATTTTTGGGTATTAAATATTATTTGTATTATAATTGTATTAAATATTTTGTATTTTTATTGTTGTATTTTTACATTGGTATATAATTACCATTACTTTTAATGGCAAAACCCACAATTACTGTTGTAGCAACCTAACGTATTTGTTTTTTCCTTTTTTCTGTTAAACTTTCTAGGTCTTTCTGCTGCTATTCGAATTCAAGAATTAGCTCTCCTGTTTTTTTCCCTTTATGTTCAGTTTCTTTGTTGCTTATTAAAATATTGTAATTATTTCATTTTATTATAATCATACAAGCATTTAGCCTATGAATTTGCCCTTTTGCATAGCTTTTACTTTATCCCATAAGCTTTTACATAAACTATTCTTATTGTTGTCACTTTACAAATAGTCCACATTTCTTCTTTGACCTAACAATTAAGCTGAGAAGTTTTTAGTTTCTAAGATCTCAGATCTGCCTTATTTAAAACTTCTTTATTGTTATCTATGCTATATTGGTGGTCAGTGAATATGTTCTACATAAACACTGATTTTTGGTACTTACTAAACTTTTAAATTTTTTCACCGTTCTAAGAATAGTGGAAAGGAAGGTTTATGATGTCTTCATAGAGTTCAACTTTGTTATCCATTTTATTAAAAAAAAGTTACTACTTGCTCTGTCCACATACCCCACACCTTCATTTTTTTGCCCACTTCATCTGCTATGTTCTGAGAAAAAAAATTTCTCCTTTTATTTTTATAATGATTTCTCTTTAAATATTTTAATATTCAATTATTTGACATCATCTACTGTTTCATTTATGACTGCTACATTTTATTCTGGATTTTGTTTCATCAATATTACATAACTCTCTCTGTGCTTCAAATTCTATTGTTGTTATATTAGTATTGTCACTACTACATTTTGTATGTCTTTTCCTGATATTTTTCACCCAGCTTTTTTTTTTTATCATTTTCTGTCGATCATTGTAGATTAGATTTCTATCTTGTCAATGGCATATAGTTGACATTTATTATTTGACCTAATCTAAGAGTCTCTGTATTTCAATGGAAGGGTTGACCCTTTTAGTTTTTTGTCACAAATTTTACATCTAGACTTAATACTGTCACTTCATTTTAGTATTTCTGCCGCTGGAACTTCCTCAAATTTTCCGATTTTCTTGACTTGTTTTTGACTGTAATCTTCTTTCTTTTTAAAATTTTTATTTCGTAGAGAGAACATAAGTTATTTTCTTCATGTTTTTTCCCCTCTTACAGCCTGGATGGTAGAAAACATTTTAAACTCTTAGTGGTTCTTTTGAGTTTTAGAAAATAATTCTTGAACTTTATTTTCTAATAACCAATGTTAAAATAAACAGTATCTATTAAGTTCTCCCTGTAAAATGAAGAAACTAGTATGCTTTTAATGCTTTTAAATCCTCTTTCACCCCATTCCTGGAATAAAATGTGTTTGGGTTTTTTGATTGTTTTGTTTGTTGTTTGTTTCACTTTTGAGAATGACTTTTTACTTTCCATTTTACTTTGTAGCTATTTTAACAAGAAGTATTTAGATTTTACTCCATATTTAACTGATCTCAGTGCTTAACTTTTGTTTGTTTGGTTGGTTTTTGAGACAGAATCTCACACTGTCACCCAGGCTGGAGTACAGCAGTATGATCTGGGCTCTTGGCAACCTCCATCTCCTGGGTTCAAGCGATTCTCGTGTCTCAGCCTCTGGAGTAGCTGGACTTACAGGCACGCGTCACTACACCTGGCTAATTTTTGTATATTTAGTAGAGATGGGGTGTCCCCACATTGGTCAGTCTAGTCTCGAACTCCTGACCTCAAGTGATCTGCCTGCCTCAGCCTCCCAAAGTGCTGGGATTACAGGCATGAGCCACTGTGCCCAGCCCCAAGCTTTTTCTTTGGTAACTTCCTTGTGCTTAAATTCTTTATTCTTTATATGTCTCTATTAACTGGAATATATTCCAGTACTTTTTCTCAGGAAGGAAATAGAACTGTTCTATATTCTGAACTCTTATGTTTCTGAAATTGTGTTTCTCTTGTGTTGATAGCTTGACTAAATTTTAAAAATACTTGAATCATGATTATTTTCCCTCAAAGTCTGTAACTCTTTATAGGAAGGCAAGCTAAATGCTGTAACAAACAACCTTGGAATCGCAGTGGCTTAACACTTGTCAAAGTCCATTTTGGGGAACAGAGGCAGCCTTCTGTGACAAGATTTAGGAACTCAGGTTCTTTTCATTTTTACCTGGTCTTCTGCTCTGCCTTTGGCATCTGGTTGATCAATGAACAGAGAAAACGAAAGGAAGAAAGGAGGAGAATCCTAGATCTCACAGCAGATTTTAGGGGCCAGGCCAGAAGGGGCATGGGTCGCTTCTGCCCACAGGTCATCAGACAGAACTAGTTACAGGGCCACTTATATGCCAGGGGGCTGGGAAATGTTGTCTTCCTATGTTCCCAGACAGAAAAGGAAATGGTTTGATGAATACAAAGCCCTGTCTGGGCCACAGAATTACCCTATTGTCCTGTATTTGCAGAAAAGCTGGAAGATATTTTAATTTTAATTTTTGTAACTGCATATTCAAACTATTTGTTTCTATTTTTTTCCATCTTTGCAATTCAAAAATTTAGCCAGGATGTGTGTTGATGCCGTTCCCTTTAAATTTATTTTGCCTGCATATTTAGGTCATTTTGTAATATACATTTTCTTCAATTTTGACTTTGTTCTTTCTGTATAAATTGTTCTGGATTATTCCTCAGCAATACCTATGATTCCTAGATTGTATCTCCTTCCTTCGCCATTCCTATTATCTTCCCATCACTTTCATCTCTTTAATTTTCCCCTCTGAATATAAGAAAAAATCGTTCTTCTCATCAATAATTGGAGTGTTAGCAGTGTTAACTCCTGCTTTACTACCTGCCATATGAATTTTATTTATTCCATTGCATTTAGGGATATTCAATTTTATTCATATTTCAGCCATCTTCTTCTCAATCTGCTTTCACCTCAACCCATTTTCCTCCTTACTGTTTCTATTTCTCTTGCTACTTTTTTTTCTTGGATCCTTGATAACACTTTTTCCCTTCTGTTAATTCATTTCCAAACATGACATACAGCATCTATATCATTAGTGGCTAACAGGCAGGACATGTGGTTTGCCCTGGGCCTTGCACATTTTGGGGTTGAGTAGGGTTGCAGAGAGCTATGACACACATACCAAATGGTAAGGCTCACCCTTTCATGTCTGATCAGTACTGAGCAGAGCAGCATGTAGCCCAGGCTTAGAGAGATCGAGAATATTCTGACACTAGTCATGCCATAGCATGCACTGGTATCCTGGACAGAAGCACAAATGCTGTGCTGCTTAAAGGCTAGGCATCAGCCAGTCAACACTTGAGCATTTGTAGAAGCCTCTTCTTAGGTACAGCTGCAGGTATGTGTGCAGCATCTACCCAACTTCCAGGGCCCCCAGACCATTGAGATGGAAGGTTCCCAGAGTCTCAGAAGGTAACCAAGAGACTTTCTCAGGATCCAAGCTGATTTTCCCCCCAAGAGTGTCCTTCTGCAAGTTCAGCAGAGAGGAGTGGCATAGCTCCCTTGGCCAACAGTGCATATTTCTGGGAGCCAAAGGCGACCTTCACTGGATGCTCCTGTAGCAGCACCACACATGGTTGTCCTACATTTTATTGATCATGTATCAAGAAATAGACTTACAAGGAGAATTTAATCTTATTAAAATCTGGGTTTACTCCCCACACTTAATACTTTTCTGTCTCCATTTTAACTTTCCAGGTAAAACCAAAAATTAATTTTCTTCTGGTTCCTGGATGCTAAACAAATAGCTGCTTTATTAAGACATTGTTGAATAAATGAAGGAGTGAACGAGTGAATGAGTTTAGGAAATAAACCAACAACTATACCATGTCTGCCTGAGTGAAATGATCAGAATAAGCTCTTTTTTTTTTTTTTTTTTTTTTTTGCTTGGAAGAAGGAATCAAGGACTCTGAAATTCCTCCTGTTGCAAATATCAGGAAGGTCACTCAGAGACACCTCCCAAGTACCCTCCCAGCTAGAGCATGTGGGAAGCTTGGCCAACCACCACTGGCCTGCAACCCCAGCCCTTCTCCTAGTCACTGCTGGCCACAGCTGCTGCCAACTCTAAGACCCCACTGCAGACAGCAGCTGCAGCTACCACCACTCCACACACATCTGCCTTGTCTAGCTTCCCAGGGCTGAGGCTCCCTGTCCCTTCCCACCATAGTTATAGCCAGAGATCTCTCTCCTGGGTCTTATCCATCTTTCTTTCTAGGTGAGAGAGGGCAGGGGGAAAAGGGGTGGGACTTGCTGCAGATACCGACACTTCCAGGTATAGAAACACAAAGAACAAAGGAAAGACTGGGGTCAGGATCAGAGACCCACCGCGAAGAATGCTGTGTTCTGTAAAAATGGCAGACTGTCAGCCCCTGAGCTTGTGGATCCGACAGCTAAATATGTGATCAAGGCGCCAAGGTGACATGATGACAGGTGCCTCTGACATAAACACAAGCCAGAAAGTAATGAGGATGTCGCCAAACCACCAGTAAAGTCCCGGGCAAGATGCTCTACACAATACAAACTGAAGATCAGACAGGCAGCCCTTGTTCCTGATCAAGGTCACCCCTGCACAGGGTCAGTTAATGAGTCCAAAGGGCTGGGGAGGATGGCAGTTTCTGAGCTGACGGGAGAAGCTCTGACAGGGAGCAGAAGAACTGACAGGTAGCCCCAGGTCTTCCACTAACTAGCTGTGCCATCTCAGACCAGTGTTAACCTCCCGAGGCCTTGATATATTATCCCATGAAATGGGATAGCCATATTTGTTCTTTTTTTTATTATTAATGCCCACCAAGTCCTGTTGCATCTGCAACTCCCACAACTCACCTTTGGAGCTACTTAACCCACAAATGGACCCCTGACCAGGGCTAGCAGTCAACTAGGTCTTCAGTTAGTGTCAGTTAAAGGGTCTTAACTTAACAACACTTGTGATAACATAACAACAACCATGAGGCTGACACTGGCCTAACTGCTTGACATATAAAATAAATTAATCATCAGAACACCGTGCTGAGGTATGCACTGCCATTATTTCCACTGGAGGATACTGAGGAGCAGAGATGTTGAGTAACCAGCCCAAGATCACACACTAGCAGGCAATAGGACCACACTACACCATGCTGGCTCTGTGCTCTGGAGACTCAGCTGAAGTCAGACTTTCCGACAACCCAGCTCTCACTGTGGGCCCAAGTGTGGTTCCTATTCTTCCGGCTTCCACTGGAAACCACATTCCTACCTTCTACTCCGCATGCAATAGTTGAATTCCATCCTTATTCCCTCCAGCTAGGACTCTGTATTTCTGATGTCCCTAGGACCCCTGTTCCTCCGAAACTAGGATCCCCTTTTTCCTTTGTGGGTTATGCACCCCACCTCATACCTTATTCAAGGACTGGAGTCCTGTATCGACTGAAGCTGTTCCCTGTGGTCCACCTCTCTTGTATTGACAGCATCCCCAGACTGGAAACTGCTCCAGGTGGTAGCTGCATCTAATTCATCCTCACCTGTGGGGCTAGTTCAGCATGGACCAGGTCAGGGGCTCAGGTGAACCAGCTCAACTGGCTCCCTCCTCGATGGCTCCCCTACCTATAAACATTTGCCTAATGCTTGCAGCTCACCTAGCCACCATCTGTGACTAGCTGGACAAAGAGGTGCTTTCCATCCAAACAGTAGGCAGAAGTCAGGCTTTGGGGACAGACACCTCTACTTGAGAATCATGTCTCTTCTATTTCATCTATCCTTTTGTGCTTTATACTTTTTGGAGGTAAAGTTTACATATAAGATCAATAGTTCTTAAAAGATACAATTCAACGAGCTTTGCTAAATAGATACAGCCATGTGACTAACAGCCCAGTCAAGACAGAACATCTCTATATTCCTGGCAAGATGGCTGAATAGGAACAGCTCCAGTCTGCAGCTCACAGTGAGACCAATGCAGAAGGCATTGGTACCTGGAGGTACCTGGTTCATCTGATTGGGACTGGTTAGACAGTGAGTGCAGCCCACAGAGGGTGAGCAGAAGCCGGGTGGGGCATCACCTCGCCCGGGAAGCTCAAGGGGTTGAAGAACTCCCTCCCCTAGCCAAGGGAAGCTGCAAGGGACTGTGCCATGAGGGACGGTGCTATCCAGCCCAGATACTACACTTTTCCCATGGTCTTCACAACCCACAGATCAGGAGATTCTCTGAGGTGCCTACACCACCAGGACCCTAGGTTTCAACTACAAAACTGGGCGGCCATTTGGGTAGACACTGAGCTAGCTGCAGGAGTTTTTTGTTTGCTTGTTTGTTTGTTTGTTTTTTTCATATTCCAGTGACACCTGGAATGCCAGCAAGACAGAACCATTCACTCCCCTGAAAAGAGGCCTGAAGCCAGGGAGCCAAGTGGTCTAGCTCAGTGGATCCCACCCCCACAAAGCACAGCAAGCTAAGACCCACTGGCTTGAAATTCTCACTGCCAGCACAGCAGACTGAAGTCAATCTGGGACACTCGAGCTTGATGGGGTGAGGGGCATCTGCCATTACTGAGGCTTGAGTAGGTGGTTTTCCCCTCACAGTGTAAACACAGCTGCCAGGAAGTTCAGACTGGGCGGAGCCCACCATAGCACCACAAAGTCTCTGTAACCAGACTGCCTCTGTAGATTCCTCCACTCTGGGCAGGGTATCTCTGAAAGAAAGGCAGCAGCCCTAGCAGGGGCTTATAGATAAAACTCCCATCTCCCTGGGAAAGAGCATCTGAGAGAAAGAGCACCTATGGGCTCAGCTTCAGCAGATTTAAGCTTCCCTGCCTGCCGGCTCTGAAGAGAGCAATGGATCTCCCAGCACAGTGCTTGAGTTCTGCTAACGGACAGACAGCCTCCTCAAGTGGGTCCCTTAACCCCATGCCTCCTGACTGGGAAACATCTCCCAGCAGGGAGCTCTGGCTGGCATCTGGCAGATGCTCCTCTGGGATGAAGCTTCCAGAGGAAGGAGCAGGCAGCAATCTTTGCTGTTCTGCATGCTCCACTGGTGATACCCAGTCAAACAGGGTCTGGAGTGGACCTCCAGCAAACTCCAACAGACGTGCAGAAGAGGGGCATGACTGTTAGAAGGAAAGGTAACAAACAGAAAGCAATAGCATCAACATCAACAAAAAGGATGACCATGCAAAGTCCTCATCCAAAGGTCACCAACATCAAAGACCAAAAGTAAATAAATCCATGAAGGTGAGGAAAACCCATGCAAAAAGGCTGAAAATTCCAAAAACAAGAATGCCTCTTCCCTCCAAAGGATCACAACTCCTCATCAGCAAGAAAACAAAACTGGATGGAGAATGAGTTTGATGAATTCACAGAAGTAGGCTTCAGAAAGTGGGTAATAATAAACTCCTCCAAGCTAAAGGAGCATGTTCTAAGCCAACGCAAGGAAGCTAAGACATTGATAAAAGGTTAAAGAAAATGCTAACTAGAATAACCAGTTTAGAGAAGAACATAAATGACCTGATGGAACTGAAAAACACAGCACAAGAACGTCCATGAAACATACACAAGTATCAATAGCTGAATCAATCAAGTGGAAGAAAGGGTATCAGAGATTGAAGATCAACTTAACAATATAAAGCGTGAAAGCAAGGTTAGAGAAAAAGTATGAAAAGGAACTTTCATATGGGACTATGGGAAAAGACCAAACCTACATTTAATTGGTGTACCTAAAAGTGATGGGGAGAATGGAACCAAGTTGGAAAACATACTTCAGGATATTATCCAGGAGAACTTCCCCCAACCTAGCAAGACAGGCCAACATTCAAATTCAGGAAATACAGAGACCACCACAAAGATACTCCCCAAGAAGAGCAGCCCCAAGACACATAATTATCAGCTTCATCAAGGTTGAAAAGAAGGAAAAACTGTTAAGGACTCGGACAGAGCCCAGAGAGAAAGCTCAGGTTACTGACAAGGGAAGCCCGTCAGACTAATAGCAGATCTCTCTGCAGAAACCCTACAAGCCAGAAGAGGGTAGGGGCCAATATTCAACATTCTTAAAGAAAAGAATTTTCAATTTCATATCCAGCCAAAGTAAGCTTCATAAGTGAAGGAGAAATAAAATCCTTTACATACAAGCAAATGCTTAAGGATTTTGTCACCACCAGGCCTGCCTTACAAGAGCTCCTGAAGGAAGCACTAAAGATGGAAATGAACAACCAGTACCAGCCACTGCAAAAACATCCCAAGATGTAAAGACCATAGACACTATAAAGAAACTGTATCAACTAACAGGCAAAATAACCAGCTAACATTATAATGACAGGATTAAATTCATACATAACAATATTAAGCTTAAATGTAAATGGGCTAAATGCCCCAATTAAAAGATACAGACTGGCAAATTGGATAAAGAGTCAAGACCCCTCAGTGTGCTGTATTCAGGAGACCCATCTCATGTGCAAAGACACACAAAGCCTCAAAATAGGGATAGAGGAGGATTTATCAAGCAAATAGAAAGCAAAACAACAACAACAACAAACCAGGGTTGCAATCCTAGTCTCTGATAAAACAAACTTTAAACCAATAAAGATAAAAAAAGACAAAGAAGAGCATTACATAATGGTAAAGGGATCAATGCAACCAGGAGAGCTAACTATCCTAAATATATATGCACCCAATACAAGAGCACCCAGATTCATAAAGCAAGTCCTTAGAGACCTACAAAGAGACTTAGACTCCCACACAATTATAGTGGGAGACTTTAAAACTCCACTGTCAATATTAGACAGATCAACAAGACAGAAAATTAACAAGGATATTCAGGACTTGAACTCAGCTCTGGACCATGTGGACCTAATAGACAGCTACAGAACTCTCCACCCCAAATCAACAGAATATACATTCTTCTCAGCACCACATAGCACTTATTCTAAAATTGACCACATAATTGGAAGTAAAACACTCCTCAGCAAATGCAACAGAACGGAAATCATAACAGTTTCTCAGACCACAGTGCAATCAAAATAGAACTCAGGATTAAGAAACTCACTCAAAACCACACAACTACATGGAAACTGAACAACCTGCTCCTGAATGACTACTGGGTAAATAAGAAAATTATGGCAGAAATAAATAACTTCTTTGAAACCGACGAGAACAAATATACAATTTACCAGAATCTCTGGGACACAGATAAAGCAGTGTTTAGAAGGAAATTTATAGCACTAAATGCCCACATGAGACAGCAGAAAAGGTCTCAAATTAACACCCTGACATCACAATTAAAAGAACCAGAGAAACAAGAGCAAACAAATTTAAAAGCTAGCAGAAGACAAGAAATAACTAAGATCAGACCAGAAATGAAGGAAATAGAGACACAAAAAACCCTTCAGAAAAATCAGTGAATTCAAGGGTTCATTTTTTGAAAAGATTAACAATATAGATAGACCATTAGGCTGACTAATAAAGAAGAAAAGAGAGAAGAATCAAATAGACACAATAAAAAATGATAAAGGGGATATCACCACTGATCCCACAGAAATACAAATTACCATCAGAGAATACTATAAACATCTCTATGCAAATATAGAAAATCTAGAAGAAATGGATAAATTCCTGGACACATAACACCCTCCAAAGACTAAACCAGGAAGAAGTGGAATCTCTGAATAGACAAATAACAAGTTCTGAAATTGAGGCAGTAATTAATAGCCTGCCAACCATAAAAAGCCCAGGACCAAATGGATTCACAGCCAAATTCTACCAGAGGTACAAAGAGGAGCTGGTACCATTCCTTCTAAAACTATTCCAAACAATAAAAAAAGAGGGACTCCTCCCTAATTCACTTTATGAGGCCAGCATCATCGTGATACCAA
>NW_016806471.1:1351684-1353418 GCF_001698545.2 Rhinopithecus bieti
TAAAGAGCTTCTGCACAGCAAAAGAAACTATCATCAGAGTGAACAGGCAGCCTACAGAATGGGAGAAAATTTTTGCAATCTATCCATCTGACAAAGGGCTAATATCCAGAATATATAAGGAACTTAAATTTATAAGAAAAAAAAAACCCATCAAAAAGTGGGTGAAGGATATGAACAGACACTCTCAAAAGAAGACATTTATGCAGCCAACAAACATATAAAAAAAAGCTCATCATCACTGGTCATTAGAGAAATGCAAATCAAAACCACAATGAGATACCATCTCATGTCAGTTAAAATGGTGATCATTAAAAGTCAGGAAACAACAGATGCTGGAGAGGCTGTGGAGAAATAGGAATGCTTTTACACTGTTGGTGGGAGTGTAAATTAGTTCAACCATTGTGGAAGATAGTGTAGCAATTCCTCAAGAATATAAACCTAAAAAATACCATTTGACCCAGCAATCCCATTACTGAGTATATACCCAAAGGATTGTAAATCATTCTACTAAAAAGACACATGAACATGTACATTTATTGCAGCACTATTCACAATAGCAAAGACTTGGAACCAACCCAAATGTCCATCAATGATAGACTTGATGAAGAAAATGCGGCAGATACACACCATGGAATACTATGCAGCCATAAAAAAGAATGAGTTCATGTCCTTTGCAGGAACCTGGATGAAGCTGGAAACCCTCATTCTCAGCAAACTAACACAAAAACAGAAAACCAAACACTGCATGTTCTTACTCATAAGTGGGAATTGAACAATGAGAACATACAGGCACAGGGAAGGGAACATCACACATTGGAGCCTGTCAGTGGGTTGGGGGCTAGGGGAGGGATAGCAGTAGAAGAAGTACCTAATATAGATGATGAGTTGATGGGTGCAGCAAAACACAATGGCACACGTATACCTATATAACAAACCTGCACATTCTGCACATGTATCCCAGAACTTAAAGTATAATAAAAAAACAAAAAAGAAAAAGACATAGAACGTCTCCATCACCCCAGAAATTTCCCTTGGGACCCCTTTTAGTCAACCCCCACCTTCCATAGGCAAGAACAATTCTGAATGTTATGACTATAGATTTGATCCAGTCTTGAACTTCATAAATAAGACTCCTGCAAAAGAGAATGCTATCTTTTGTGTCAAGCTTCTCCTCCAAAACATAATGCTTTTGACCTTCATCTCTATTATTTTCTTTATTTTACTGATTAGTGTCCCATTCTATACAGGGGAAAAGGCGTCATTCACTTTGTGATCTCAGGAAAGTTATAGGACTCCCCATTCATTCATTCACTCATTCATTCATTTAACAAGAGCTTACTCTCTGCCTCAGTTTTATTTTCCATAAAGATTACAATGGTAATATCTGCTGTTGTCTAAGCATTTGACCAAGATTACAGAGGCAAGCAGTTACGAGGGGGTACTCAGAAGCCAGATGGCCACCTTCGAGTCCTGTTTTCATCCCTCACTGGCTGCATGATCTTGGACAAAATACTCAACCTCTCTCTGTTTCTGTTCTCTCCTCTGTAAAAGGATTAAATGGGGCTGGGTGTGGTGGTTCATACTTGTAATCCTAGCACTTTGGGAGGCCAAGGTGGGTGGATCACTTGAGGTCAGGAGTTCAAAACCAGCCTGGCCAAAAAGGTGAAACCCTGATCAAGCTACCAATGAGTTTCTTCACAGAATTGGAAAAAACTGCTTTAAAGTTCATATGGA
>NW_016806471.1:1354525-1388476 GCF_001698545.2 Rhinopithecus bieti
CGGGGCCTATCATGGGGAGGGGGGAGGGGGGAGGGACTGCATTGGGAGTTATACCTGATATAAATGACGAATTGATGGGTGCTGACGAGTTGATGGGTGCAGCACACCAACATGGCACAAGTATACATATGTAACAAACCTGCATGTTATGCACATGTACCCTAGAACTTAAAGTATAATAAAAAAAAAAAAATTACCTGGGCGTGGTGGCAAGTGCCTGTAATCCCAGCTACTTGAGAGGCTGAGGCAGGAGAATCACTTGAACCCAGGAGGTGGAGGTTTCAGTGAGCCGAGATCACACCACTGCACTCCAGCCTGAGAAACAGAGTGAGATTCCATCTCAAAAAAAAAAAACAAAAAAAAGGATTAAACAAGTTAATGTTTGTAAAGTGCTTAGAAGAGTGGTTGGCACACAGTACGTGCTAAGAATGTGCTGGCTATTATTACCAACTATGTAACATGCCATGGTGCCCCATCAGCACTCACTAAATCATAGCTGTTGTTTTTGTTATTATATTAGTCTTAAAGACAAGAGGTAAAATGGGTGCACAGGCAGTTACCTGGAGTAGTTTAGTGCTGTGAGAAAGGAATCTATCAGCAACCATTATAATAAGTCAACATAGCTCTACCAGAACTAAGGTGGCCACTCATCCCGGGACTTTCCTGGTCAGCACTGAAAATTCCAGGAGTGCTCCCTTAGCCCCAGGCAAGCCAGGACCACTGGTCACCCTAATCCGAACCTCACTCTGCTTATCTGTCAAATGACTATAATATACTACACTGCCCTTCTCATAGGACAGCTGAAATGACGTGTGTAGAAGTGCTGTACCAAGGCAGTGGGGTTTGTTTGTTTTTCTGGGTCTGTTAGAAAAAGCACACCAAACCTTGAACTCAATGTGGATTAGAACTTTAAATTCAACATCGAGTTTGAGTTGTGGCTTCTCAGCTTGGAAGTTGAGTAACGGTGAGCCCTCAGCTCAGCCTCCCCTCTGGGATCCCACTTTCTCGCCTGTACAGTAGGGATGGTCACACTTAGCCTATAGGGTTGGGGCGAGGTCCTGTATGAGAAAGTGCTATCTGCACTGAAAAGCACAATACAAATTAAATATCAGCTAAAGTGGTATGGGGGCCATGAAGGTAGTTGCCTCTGTCTAAGAAGGCCACTCCAGAATGTGCTTCTCAGGGCTCTACTCCCATTGATCCTGCTGCCTGCCTCCAGGCTGCCTCTGGACTCATTCGTCAGCCCATCAGACTTTCATTCCTGTGTCCGATTTCCTGGTGCCTGACCCTGATCCTGGACCCTGCTGGGCCCCACAACTGCCTAGGCCTAGGGTAGGTGCCCCAGGGCTCAACCTAGCAGCCCCCTACCCACTCCTCCACCAAAGCTGCAGCACAGCCAAGATACAGCTACTAGAATGGCAAGGCCTCAGCAGTAATCAGTGCATGGAGGCCTGAGGTAATGGAATCACCCTGATGCAATTATCTATTGATTGCAAGTATTATGGCTGTCCCTGATTGCTTCTTATTGATACAAATCCACTGGGCTGCCTATTTGGATAAAACTAAGTGAGAACAAGAAGAGACAGAAGAGGAAATAGGAAGAGAGAGTTCAAGGGAGGAGTTGGGGAAGGAAGGAACACAGCCTAATTAGTGAAAAGTCTGTGGAAGCAGCAGCACCCTGAGGTGGCCACCACCAGGGAGGGGCCTGGACGACCCACATGTCAGAAGCTGGAGAGGACTTTTGGGAGTGGCAGCTATCTGTGTCCACAGCCATGGCAGCCAGGCCTGAGAAGAGAACCAAAGGCAACAAACCAGCAGGATACATGTCCCAACAGGGGTCAAGGGACCATGAGGTCCCACGATGCAGAGGGGTCAGAGGTCAAGGGGCAAAGCTTGCACAATCATGGGAGTCAGAGTGGGCAAATAGGGGGAGGTCTGGACACATCCAAGAGTGAGCAAGGGACAGACCCATCTTATAAGTGATCCCTAGAGGACTTTCCCCAACCTCAAGCAGGGAGTACAAATTATTCTGTTCTCAAGACTTCAAGCTTCAGCTCCCATACTGCAAACAAGTGTCCTCTTCATGGTCCGTTGTGCCACTTCTTTTGTATTTTCTTGCTCTTTGTTGGTGATCTCACTATTTAAAATGGTCCCCAAGTGTAGTGCTGAATAGCTGTCTAAAGTTCCCAAGCACAAGAAGGCTGTGATGTATCTTATAAAGAAAACATGTGTGTTAGATAGGCTTTAATCAGGTATGAATAATAGTGTTGGCCACGATTCAATGTTAATGAATCAATGATGCAAATTAAATATGGTATCTCTAAATAAACACATAAAACAAGGTCCTGTATTGATTGATTGATGAAAATGTTATGATCAGAGGTTGTCAGGAACCTAACCCTGTATTTCCCCTGGGAACGGTGGGGTCAGTATTGGCTAATTCAGTGTTCATGGCAACTTTGTAAAACAGAACTATCATGAATAACCAGCATCAACTCTACAAGCAAACATAACAACAAAAGCCCCAGAGCCTCCCTGTCTAGCTCTAGTTTCAAAAATAAAGGAAACCTTGAGCTTTCTTGTAAATTACTGACTCCCTAACAAGAACAGCTGTGCCCTGAATTTTCAAAGCTGAAAGCTGAAGACTCGTCATAATCTTGGGAAACATGATACTTGTATGAGAAAATTGTTGTTTGTCCACCAAGAACAGACTGTCAGCTTGATAACCTCGAAAATTTTGTGCTTTGTATTTTCCCTGTAAATATTTATAGCAATTTTATTTGGTGCCCAATACTTTAAAAGTTTCTCTGCAAGTAAAATTCCTTCTGCGCTACGTGCCTTAAATGCTTTTACCTTTGAGTTTTCCTCAGATTCTAAGTAGCCTGAAGGAGGTGAGACCATATTAGTGGAAAGTCTACATCAGCCTTGCCCAACTACATTCCAGACAATTCTAAAATGCTCCCATGAGTTCATAGGGCCCTGAGGCTGCACGCTCTTCGATTTTGTCCGTGCAGCATCCTAGGAAATATCTTGCATAGCATAGAGGCCTACTATGCAGAACCTCGTCCTAGTCAGGGTCCTTGATTGCAAGCAACAGGAACTAACACAGTTAAATCAAACAAAAGCAATCATTGTAAAGCTGCTAGATATCTCACAGAATTGGCAAGGCAAATGGGTAGCACCCAAGGAGGTAAGGAGGCCAGACCCCAGCTTCAGCTGCCCAATGGGACAGGTGGTTTAGGATGCTGCCAACACCACGGCTGGCTAGAGTATTATCCAGCCTATGGCTGCCCCCTGCCTCACTGTGCAAATGAAGACGCTGCTGCTGCAGCCACTGCAGTCAATTCCAAACTGTTCCCATTTCTTTGCAGCTCTTATTCCAAATTCTAAGTCCCAGATGGGAATATCCAATAGCCCAGGGTCCTAGGAATACATGTCTAGACTTTTCAGTTTCCATGAAGGAAACATGGAGGAAACACTGAGCCTTTCCTCCCACCAAAACTCACCACAGTGGCCTGGAATAAAGCATTGGTATTGCAAATGGGGAAACATAGGTAAATCGAAAAAACTGGAGAAAGAACTGATTTTGTTGGAAGATTGCCTGGATGTGGAGAGTGGTATGGGGTCTGAGGTGATTCCAGGGTTTCTGGCTTGAACATCAGGATGTGGGATGGTGACAATACTGAGTCAGGGAACACTGACAGAAGGGAACAGCAAAGAAAACAGCTCACGTTGAACAACTTAAAGTTGAGGTGCCTGTGGCTGTTCAGTGGGAGCTCTACAAACTCCCAAACTCTATGCATTTGGAAAGGATTCTGTTGATATTATTGATACTATTGCTATCATTAAATATTAATGAAATTGTCTGGACACAGTGGCTCATGCTTATAATCCTAGCACTTTGGGAGGCAAGGCAAGAGGATTGCTTGAGCCCAGAATTTTGAGACCACCCTGGGCAACATAGCAAGACCCTGTCTCCACAAACAAATCAAAGTTACTTGGGTGTGGTGGTGCATGCCAGTGGTCCCAGCTTCTCATGAGGCTGCAGTGAGCTATGATCAAGCCATTGCACTCTAGCCTAGACAACAGAGCAAGACCCTATCTCAAAAAAAAAAAAAAAAAAATTAATGAAATTGCCTTTCTTAAAGAACCAAAGACAATTACTCCAATGAACTGGGAAGATAGCATTGACTTTGTCAATAGATAGGAAAGGGGAGATTCAATTTTTAAACCTTTTTCTTCCTTTGCTTTGGCTGCCAGTCCCCTGGAAGACAGCCAGTCATTGGGGGCAAGGCTGCCCAAGGCAAAACAGTAACCATCAACAACTTTAAAATAGGTAGCTAACAGCAAATCACACATGTGAATTGGCAACTAAATCTAAAACTGTTGTTATTTTAAGTCCTACAGGCTTTGTCCACATTGGAGACCATCTATCTGGTGACCACAGAGAGAAAATAGTCCAAGCATTTGCTTGGACAGTGCAAAGGTCTTAGGAGGCCTAAGTCTCAAGAACTTGTATCCTCCGCAACCCCTCTGCAGGTCAACTCAGAGCTTGTCCTGCCCTCATCTCTTATTCTCGAGGCTCTAAGGCTCACATTTGGTGGATCCATGCCAGCAATATTGTGCAATTATAAAGACTGGACCCTTTAATTTCCCAGAATTATTCTGATGCAAATATTATAATACTCAGTCTTCTCAAATCACATACCTGGAGTTCTGACTCAGAAGATATGCTGCTCTAGGCACTGAGAAAAGAGTATAGCAGTCAGGAGACCTGAGATCAAGGTTCTGGTTTCACTACTGTTTGACCTTCAGCACATTTTTTAAAATGTCTCAAACTGAGCCGCGGTTCTTTTATCTGTAAAATGGGGCAAATACACCTACATGTGTTACAGAAAAACTGTAAGAACCAATGGGGGTAGAAATAGAGTAAGGGGTAAAGCACTGAATGTGTGTTAATTATCTCCGCCAGTGATGGTTCATGCCTAAGATCCCTTATCTGGAAAGTATCCTCAAGCTTCCCACAGAATCGCTCACTCTGGTGGTAACACTTTTGACAAGAAGTAAATGCATTGGACCTCCCCAGTACAGTCGTCACTGGGGTGAGTTGGGAAGACAGTACGGCAGTATGTGAAACATGAATGGAAAGTTCCAGAAGAACTAATGCTCTTCATTCACAACTCCCCAAAAAAGAGACAGAAGAGTGGGTGGCAAGTGGTGGGGAGGAGGGGAAAATTGTCAACTCCCTGCCCTACTCTTTGGAGAAACGATGGATCCTTTTTTTCAGAGTTGTTTCCAGGACAAAAGGACTTAGTTATTTAATTGCCTGCAGTTTTTTGGTTTCTTTTAATTCTGTTAGTATCGCCAGCAGCCTAATAATAAGCAGAGTGTGTCTTTAATGAAGACAGTAAATAATTTAAAACCAAAAAAAAAAAAAAAAAAAAAGACGGAAAGAAGTGCTTTGATTTGCTGTGGAAGCCCCAGTGTTCTCTAAATTCAAGATATGGCTTTTCAGTTTCCCGCCCACGATACCCAGCACCCATGAGGTGCATTTCTTGACACCAGGCCATCTGTGATAGACAGGAGGACAGAGGCAACTCTCCAATTTTTAACACACTTTAGGCCTGGTGGCATTTATTTAGTATCTGCCTCCTACAGAAGGTGCCAAGACTCATGCCAGCTATGTCCACGAAGGACTTAGCACACAGTAGGCACTCAGTAAAGGGTTACTTTCTTCCTTCTTGGCATCACATCAACACCAGGGAGCAGGTCTTTCATTCACGTTTGTGTACATTCTTTCGGTGGGCTAAATACTGAACAAATCAGCTTTTTAAAAAATATTACCTCCATTTATTTTGCAAAAGACTTGCTGACAAGACACCCAGCAGCATCTGAAATTTCATCTACACAAAGAGGCAGGGGGAGCCAGGAGCTCTATTTTCTCATTCCAGGCTCCCCACTGCTTTCTTCCGACACTCGCACAGGCACACACATCCCAGCCCATGTGCACCACCGCGATAAGGAGACTTTCAAATGCCGCAATTCATCACCCTGGCCCCGGCTGGAAGCAGAGCGTGTGTGCGAGCGCATGTGTGCGTGCCCGCGTGTCACACTCCTGCTCGCCGTGCACCTGGAGAGCCTTTGTAACTTATCGGACAATGGAGCAGCGAGCCACAGAGCTTACAAAGGAGGAGGAAGAGGCAGGGAAGTAAAGAAAGACGCCCACTTGGGCTGCCTCCCTTGGGTTTTGGCCGCAAGATCTGAGCTGGTTAACCAGGTAACAATATGATAAAGGCTGGCAGAAAGGAGCCCAGGCTTCCAGCCTGGAGCCCTGATGCAGAATGAGATAAACATTAATCACTGCAATCCCACATGGGAGCTGGCGTTTTTTCTTAAGGCCTTTTGGCGGGGAATGTAGGAAGTAAACGTGGATGTTAGCAATGCTAATCCCACTTCCCAAAGTCTTCAGGGACTTTCACGCTAAACCTTGGCTAGTCAGTCATGTGTGCACTCACCTGGACACATGTGTGTGCACACATGAACACACACGCACACACGTGTGCACAGGAGCACACACATGCTCCAGAGCCCCATCTGGGGTGTTCTCCCAGAGCCCACCACTTCTCTTTTGAGGATTCTTGTGAAAATGGGAATTAAATGAATATCCACTTACCGAGACCTACTCTGGGCCAGGCACTTCCATTTGCTTACTTAGTTTAAGCCTTGCAAGAGTACTGGGAAGATATTTCAGGTTATAACTCCATTTGCACAGATGCAGAAAACTAAGATGCAGAGAGGTTATGTGGTTTTGGTTTTGATTTTTCGTCAAATTCAAATCTAGAGTTTTTTTTTTTTTTAATGCCCAGCTACAAATGTTCAAAGGGAACAATTTGATGTCTTTACATACATATACACTGGTAAAACCATCACCACAACCAAGATCATAAATATCTCCATCACCCCAAAAGTGTCATCAAGGCCTTTTGTAGTCCTTCTCCTCCCCCACAGCCCAGGATCTCCCATACCATCAGGCCACCACTGACCTTTATGTCACTGTAAGTTAGTTTGCATTTTTATATAGAATATAGAATCATACCATATGCGTTTCTATAGTTACATAGAATATGGAATCATGCGGTATGTGGCTTCTGTTGGTCAGCATAATTATCTTGAGATTCATGTGTGTTCTCACATGTATTCATGTCCCCTTCTATTGCTGAGTAGATTCTATCCCAAGGATATGCCATTCAGTTGTTAGAGAGTATCTGTGTTGTTTCCAGTGTGAGGCTATTCCAAATAAGGCTTCTAGGAACATCCACATTCAAACTCTTAAACCTTAATAATAAGGGAAAAAATCTAAAATCCAGAAAATTCTTGAACAGACACTTCAGTCAAAAGATTTACCAGTGGCAAATAATCACATGAAAAGATGCTTAACACCATTCATCACTGGAGAAATTCAGATTAAAACTTCAATGAGCTATCCCCTCCACAAGTGTAAGACTAAAATTTTAAAAGACCAACCATTGCAAGTGTTGGTGAGGATGCGGAGCTACTGGAATGCTCATCCACTGCTGCAGGGAATATAAAATGACACAGCCACTTTGGAAAACAGTTCAACAGTCTCTCAAAAAAGGTAAACATGCACCTATCATATGTACCGGCCACTGCATTTTTAGGTGGTTACCCAAGAGAAATGAAAGCACCTGTGCACACAAACGCCTGCTCATGAATGTTCAGAGCAACTTTATGTTTAATAGGAATCTGTGTTTTTAAAAACACTCAGGTGATTCTAATAATGAGGCAGGGTTTGGAACCATTGTGCTAGGAGACTTGGATATATACCATTGCTTGAGGAAAATCCCCTTATTCCTCAAATAGCTGTATAAGTAGGGAAGGGGTTGAATTCCAAATGTAACCTGTTGGGAGCAGAATGCCATTTAATGAATCTATGTAATATTGGACAAGTCACTTTTTATCTTTTTCGACCTCTATTTTGTACATTTGAACCCTAAGAGGGAGGTTCAGCGATCCCCAGCCTGCAGGATTCTATACTTTGATGATTTCAGACAACTCCATCATAAACCCACTCAGTGTCCCTAACAAGGTGGAATGAATCCCATAGAACAGTATATGGGCTGTAGTTTTTCTGCCCGTGGGGGCACCTCTCTGTCTGTTCTGCCAGACACCCAGTCACACAAGTAGGTATGCACACACATGAGTACATGCACACACACACACACACACACACACCCCACCTTTCAATTTTAAAATGTTAATGTCTCCGAGATTGAGGGTACTAGAACTGTCATTAAACTATTCCAGACACAAAGGCCCTCTGCTGCTTTGCAGCCCTCATGAGGCTGCATTTTACTTATCTGGATCCCTTTTGTCTGGAATTATTTCCTTCCTTTGAATAACCTACAAAATGTAAGGCTGAAGACAGAATTGTTGGCCTCCCTTATTTGGAAATGGATTTGTCATTTGCAGTCAGTACCCATACCTGGGGCAGTTTGGATCAAAAACAGTTTTCAAGTCTTCATTTATTACTACTTTTTAAAGAATTCACCCTTTGATCAAGAGCCTGGGGATTCCATGCTTTGCCCCTCAAAATGCGCTCCCACCCCAAGATCCCAGTGCTGTTTTGTTTCTTTTGAAAGCCCTGTTTACTTCGGAAATTCAGCAATTGCTCCCGAAGTTCCTTTGATGTCTATTGAATTTAATATATTTCATTGCATTATGGAAAAGCTATTTCAGCCTTTGGTATCAGCATCTTCTTGATGTGCCGAGGGGTCTTTTTGTTGGGTTTTGTGTGGGTGGTTGTTGATTTGCATTGTTGAAATTTTTTTTAAGAATGATTTGAAGGCTTTTCCTTTTACTTTTTTTAAAATTAGCCAAAGGGTGCGGCAAGTGATGAGATTGACACCTCCTAGAAACTAGATTCTCCGCTGAGCCACAGGAGAGATGACAAGAAGAAATATTTTTTTCTGCCTCTCTGTTTTCCCTAATTCCCTTCCCTCAGCTGTTGCCTCCACAATAAACCCACAAAGGCCACCATTTTGCGACACTGTATCTATCAAACATCAACTACCTACTATGCTACACCAAGTTTCACGCTAAATATAAAAGTCAAATAGCTCAAAATGTAATTGAGAGATGAGATATATTATCTATCTGTACTGAAATAACATTTCCCTAAAAATTCGTGTCCACTTGGAACCTGTAAATGTGCCTTACTTAGAAATAAGGTTGGCCGGGCGCGGTGGCTCGTGCGTGTAATCCCAGCACTTTGGAGGCCCAGGCGGGCAGTTACAAGGTCAGGAAATTGAGACCATCCTGACCAACACGGTGAAACCCTGTCTCTACTAAAAATACAAAAATTAGCTGGGCATGGTGGTGCATGCCTGTAATCCCAGCTACTCGGGAGGCTGAGGCAGGAGAATCGCTTGAACCAGGGAGTCGGAGGTTGCAGTGAGCCAAGATCGCGCCACTGCACTCCAACCTGGCGACAGAGCGAGACTCCGTCTCGAAAAAAAAAAAAAATAGAAATAAGGTCTTTGAGAGGTAATCAACTTAAAATGATGTCATCCTGGATTAGGATAAACCGCTAATCCCATGACTGGTGTCCTTATAAGGAGAGGAACATTTAGACAAACACACACAGGGAAAAAAGCCAAGTGAAGGCAGGGGCTGAGATTAAAGTGATGCTATCACAAACCAAGGATTGCCAGGGGTCACCAGCTGCCAGCAGAAGCTAGAAGACTCTTCTGTAGAGTCTTTGTAGGGAGTGCAACCTTCCTGACACCGTGATTCCATCTTGTAGCCTCCAGAACTGTAAGAGAATACATTCCTGTTGTTTTAAGCCTTCTAGTTTGTATTAGGTTGGTCCACAAGTAATTACAGTTTTTGCCATTAATTTTTTTTTTGCACCAACCTAATTCATACTAATTTGCTATGATTGCCTTAGGAAAATTAATGCAATATCCAATGTGTCATTAATAATAAATAGATGCCTATACATATATTAACAAACACTAATCTAAGAGTTTTCACATATTTAATTTTTATAACCTCAGAATGTACTCTTCTCACCCTGTATTTAGAGTGACTGTATAATGTTTCATCCAAAACACTGCACTTTTGAGAGGAAAAGGGAATACCATCAGCAATTATACTAAGAAAACAGGTGTTAACCAAAATGCTGAGGATGTCTGCTTACTCTACCCACTTAACAGAAGAGGAAACTTAAGTATAGGCAAGCTTAATCACTTGCCCAAGGACACATAGCTCGTAGGTAGCAGTAATAGGATTTGAACCCAGGCAGTCTGGCTCCAGAATATTTTCCCATAACCACTACTCTACTCCATACTCAGTTTGCCCAGCATTCTGGGAACTAGTCATAAAAATCAAGGGCCACCTGAAAATAGACTTCAGCCATGGGTATGACATTAAGTACAGGCAGCACAACCACTGCTGGCCCAGGGGTCTAAGATCTAAGAGGAAACAAGAAAATTCTCCAGGACCGTAGTTCTACTACACAGAGACATGAGAATAGAAGTTAAAGGTTGTTGACTATGGTTCCAATACTGCCATTCAAGAACTGTCCTAGGGAAAGTCACTCCCCCTCACTTCCTTCTTTCCCTATGCCAGTCTGCTGTCAGTCCCTTCAATTTCAGTTCTGCCCAGATGACCCCAACATGACCAGTGACTCCAAAGATAGGCTCAGCTCAGTATCCCAAACAAAAAGAGGCCATTGCAAAGACATTTGGGGGAGGGGGACCCTATTCTGCCTGTATGTGGGCTGTAGAATTTTTCTGTGGCTACAAATCTAGGTGGTTTGGGTGGTTTGAGGGTGAACTTGGCCTTTGGGTACATTTAGAAGCAGTAGGTGGACAAGTCTCCTTCCTGAATAACAGAAATTGGGGACAGTCTGAACAATGGTCTACATCCTGGGCTCTACACTAGTACTGAAGTCAGGCCTGGAACCCTGAATTAGGCTGGGGTCCTGATGTCATCACCCCCTCCCTGGGATCCCCTAGAAGCTCGAACCCTGTGTCTCACCCTGCCATCTCAGACAAGACCCTTCAGATATCAAGGGGCCTGGACCAGGCATAAGTTTGCTCTGTCTCTGTGAATCTAGTGAATTGGGCCACTGGGGCCAGCCTCTCTCTAGGTTAGTTCTGCTTGACCTCTGCCTGCAGCTGGTCTCAATCACTCTCTCCTCCTCACGGGAGTTTGCAGCATGGCTCATGATCAGGGCTAACCAGCTTTGGACAACCGCCACATCCCCTTGGTCACCACATCCTGCTGAATCTGCTTCCCAAGTGCCTTTGATTTTAGACTCGCATCTCTACTCATGTGAGCAAGCGCTTGCCAGCTGCTCTGTCTAGCTCTGGTCTTTTCCATGCATTGCCTCTTTTCATCTCCTCATAGACTCACCCTTCTTACTGCTACAGGAGGTATTACTTTAAAACACACCTTAGACTATATCATCCCCTATATGCAAACCAGTTTGCATATAGCCAGGATAAAGTATTCCCAGTATAGAGACCAAATCCCTAACTGGGACTCAAGGTCTTCACCTCCTGGATGCAAACTGCCTTCTCACCTCCTCTTCTCACCTTCCCAGGCACAGAGTCCTCCTGCTTCCCCAGAGAACTTCCCTGTGTTCCAGCTCCATCAGAGGAAGCACTGCTTTTGGGGTAGTGCTTCCTCTGATTGACATGCATTTAGCACCTCCCCTTTCTCACTGCCCAGATGCCATCGCTCCCCTTGGTTAATTCCACCTCCTTCTCACCCGTTAAGGTTCACCTCAAACATTACTCTTGGAGTCAGTCTCCCTGGCTTCCTCCTTCCCATACCCAGTTTTT
This sequence comes from Rhinopithecus bieti, assembly GCF_001698545.2. Taxonomy (NCBI): domain Eukaryota; kingdom Metazoa; phylum Chordata; class Mammalia; order Primates; family Cercopithecidae; genus Rhinopithecus; species Rhinopithecus bieti. The sequence continues at coordinate 1,366,396 of NW_016806471.1, forward strand.
GTCAGAAGCAGTTCCTGGCTGCTCAGCAACCCGAGTGATCTTTGATAAAGCTTGTTCTTGCTCTCCCAAGCTGACTGGTAGCACAGTTCCCACAGTGCTTCTCTGGCTCCCAGAAACTGGGGCTTTCCCATGTTTCATCCCCACAATGCCCAGCTCAACATACAGCACCTGTAAGTGCACAGATTGACTTTTGAGCCAGAGCAGAGAACAAACCTCTCACCTGGCTTCCTCCCTTCATCATGGCCCCTCAGTGGGGTACAGGCTATAGGCAGGGCCCTGGGAAAGACTCCCAAAAGCCTCTGAAGAAACCTGCTTAGAGGGGAGCTAAGGATGCTATTGAGCTCCAAGATGGAAAAAGAAAGAATAAAAAAGAATGCATTTTGCTTTGTGCATTCCCCCTCCTTTGAAAGCTTTTCCCTGTCAGCCTTGTGGCAGTCTTTGCTGCTGAGTCCTTGTGGGAAGGTTCTGGGTTTTTCTCAATTCATCCCTCTCTCCAATGCTGCAGCCCTCTTGTGTTTGTTGCAATTTGGCTGCCAAGACTTTTTCAAATACACATCATTAATTCTGCTATACAGCCCAAGTGAGCTGAGACATTTGAAAAAGGAAAGAAACATGGAATTCAAGTGCTGGAGCTGCCACATGCAAAGATCACTGGGGAAAGCAAACCAAAGAGAGCCTTTATTTATTCTTTTGTTTTTTAGCAGACACAAGGTCACTGCAAGCAGCAGCCATTAGCCTAATTAGAGCTTTGGAAAAAGAGAGAGGAGAGAGCACTCCAGTGTGGGAGAAAGAGGAGAGGGGACAAAGACAGTAATTGAAGCCAAATAATGAATATTAAACTCTTGTAAGTAATATTTAATTAAGTTATCCTATGATTGAGGCATTTTGCAAATACTACTATGGGATTCAAAGTAGTACATGAAGTACCCAAAAAATCACTAAGCAGGGAACACAGATTGCCTTCTTTCCTCTAGTCTGCTTAGCTATTTTATCTATATCAGGGTTCCCTGGGCTGATGGGTAAAGGGAGTCATAGAAACATGTGTCCCTGAGTCCACTGTTCTTGGCCGCTATGCACCGCTTCCACATCACCCCACATGGGACTGGAGCTTATCACCATATTAAAGTGGAAAACCTCAGCCAAGCACAGTAGTACATTCCTGTAGTCCCAGCCACCCAAGAGGCTGAGACGGGAGCATCCTTTGAGCCCAAGAGTTGGAATCCAGCCTGGGCAACATAGCAAGATTCCTTCTATTTCTCTGAAGATTCTGTTAAAAGTAGCAAAGACAACCCAGAACATGAGGAAAGATGTTTGTAAGCCACATAACCAACTGAGGATAACTTTTTAGAACGTATAAATGTCTATTACTGAAAGAAACAAATGGCTCAATAGAAAAATGGGCAAAAGATATGAACAGGCAATTCACAGAACAAAAAGCTCAAGTTAAAGCATGAAAAACCAGGAAGATCAAGCTCACTAGAAATCAGAAAAAAAAATGCACAATCTGAAATGCTACCATTTCATAACCATCAGATGAACAATAACAAAAGATGAATGTCTTATGACACTAAGTGTTGGTGAGAAAAAGGAAGGATAGGAAGGTGGGTATCATACAAATTGGTGCAATCACATTGGAGACCAATCTGCCACTATACAATAAAGCTGCAGATGTACTTATTAGTTCATTTTTACACTGCTATAAAGAAATACCCAAGACTGAGTACTTTATACAGGAAAGAGGTTTAATTGCATCACAGTTTCACATGGCTGCGGAGGCCTCAGAAAACAAAATCATGGTGGAAGGGGAAGCAGACACCTTCTTCACAAGGTGACAGGAGAGAGAAGAGTGTGTGAGAGCACAGGAAAAACTACCACTTATAAAACCATGAGCTCTCGTGAGAATTCACTTACTATCACGGGAACAGGACGGGGGAAACCACCCCCATAATCCAATCACTTCCCACCAGGTCTCCCTCTCCCTAAACACGTGGGGATTATAATTCAAGATGAGATTTGGGTGGCAACACAAAGCCAAACTGTACCATGTACACACCCTAGACTCAAGAAAATCCATTACAAGGTGTATACCCCAGGTTCTTCTAAATGGGCACAAAAATATTTGACGTAGCATTGTTTGTAAAGCAAAAATCAGAAACAAATTGCTACTCATCACCAAGAGAACAGAAATATAAATTGCATGTTTATACAATGAAAACTTATTTAGCAGCAAAAACAAATTGATGTTATCATGCAGATAAATTTTTGAAACATAATTTTGGCAAATATCAAACACAAAATAACAAAAAAGAGTAGCAGAATATATATATGTTGGTACAATTTATGTAAAATGTTTAAATCTGTAGAACATACTATTTACAGACATATCCATATGTGTAAAAAATAAAATGCATGAGAATGATTAACAACAAACTCAGGCAGAGGTTTCCTGGGAAGATGCTGTGGGAGATGGTACACAGAGCAATGCATGGGCATTCTTTTATTCATCTGTAAAACTTTTTCATATCTTAAATATTTCATAATACTTTTTTAAAAATTACTAACAGTCATATTTTTAAAACAGATAGAAATATACCTCAAGAAGATTACAAGATTCTCAACGGGAAGAGCATGAAACAGTCATCAAAGAAAAGATCAGGTTTGATTAGTGGCCAAAATGCAAGGCACAGTTAGGATGCAGCAAAGGAGAGGGATTTTAGGAACCATGAAATGCTCTTATGCTGAAATCTCTACCCAAGAGGGAACCTGAATGTCAAGTGGCTCGCTTCCTGCCATAGTACTGACCCACACCCAATATGAAGGAGCCATCACCAATGCCAGAGCAGGCAGGTTGGCATGGCGACCTACTCATTTGTCCTGAGGAGCAAAAGGACTCCAGGCTACAGATGGAACCCACAGGCAAAGAATAATAAATCAGATATTTCTTGCCAACTGAATCAAGGTTCCACTTTCACCCTTCTCTCCATTCTATATTTGTTTAATACATATATACAAATTCGACTGCCCCAAAATACCTAGGTTTTTTCTGAGGAACCACCAAGGCCTCATTGTCTAGTAGAGCTTACAAAAACCTCATCAGTCTTACTCACAGAGACTCTTAGCATTGATCAGAAGAGGAGTGAGAGACAACAAAGCTATCAACAGAAATATCTGAGCCTCTTTTAGTTGGATTTGGTCGTAGAGAAGTCTCTTTGAGGAATCGCAATAATTAATGTGTATTTTTGTAAAAGACAGCCATGTTTATCACATCTTTAACTAGACTTCAAATTTACATAGAATAGTATTTTTATCCATCGAGGGACACCTGCGCTCTTGCTTATTTATTGAAAATGGAAACAAACAGACCAGGCAGAAAGTCTAGTAAATTATGGTATTAGCTTAACATGATGTGTGTCAGTCTCTCTCCCTCCAGGCACTGATAACTTCAACTCTATAATTAAAGGATTGGTCCAGACATGGAACAGCCAGCTATAGCCTGCAGGCCATTGGCCTTTTACCTGTTTTTGTACAGGCCTCAAACACTACAATGAGAGAGTTGGAAATTGGGATAAAGACCATATGACCTGCAAAGCCTAAAATATTTACTATCTGGCCTGTTGCAGAAAAAGTTTGCCAACCCCTAGTCTACAGCAGCCCTGTCCAATAGATTAGATACAATGTGAGCCAACTATAGAATATTAAATTTTCCGGTAGTTGACTTAAAAAGTAAGCCAGGGGCCGGGCGCGGTGGCTCAAGCCTGTAAACCCAGCACTTTGGGAGGCTGAGATGGGCAGATCATGAGGTCAGGAGATCGAGACCATCCTGGCTAACACAGTGAAACCCCGTCTCTACTAAAAAATACAAAAAACTAGCCAGGCGAGGTGGCGGGCGCCTGTAGTCCCAGCTACTCAGGAGGCTGAGGCAGGAGAATGGCGTAAACCCAGGAGGCGGAGCTTGTAGTGAGCCGAGATCCGGCCACTGCACTCCAGCCTGGGCGACAGAGCAAGACTCCGTCTCAAAAAAAAAAAAAAAAAGTAAGCCAGGCACGGTGGCCCACACCTGTAATCCTAGCACTTTGGGAGGCTGAGGCAGGCAGATCACCTGAGGTCAGGAGTTCAAGACCAGGCTGGCCAACATGGTACAACCCCGTCTCTACCAAAAACATAAAAAATTAGCTAGGCGTGGTGACACATGCCTGTAATCCCAGCTACTTGGGAGGCTGAGGCAGGAGAATCACCTGAACCCAGGAGGCAGAGGTTGCAGTGAGCCAAGATCGTGCTATAAAAATAAAGAAGTAAAATAAATTTTATGATATATTGCACTTAATCCAATATATCCCAAAAGTACAATGTATAATTAATATAAAGAATTTTTAGGAGATATTTTACATTGTTCTCATACGAAGTCTTAAAAACTGGATATATGTTTTGCACACTACAGCACATCTCAGTTCAACTAGTGACTACATTTCAAGGGCTCGATAGTCACATGAGGTTAATGGCTACTATACTTGACAGCATAGGGCCAGATTATCTCTAAGGTCCTTTTCAGCTTTCACATGACTATCTAAAATATGAATAGGTTTAAAAAAACAAACAAACAAAAAAAACTATCCGTTCTCCAGCATCCAATTAGAGTTCTGACTCCTTAAAATTTTTCCTGATTCATCTGATCCACATCAACCTTTGCCCATGACATTCCAAGAATAAAGCGCCCCATCAAGGCATGGATGCCTTTATACTATCCCCTGAGGACTGAACCCACAGAGGGAGCTCAGCTGCTCCAAGCCTACTTCTGCCCACTTGTTCATTCTGGCTTCCCTCTCATTCATTCTGCCCCTGACTTTCCTGTGGGTGTCTCTTCTCTCTCTGGCTCCTCCTCTGCTCTCCTCCTGGAGGTCTCTGTCTTGGATTTTCTCTACTTTCCTGCTGTGGGATATCCTAGGAGTCCTTCAGGAAGCTCATTCCCAGCCCTGGCCAAGTCACCAGCACCTCTCAGAAGAGGAGGGACATAAAAAATGGTGTACCTATAGAAAGGTAAAATGTGAGATGTGGTCTGGGGTTTGAGAGAAAAATAGTCAACCCTCCATATCCATGGATTCTGCATCCATGGATTCGACCAACTGCAGATTGAAAATTAAAAAAATAAATAAATAAATAAAATCACAAAGTTTCAAAAAGCAAACCTTGACTTTGCCATGCGCCAAGTACTACATTGAATCCTCAAGAATGCAGTGATGTGTAGGCATTACATCGGGTATTATAAGTAATCTAGAAATGACTTAAAGTGTTCAGGAGGATATGCTTAGGTTATATGCCAAAACCACATCATTTTATATAAAGGACTTGAGCATCTGTGGATTTGGGTGTCCATAGGGAGTCCTGGAACCAACCCCCCACAGACACTGAGGGATGACTACTTAATCTGAAAAGGCAATTCAGGAAATTCAGAGTTAAAGGAATAATGAGCTTTTGAGAAGGTATTTTTGGGTAAGAAACAGTAGGATTCCTAGGCACTACCCAAAGAGGACCACTGGTCATGAATTCAGAGAGAGTTGGAAAATGAACCAGAGGCACAAGGATCTGGAGCCCAGGCAAGAGAGACCTGGCTTCTCTAGAGACCCAATGGCAGCTGGTGGCACAGCTCCATCCAGAGCAAGGGATGGGGACACAGGGTGAGATATCAATGAGGCCTGAGACCCCAAGCTCAGGGGCCCAAGGAAGGAAATGGCACTGAAAGGAGGAGATTCCAGGGGATGGCCAGAGGGCCTTACCACACTAGGGCTGGGTGTCCCCAACAGGTGCATCTAAGTTGTTCCTGCAGCCCCTCGCCTGGGAGAAACATATGAGGTCAATTAATCATCCTCTGTGCCAGGCTGTGGTGTGCCGGACTGGAGAGGGTGGTGAGATCCTTTTTTTTTTTTTTTTTAAGTAAAATGTATTACTACTATAAAAATAAGTGCTCATTATAACTTTTTTCTAACAGTACATAGAAGTATAACAGAGAAAGAAATTACCTGAAATTTCTCAACCCTGAAATAATGATTTGGAGGCCATTCTCTCATACACGTCTTTATGTATTGCCACAATATTTAATAGGATTGTATCACACAAGCTCGGTTTGGGGAAGATTTACTCTTTCCCTTTCTCCCTCCACCTCTCATATAAGGAAGATTGTCATTATTTTACAAAAGGATCATTTTTACACACTTCTCTGCACTTTGCTTGTTTCATATTTTGTAGATTTCTCCAAATGAGCAGCTTTGAAATTAATTTATTTTAATGTTTGCATAATATTTGTGATATGAATGTACCGTAATTTATTCAACTATTCCTATTGATGGACGTTTCCTTTGAGGCAACATTGCATATCTACCCTTACTCTTTGGTGCTTTTATTTCTGTGAAATCAGTTCCCAGAAGTGGGACTGCTGGGTACAAGGGGATATACATTCTTTTTATTTTACAAGCTATTGCCATTCCGTTTTCCAAAAAGACCGAAACTATTTACATGTCCTCCAGCAGCGTGTATGAATTCCCTCTGCCCTGTATCTCCTCCAACAATAGATATTATTGCTCTTAATGTTTGCTAGTCTGATGGGTGGAAAGTGATAACTCAATGCTGCTTTAATTTGTATTTTCTAGTGAGCTTGAGCATTTCTTAATGTGTTTATTGGTCATTTAGATTTGATCCTCTGTGAGCTGCTTATTCATATCCTTTGCCTGTTGTTTTGTTCGGTTATCTTTTTATTAATTTTTAAGAGCTCTTTGTATATTATAGCTATGAATCTTTTATGAATGTAACTATTTTTTCTAAATCTATTGTTAGACTTCATCTTTATTTTTACAACCAAATTGCAGCACATTTTCTGGCTGACAAGACAGGGTAAGAATATGAGATTTGGAAGGGATAGGAGAGCAGAGGAGCTCCATGCTCCAGCTAGATCCTTTCTGGGGATGCTGTCTCAGTCTGCTCAGGCTATCATAACAGGAAACCATAGATTGAGTGTCTTAACAGGAATTTATTGTCTCATAGTTTAGAGACTGTAAGTCCGAGATCAAAGCACCAGCAGGATGAGTTTCTGGTGAGACCTCTCTTCCTGGCTTGCAGACAGCACTCTTCTCATTGGGTCCTCACCTGGCCTTCCCTCTGTGCTTGTGTGGAGAAGAGAAAGCTCTCAGGTGTCTCTTCCCTTTCTATAAGGACACTGTCCTATTGGATGAGGTCCCAAACTTATAACCTTATTTAACGTTTATTACTTCCCTAAGGGTCCTATCTCCAACTACAGTCACATGGGTAGGGGGAGGTTTAGGGCTTCAACATATGGATTTGCAGGGGAACATAATTGAACAATTAACAGGTGGGTTCTACAGAAGTGCATAAACCCAGAGAGGAAGTGACAGTATGGTACACCTGAGCCATATTCATCCTTGCATGAATCTGCACACTCCAGCATGATGGAAGCAGCTGGACAGTTCCCATTCCCCAAAGAACGGAAGAGAAAACAGAGGAGCCTCTAGGCCTGAAGAGGTCCTAAGCAGGATATCTCAGCAAATGCCTGTATTCCAATGATCCAGAACTAGGTCAGGGTAATAGACAAGCCTCACTGAACACCTATGAGGATAGATGCCTATATGGGCAGCGTGATGCTGCAATCTGATAAAAGCAGTCATGTGTTCAACAGGGATACATTCTAACATATGTGTCATTGTGTAAACATTGTAGAGTGTCCTTGCACAAACCTAGATGGTATAGCCTCCTCCACACCTAGGCTATATGGTAAGCCTATTGCTCCTAGGTTACAATCCTGGACAACATGTTACTTTACTGATACTGTAGGCAACTGTAACATATGCGTACCTTTAGAAAAGGTACAGTAAAAATACAGTATTATGGGAGCATAATATGTAACCAGGGTCATATACGTAGTCTTCTATTGACCGAATCATCTCCTCATTCTACACAGGACTATATATTTTGGTCTTCCACCTGTTTCCTGACACATAGCTCCTAAAGCCCTTGGAATCTCTGAGTGAAACATGTCTTTTTCTATGCTAATGGGATGACTGATGGCTGGCGCTCCAGGATAGCTTCAGGATGGAGACTGTGCCAGGGAAACCAACCTTGTGACTAGAGGGTCAGAACTTTCAGCCCCATCCCCTGACCTCCCAGGAGGGAAGAGGAGCTGAAGGCTGAGTTGATCGCCCATGGTCAATGATGTAATCAATCATGATTCTATAAGGAAACCTCCATAAAAACCCAAAAGGTTAGGGTTCAGAGAGCTTCTGCACTGGTGAACAGGAGCACATCAGCACACCGGAAGGGTGGTGCACCCTAACTCCCTGGGGACACAAGTCCTGTGCTCAGGACCCTTCTAAACCTCACCATATGTATCTCTTCACCTGTGGTGCATTTGTACCCTTTCAAATACTCTTCCTCATCATTGACCAATAATAGCAAGTAAACTGTTTACTGGCCTTCTCAGAGCTGCCCTAGCAAATTATTGAACCCAAAAAGGAGGTCATGGGACCTCCAATTTGTAGCTGAGTCAGACAAAAGTGTGAGTGATCAGGGAACCTATTTTGGCATCTGAAGTGGGGGGCAGTCCTATGGGACTGAGCCCTTAACCTGTGGGGTCTGCACTAACTCTACTTAGCATCACAATTGAGTTGCATTGAACTGTAGGACACCCAGGTGGTGTCAGATAATTGGTCAGATTGATCAATGTGGGGGAAAAGAACCCCACACAGGCTGGGCGCAGTGACTGATGCCTGTAATCCCAGCACTTTGGGAGGCCGAGGTGGGTGGATCACCTGAGGTCAGGAGTTCGAGACCAGCCTGGCCAACCTGGTGAAACCCTCTCTCTACTAAAAATACAAAAATTAGCTGGGCATGGTGGCAGGTCCCTGTAATCTCAGCTACTCAGGAGGCTGAGGGAGAAGAATCACTTGAACCCAGGAAGGAGAGGTTACAGTGAGCCGAGATCTCACCATTGCACCCCAGCCTGGGTGACAAAGCAAGACTCTGTCTCAAACACACACACACACACACACACACACACACACACACACACACACACACACAGAGACCTAAAAATAAGTTCAGAAAAATAAAAGCAGTCCTTTCTCTGGAGCACCTGTCACAGCTGCTGTTGTGCTCTCCTGTGCCCAGGTTGCTGGGAGTGGCACTGGCAGAGGCCCGGCTGTCAGTTCCCATGGAGGCTGCCCAGCAGCAGAGCTGCATCACCCATGAATACACCCCTCCCCGGGGTGCCCTCAACACAGTGACAGAAAAAGGCCTGGCCATCTCAGCCCAACTCAGGACAACTCTGGAGGTCATTTCAGTTCCAGGATGTACCCTGGGGTCTGTTGAGGCAATCAGTAGGTCGCATCACACTGCCCCTTCCCCTCTGCCCAACCCCACTTCCTCCCCTGCCCTTTCCCTGGTGTGGACCCCAGGCACCTCTTTAATAACCTATCAGCATCTCAGAGCCTGCTTATCAGGGACCCCTACCTGTGACAGCCCTCTCTCACATGATACAGGCAGTGCATAACCAAGGTGAACTTGGAACGGAACGTGATTCAACAGCGTGCGAGACAAAGCAGCCCCTGCCTGGACAGTGCTGGCCCTGATGCAAGGGATACAGGTGCCCCCAGAGCACAGGCATGCGGACTCCACCTCACCAAGTAGGGCCTCCAAGGAGACACCTCCTAATCAGCATCCACCGCCCCTGAGCCACCCAACCTCCTCCAGCAATGGCCTTAATAGGAAATGCAGGCCCCTGCTCCTTCTGCCAAATCTCCCTTAAAGGAACACGTGGCAAATGGCTTCCATGGACTTATTTAACCTAACCCTCTAATCTATTCCCCATTAAGATGGTTACTTTAATTTAGTTATTTGTGTCCTTCAGGTAAAGACGGAGAGGCCCTCTTGGCTTTTGGATACTGTTCTCTGCTCCACCACACCAGTGCCCAGGGCCTTTCCCATGGCAAAGCACCAACACCTGCCCATATTTAAAAGCTCACCTGTAGGCCAGCAGGAAAACAAGACGTGATATATATTTGAGGTTTAACATCTTGATTCTCAGGCTTTATAACACTGGATACTATTGGCAGCACTATGAAACAAAGAAATGGAAGCTTCTGCCCCACTCCTCCAAATGTGACATTAGGAATTCAGCGTAGGGCAGTGAAGGACAAATCACGACACCTGGATTCTGCTATCTTGGTTCTTTCTGTGACCAAACAGGTATGTGACACTTCACAGTACTTTGCCCCTCTAGGACTCAATTTCCTCATCTAAGCATGAGGAGGGTTGAACTTAAAGCCCTAACAGGTCACGAATCTTGGGTGTTTGGGTTTTTTCTTAGATCAGTGTTTCAGATATTGAGTTGTTTTCCAGAATTGACACTTTGAAGCTCCTGGCCTACTCAGGTCCCTGGAGAAAGCTGAAGGTGACCAGCTTTTGCTTTCTTCTTTTGGATCAGATCCACCAGTGTAATTCCTCCCAGACTTTTACTTCCTGGAGTTATACTTCTGAACATTCCAAAATGATAATGTTTCTTGGAAGTGAGCTCCAAATATTACATCTGGAGCTGTTCTCTCTTAACAGTCTGCCCTCAATCTAAGAAGTTTATCAGTTCTGTTGGAGAGTCCCCACCGTGCCATTAGCATTTGATGTGGATGTCACAATTTCAAACCTTTTTTATCTTCAGGGAAAGCAGAGCGGGGAAAATGAGCCAGATCCCTTGGTCCCTGGCTCAGAGTTAGAAACTGATCTTATTTGTGAAGTGGGCTTAATTTCTCCATTGGAACAAGTGATGCAGATGATGTTCTCAGTGTGAGCTGATGACAGGCCTGCAGTCATCCCTGCTCTTCCATGCACACAGGGGAGAGTGTACACATTCATACATATGCTATGCCTCCCGCGTACATGTGCGCACACACCTACCCACCTACTAGAAAATGCTCTCAATGCAATCATGGATGCAGACTGGAGGGGGAACATTTTTTGCAGGGCCCAAACTGAGAAAAGACTTCATGGCTACCACAGACAAGGCCTAAGGAGACTTAGTATGAATCTCCCAGCCATTACTACAACGCCATATTGTTGACAAGACATTTCCACATGCACAACATCTTTTGACCATTCACAGCTCAGGGGAATGCACTCTTCCTTCTTGGACAATCCTTTTATATACCCGCCCACCCCTCACCCTAGTTGGGCCAATTTCTCCTTCCTACACAAATCTTCCCTGACAACCCTATCCAAATTAGGGCCCTCCCCACCATTATTTATCTTAGCACTCTGTTTGCTTTTTATAGCATTTAATTATATTTTTTTGTGTTTTTGCTTATTTACCTATTTATTATCCATCTCTCCCACTGAATTATAACCTCCTTAAAAGATAAGAATGCAGTCTGTCTTATTCATTCTGGATTACCCAGTATCCAAAACAATGTCCAGCATACAGTCAGCACTTCATAAAGCCTTTTTGAATAAACCAACTTGATTCGCTCAAGAATCCTACAGTTGAAGTCATTTTCACAGACAAGGAAATGGGTTCACGGACATTAGGTGACCTGCAAATTCCCAAAAACTGCTAAGAGGGACAGCCAGGATTCGAATCTAATTTTATGCCATTTTCACAACATCAAGTTATTTGAGTCCATCTTTGAGCTATGATTTGTCCTTTAAACTCCACAATAGCTCCCAGTCTCAGGAAAAGGAAGGAAAATTTGATGTACACACATATGCATACGTGTGTGTGCATGCCCATATATGCATAAGTGTGTATACACACACACACACGCCTTTGACTTTGTCCCACTCTCCAAGTTTGTTACCTAGGAAGAACCAGGTAGTGAATTTGACTTTCTCGTATATGCTATACTCAAAAATGTGCCTGACTTACAAATGACCGTATAAAAACAAGTACCATTTTCAGGCCCTGAAGATGATGGGAATACATAAAGGAAATATGACAGAATGTTAGAATTAGAAGAAGCAGTTTGTAGATAGGGAAACTGAGGCCCCATTGGGTGGGAATGATTTTCCCAAGGTCAATTGTAGGAGAACCAGTACTAGAACCCAGGTCTGATACTTGGTCCAATGTTCATTCCCTAAGATGAATCACAGGAACACAGCAATAAATTATGTCTTGGGCATCCTCTAATCACCAATCGTCAACAACGATGGCTTTCTTCATTTGTCTTTTCAGGACTTGGTCCCAGAACAGTGTGTGCTTGGAAAGTCCACTCCAATTGTATGAAGGTATTTCACATGTTAAGTTGGACTTTAGGTGTTTTCGCAAATTACGAAATGTCTCTCTAAAGGCATTGCTTCAAACTCAGTTCTTTTTCTCCGTTCTCCCAACTGAGACCCTCACATCCATCCAGTAGACAACAGAGCAAGGCAGCTTCCTAGCATACCCAACTTTTCAATTGATTAATGTTCTTTTTAATTAAGAAAACATATGAAAAGAATGGCACAGGCACACACACATACACACATACAAGTGCTAGGAAGACCCTGGTCTAGAGATGCGAAGGAAATCTGAATCAACTTGAGTGCCAATGCATCAAAGCATTGGAAGCTAAGAGGAGAGTTCCATAAAAGAGGAAAATGATCAGAAAAAGAACTTCAGAGACTTTCCTTCAGAAGTGTAGGCAAAGGACACTACCAAGGACTGGCTCAGGTAACTGGAGACCAAAGCCACACTTACCCATGCTCAGTAAAGAGGCCTGTTTTAGGTGGGTGTATTAGTCCATTTTCACACTGCTGATAAAAACATACCTGAGCTGGGCACGACGCCTCACACATGTAATCCCAGCACTTTGGGAGGCCAAGTGGGTGGATCGCCTGAGGTTGAGAGTTTGAGACCAGCCTGACCAACATGGAGAAACCCTGTGTCTACTAAAAATAAAAAAATTAGCCAGGTGTGGTGGTGCATGCCTGTAATCCCAGCTACTCTGGAGGCTGAAACAGGAGAATCACTTGAACCCAGGAGGCAGAGGTTGTAGTAAGCCAAGATTGTACCATCGCACTCCAGCATGGGCAACAAGAGTGACACTCCATCTCAAAAAACTAAAAATAAAAACAAAGCTGAGACTGGGCAATTTACCAAAAAAAAAAAAAAAAAAAAAAAAAGGTTTTAATGGACTTACAGTTCCATGTGGCTGGGGATGCCTCACTATCACGGTGGAAGGCAAGGAGGAGCAAGTCACACCTTACATGGATGGCAGCAGGCCAAGAGAGGGCTTGTACAGGGAAACTCCACCTTATAAAGCCATCAGACCTCGTGAGACTCACTCACTGTCACAAGAACAGCACAGAAAAGGCCTGCCTCCATGATTCACTTACCTCCCACCAGGTCCCTCCCACAACACATGGCAATTCANAAAAAAAGGTTTTAATGGACTTACAGTTCCATGTGGCTGGGGATGCCTCACTATCACGGTGGAAGGCAAGGAGGAGCAAGTCACACCTTACATGGATGGCAGCAGGCCAAGAGAGGGCTTGTACAGGGAAACTCCACCTTATAAAGCCATCAGACCTCGTGAGACTCACTCACTGTCACAAGAACAGCACAGAAAAGGCCTGCCTCCATGATTCACTTACCTCCCACCAGGTCCCTCCCACAACACATGGCAATTCAAGATGAGATTTTAGTGGGGACACAGCCAAGCCATATCAGTTGTATTTCAGATCCATTCCAAGAACAGGCATGACTCAGCTTGTGAGGGATCTGCCTGAGCTACTGTGCTGTGCATGGGGGAATCCATTGCTTCTAAGAACATCACAGGCACTCACGCACACATGTGCATGTGTGCACACACACGCACACACTGTTCTGTGTCCCTGTTCCCTTATTCATAGTGTCACCTCTGCATGGAGCAGCCTTTCTACTTGGTGCCCTAGAGAACCTCCTGGAGACTCAGCTCCTGTGGTCTCTTCTCTGGCGCTTCCCCTGCTTCTTCCACCTCTTCCTGGGTCCCCTCCTCTGCTCTGTAATCCTGTAATACTCTATACCACCACCATCACTGTATTGCACAGCATCACACCACAATTATTTGTCTGCATGACTGTGAGCTCCCCACGAGGGAGGAAACTGTTTTGTGTGTCTTTGTCTGCAGCACACAACACAGTGTCAGGTGCTTAGTAGGCACTCAGCAAGCAGTTGTTAAATGGTTAAATAAAGGAATTTCCCTGCTTGGTACAAGGTAGATATGCTGGGATTGTCCCACAGTCTCAATCACACAACCAGACCCTGCTTTATCCTAAATCCAGATAACATTAACACAACCATCACACCACCAGAGGGGTTTCATCCCAATAAAATAAAGCTGTAGAGTGCAGTTACGTAATAAGAAGAAAAACAGATTGGGGAGAAGGACATTCTTACTGTGTTCATTTCCTAGGGTGGCTGTAACAAAGTACCACAAACAAGGTAACTTAAACAGAAATGTATCGTCTCACAGTCCTGGAGGCTGAAATCAAGGTGTTAGCAGAGCTGGTTCCTTCTGAGGGCTGTGGGAAAGGCCCTGTTCCACGCTCTTGTCCTGGGTTCTGATGGTTGCTGGCAATCTTTGGTGTTCTGTGGCTTATGGATGCTTCATCCCGATCTATACCCTCACATGGCATTCTCTCTGAGTCTTTTCACATAGTCTCCCCACTGGGCATGTCTGTCTCTGTCTCTCTGTCCCAATTTCCCATCTTTACAAGGACACCAGTCATATTGGATTAGGGCCTACCTAATGACTTCATTTTAACTTCATGACCTCTATGAAGACCCCATTTCTAAACAAGGTCACATTCTGAGGTCACAGGAGCTAGAACTTCAATGTATTTTGCAGGGGGACACAATTTAACCCCTGACAGTTTATACTCAAAACTGGCATAACAAAGGCAGGGATGACTCCAAGCATAAATATGTTCATTGGAACCAGCACAGTGGCTCATGCCTGTAATCCCAGCACTTTCAGAGGTCGAAAGGCAGGTGGATCACTTGAGCCCAGGAGTTCGAGACCAGCCTTGGCAGCATGGTGAAACCTTGTCTCTACCAAAAATACGAAAATTAGCCAGTCTCATAACCTGGTCTCAAAATAAATAGATTAATAAAATTAACTTCTAAATAAAATTTAGAAGTTAAAAATAAAATTAAAAGGGCCAGGCACAGTGGCTCACGCCTGTAATCCCAGCACTTTGGGAGGCTGAGGCAGGTGGATCACTTGAGGTCAGGAGTTCAAGACCAGCCTGGCCAACATGACAAAACCCTGTCTGTATTAAAAATACAAAAATTAGCCGGGCATGGTGGCACTTGACTGTAGTCCCAACTACTCAGGAGGCTGAGACAAGAGAATCACTTGAACCTGGGAGACAGAGGATGTAGTGAGCCGAGATTGCATCACTGCACTCCAGCCTGGGAGACAAAGTGAGACTCTGTCTCAAAAAAAAAAAAAAAAAAAAAATGTTCATTGGCACTCCTCTACCTCATCTTCCTCATTGGTAAAATGGTGGGAGAATTTTTGCTGAACCAAATAGAGGATTTGCTGAAGTTTATTTCTGATGTTCTTTCTCCTACCATCTTTCCCCATCTGTGGCTTCCTCTGCTACTAGCTCACTGTTCCCTGATTACTTACAGTGCAATCCTTCCCAGAACACTTGCACGTTAATTCAGACTCATAAAGATAGAATAGACTTCAAGATCCAAGGAAGTTTCTCCATTATGGTGGTGTTTCAGACACAGAAGTAAAGAGGCTGTGTGAGGACAGGGTATAAGAGGATCCAGAGGAACTAATCATGGAGTAGCACCTGGAACCTCAGAGGCTGCCATGTGAGGTGTGCTCAGCCTGCACAACTGTCCATGCGGTGTGTTAATAGAAACACCCAGTCCCATTGGAGTGTCAGCTCAGAGCCTGGCCATAGGCAAGAACACTGGCCTGGGCTCTGGACCTGAACTCGGGTCCAGCATCTCCACTGACCTGCAGTGTGTGGCTAGACCAGTCTCTTTTCTCTTCTCCTTACACTCAGTTTCCCTATCTGTGTAATGGGGGGACAGGTGGGGTAGGAGTGGGATTAGAAGGCTGGTCTCCAGCCTCTTCCCATCCACACATCCTGTGAGCATCTGCAACAACCCTTCTCGCCAAGAAAAACCATCAACACGACAGCAAACAGGGAGAGAGGACAATGAGGAGCAGCCAAGCCTTCATCTGCTCGCTCACTCTAAACAGAAATCACTTACCCTAAACGGCAATCAGTCCCCGATGGCCTCCTTTCCAAATGCCTTGTATGACAATGAGTGATTTGTAACAACATCCAATCAAGCGCACCTAACCTTCCTATAATTGCCTGTCCTTTTCAGCGTTCTTAAAAGCTTTCCAGTGGAAAAGAACAGAAGCGTCTTGTCAGAAGCAGATTATTATACAGAGGGGAGAGAACCCCCATTCCTTTCCTCCCTTCCAGCCCATCTCTGCACCCACCCTGGTCTGCATGACCGCCGCAGAGGAACCAGCATCTGGCTGACATCTCCACGGGTGCAGCAACCACCTGCTGGTGTAAATCTCTCAGCTGTTCCATCCACATCCAGGATCCTTCCCCAGCTAGAGGCAGGCCCAGCAGATTGCTGTCTTTCCTTCCAGGCCAGAAGAGGTAACATTAGTAGCATTTTCAGTTCACACCGAGCGTCATTATTAAAACCAGCAGAACGGAACACCAGAAAGGTCCAGGGACAGGCCCCGAGGTCACAGGGCAGGTGGGCAGGGCCACGGCTAACTCCCCTGCAGGCCTGGATCCCCGACAAGTCACACACCCACACTCCGTGCTCTGAACGAATGGAAAAACGACACTCCTCAGCTGGCCCGGGGGTGGTGCGAGTCCTGGGGGATTTCTCAGCTCCACCAACCATCCTCGTCATGGCAGACAAGTGTGAAAGTCAGGAGGAAAGCACACAGCTTAGAGCCCTGGAATCAGAATCCCACCAAATCATCACCACAAGAGGGACAGAGAATGAACCATGGAGTTGGAGGTCCCAAGAGTAAAAAGAGGGGCTGAAATTTTCCCAGAGAGAAAATCACAGGGAGACCATGTGCAAAAATCAGCAGCAATGTCATCTTCATCTGGAAAATGCTAGAGAGAGATCTCACCCTCCCAGACACGCCATACTCACTCTGAATCCCTTGATTTTTCTTTGAACCTCCTGCCTCATTCAACAAATGGTCTGTTGAGTCCCCCCTGGGTGAGAAGGCTGTGCTAGACACTGTAAGAGAAGTAGAGGTGCCTGTGCCAAGGGCTTGCCTGGCCCTCAGTCTGATAGAGTGTGTGAGGCTTTCTTCAGGTGACTAATGACTGATGCCGGGCCAGAGGCTCTCACAAGGGGAGATGGATGGCTGCCAGCTGGGAAGGGGGGTGTCTGGAAGCATGGAATCTTCCAAACACCAGGGAATGGGGTGTAGGAGGCACCAGGGAATTCCTACACCAGGGAATGGGGTGTAGGAGGCACCATAGGCACAGCCTGAGCAAAGGCATGTGGCGGGGGCTGGAGGTAGGGGGAGCACAGAGAAACAGAAAGACACAGACAGCAATAAAGAAGTCAATGCCTGTCTCAACACCAAGGCCATTAAGCATCCACAGACCCTTGTTCAGACTTGTGGTCCTGCCACTGCGGTAGCATGAAGGGTTCTGCCCTGAGAATGGCAAAAGGGAAAGAAATGCCTCCTCTGAGTATTTGCAAAATAGCAAATATTTTCCCCACCAGATTAGGCTTCTTTTCCAAGAATATTTTCTAATCCTGCATTCCCAACATCAGGTCCTATTCAATGCGCACTGGAGGTGAGGTAGCCCAGACCTTCCTAACTAGCCCAGGAGGGAGAGAGAATCTCTGAAACATCCCTCCTCCACACCTCCCTGCACACAGCTGTTCCCCTGGCCCCTCTGCATCCTTTAGCCTGTGGAATAGTGCAGGAACTGCTTTCTCAGCTACTCAGCCCCAAATATCCTCTCTACCACCAGCCAAATCCTACTGTTTCTTTAAGGTCCATCTCCTTCAAGAAGTCTTCCCTGCTCACCCGCCAGCCCAGCCCACCCCAGCCCACTCTCATCCCTCCCATCCTGGGCACAATCTAGATGTACAATTTGCACTGCATGTCTGGTGCTCAGTGCATTGTAAAGCTATTACCTAGTAAGAAAGCTGCTTCCTCTCCCCAGTCAGACTGCCCCTATCTGTGGGTAGGGGCTTGTATTCTACCTCCCTGTGCCCTCTCCCCAGTACTTAGCACAGTGGCTTACTTCTGCTCCGAGTTTAAGAAACATATGTGAATTAATTGACCGATGAAAGGTGCTAAAGATCGCCAGAAAGGCTGCCTTTTATCCATGGCCCTTGTGACTCAGGAGGGAATTCCACTTCCATCATAACCTTATCTCTCATGAAAAGTTTACCATTTCAATCCAGTTCCTTTCTAAGCACAGTCCTTCCACATACTGCCTGCCTCGTGCAGATGAGCGCCTTCTCTACCAATGGATGTCCATGCTCCAAACTCCTTCCAGGTGTCAGGCCCCTGGTGTCTTTAGAAGAAGGCCCCATGAGAGGATTGCTGACAGAGGCTGCAGCAGGCCAGCACGAGCTTAGTTGCAAAGCTGTTGATACCATTTGATGTTTTCCCACCACCACCTCTTACATCCATTCTGTCTTGACCTACCTGCTACCAGTGGCCCACACTCCTGTTCTCCTATAATCTTCACTCTCTCTTACAGGGAAATGAGCTGATGAACTCATTTGCACTGATGTTCACATCTGCACCTTCTACCCTACTCCCAATCCCTGATCAGGCTTTGAATCCCTTAAAAATAGAGGCAGTGCTTTTCTCATTTGTACATCCCTAGAACTATGCATCGTTACTGGCACTAGTAGACACTCAGGAAATGAGGAAGGAAGAAAAATAAAGGAATGAGGAAGAAATGAAGAAAGAAGCAAGGAAGGAAGAAAGGAAGAGACGTAGAAGTGGGGAGGAAAGGAGAAGCGGGGAGAGAGAGAAGTGGCCCCAGGACTCACATGTTGGCCAAGCTCCAAGCAGAAGTCCATCTCTCTACATGATCCAGGGCAGAAGTTGCCCACCTGAACAAGTATATTATAGTGCATTTTCACACTGCTATAAAGAACTACCTGTGACTGGGTAATTTATGAAAAAAAAGAGAGAGATTTAATTAACTCACGGTTCTGCAGGCATTGCAGGAAGCATGTTTGGAAGACCTAAAGAAACTTACAATCACCGCGGAGGCAAAAAGGAAACAAGCACGTCTTTACCATGGTGGAGCAGGAGAGAGGGAGAGGATAAAGGAGAAATGCCACACACTTTCAAACTGCCAGATCTCACGAGAACTCACTATCACGAGAACAGCAAGAAAGAAACCTGCCCCTCACGATTCAATCACCTCCCACTAGGCCCCTCCCCTGACAGGTGCAGATTACAATTGAAAATGAGATTAGAGTGGGGACACGGAGCCAAACCATATCAAACAGGATCAATCTCTTTCAGCTTGCTTCTCTGTTTCCCAGTTTCCTCGTCTTCAAAAACGGGGATAATGGTAGCACCTACCTCAAGGAGTGGTTGTAAAGCATAAATAAATGAATGCCTGTCAAGCTCTTCGAGTATCACCTGATACATGTTAAGCTATCAAGCCGCACAGGCCCCCACCTGTTACCAGATGCAACCTTCTTCCCTTTCTTTGTAGACTCTTCCTCCAGGTGAAGCTCAGAAGGAGCAGGTATACATCTTCCCTACTTGTTAAACTGTCTCCTATTGTGTGTACTTGGCTGCATGATTTATCGGGCATAGCTGTGTATGTGTTTTGTGGCCCCTGTCTTAATGACTTCACCAGTAACTGATTGCAAACACAGACCACAAGAATGCCTGATTTATACCTCTTTGTTTGAAATCAAAGAAGTATTCTGGCTGAGCAAAGTTTCCAGATCACTGAAGCTTATAATTCTAAGCACAGTCTCCTATTGCTCTGACCACTGTTGGTAACTCCATCATTACTGTGAATCCCATTGGTGGCAGCTATGGTGTAGTGGAAATGGCACTGGACCCAAAGCCAAAAGACTTGTGGTGAGTCCCTCTGCATCTTAGCATTTGTACATCCTTAAATCTCTCTAGACCTCACTTTCATTTATAAAACCATGGCATGCCCATCAACCTCACACTTGTTGATGAATTTGAGGGTGTAATGCCCGTGACCGGGCTTCAGAAACTCTGAAGTACTTAGTACATGCTGAGTGTCAACTTAGAGATGTCCTCAGGGATTGTTGAGCCTATTTTCCCCCGATACAAAATAAACCCCGCCCTGCTTTGTTAAGAAGTAGTTTTTCCTAACTTTTCCATTGTTGTTCGTATTTCCAGTAGTTCCACTCCTAACCCTGTTGCCCTGACAGCTGGCTCTTGGCATCTTATCACCACTGCTTCTAGTCTTTCATACCCTGTTCACCTACACAACTAAGGGAATGAGTGCCTAACTCAATAAACAGTAACCATGATGCTTTCCCTGCAAAGGCAGAGAAATCGGGCACTCCTAGAGCTAAGCTGGGTCCTGGAAAACATCTAGTTCAGTTTTTCTTGTTTGGTTTTTTTTTTGTTTGTTTGTTTGTTTTTTTGGGAGACAGAGTCTTGATCACTCTATCACCCAGGCTGGTGTGCAGTGGCGTGATCTTGGCTCACTGCAACCTCCGCTTCCTGGGTTCAAACTATTCTCCTGCCTCAGCCTCCTGAGTAGCTGGGATTACAGGTGCCTGCCACCATGCCCAGCTAAATTTTGTACTTTTAGTAGAGATGGGGTTTCACCGTGTTGGTCAGGCTGGTCTTGAACTCCTGACCTCATGATCCACCTGCCTCAGCCTCCCAAAGTGCTAGGATGACAGGCGTGGGCTACTGTGCCTGGCGATCTAGTTCAATTCTTTAAGATGAGGAGTTGGAAGAAGAAATGACTTATCTAAGATTAAACAGGCAGCAGAGCTAGAACTAGAATTTTAATCTCTTGATTTGCAACCCAAGCAGTCCTTCTCCTCTGGTCTGACAGAGGCTGTGTGGTAAAGGCCAAGGACCTTGTTCTTTCTGTTGCTTTCATATTTACATCCAGGTTTGCAATCAAGATTCACATGGCTATGACTATGCAACACCAGGAATAGTGAGGCCAGAAACTTCTTAAGCAGCCAAAAGAAGGCTGAGCTAAACTCTGAGGATGAATTCATCTAGTTTAGGGAGTCCTGACCAAAAATAGATTCTAAACTATTCAGATCTGAGTTCTGCATCCATCCCATGCATAATGGTCACATGCAAAAGTCCCTGCCTAGACTATATGTGTGTGTGTGTGTGTGTGTGTGTGTGTGTGTGTGTGTGTACCCAGGTTTAAGTCCTTTTAAGAGAACAAGACTTCATACTAATAGTTGTCCTGTTCATGTTAGAAGGCAAAAGTTCTTGAGTAGTGTCAGCAAAGAGGGGAAACCTCAATGCCTCAGAAGGCCAAGGGTCTTTGCAAGATTGAAAAGTCGAAGAGGGAAAGCTGGATTGCTCAAGTTCAAAGCAGAGGATTTCCCAGGGCTGAGTCAGGGACCAGGCGCAACAGCAACACTGCTCCCACTTGTGCTTGCAGACAGGCTCTGAGTCACATTCTTCTGCACCTATCTCTCAGGGATATGTGGCCAGCTCCCCTTCCTAAAGGGAAAGGCGGAGAACTGACTAACCTACCCTAACAGTAACCCCATGACTTCATTGATCCTCCCCAACAGGCCAGAGACATGCTCCCAAAGTATTGGCAAGTGAGCACATAATCAGGATGATCAATATTGTCCTAGTTTTAACAATGAAAATCGGGCATCCTAAGATGCCTAAACTTCATTCTTCTTACCTGCTAAATGGGCACAATACACAGAGCTGACTTTCTCACTGGATTGCTGAGATAAATAGGTAAGGTAAGGTATTTGATTATAAACCCTTTATTTTCTACTTATATTCTATTGTGAAGTGGAAATGAGAGCACAAGCAGAGGAAGAAAGGAAGGAAGGAAGGAAGGAAGGAAGGAAGGAAGGAAGGAA
>NW_016806471.1:1388788-1416169 GCF_001698545.2 Rhinopithecus bieti
AAAAAGGAGGGAGGGAAGGTGAAGAACAGGGAATAGAAGGAAGAAGATACAGAGAAGAAAGAGAAAATACTGGATGGGAATGGCCCAATGCAGTGAAAAGGGAGGCCTAAGTGACAGACAGAGCACCTTCAGAGCCCACCCCTCTCTCCCCTTCAAATCCTATGGAGCTTTCAAAGGCCCAATCTGAGCTAGCCTCCTCCTCCAAGAAGCCCTCCCTGACCACCAGGCCACAAAGGTCTCTTTCTCTCCTTTGGACTCCTGGAGAATGTAGGGTCTATGACATGCCATCAGCTCTGAGTCAACTACTTTTCTTTTACTCTAGGTATTTTACATATAAATGTCACTTCTCCCCTTCTAATTCATACATAACTTGCTATTCCTATCATTCCTATAGTGCCTTGCTCAGGGAGGGTATATAGAGGGTCTTATAAATATTTCTAGTTGTCTGAATGAGTAAATAGGGAAAAAATAAGTGGGCCTTGTACAGGAAAGAAATACAAGTGACCTTTAATTCCCTCTGAAGCATGCCTGCAATTGGGTGTCACCTGCCTGGATTCACAAAGAAGAGATGAGATGTACCAGGTGTGGGGTTCTGGAAACTTGGGATCCAGCCAAGCTCCTCCACTTCCCCAGCTGGGTGACTTTGGTCAGGCCATGTCCTCCCCTTCCCTGAGACATCAATTCTCTCCCCTGTGAAATATCAGAAGTGACTCCATCCTCACTTCTCTCTGTGTGATCTGTGGACTGGCAGCATCATCCAGGTGGGCGCTCTTTAGAAATGACAACCATAAGCTCCACCCCACACCTGCCAATCAGGAGCTTCACATGGCCCCCAAGTGGCTCATAGGTTCCTCGTAGCTTGAGGAGCACTGAGTTCTCTGATGGCTCTGCATGCACCATTTTCCAGCCTCTTCTTGCCCCATCCTCAAGGACAGGCAGAAGAGCACCCAGAGACCCTGCAGGGACTCATGAGTTGCCTGGAGTTCCTAGACCTTGCAGGGCAGTAGATCTGTTATCTGAGCCTTTCTCCTGCCTCTCCTGATGGAGCGAGGCCGCTACTCACAGGAAGTTTTCAGGATGAGAAAAGAGAAATTATCTCCTTCTACCATGAAGAAAGCCATTACCAAAGCATTCAGCTAAGAAGGAGGAGTGCACCAGCGCACAAACCCTGATAAGCATCTCCTCGCTTCTCAGACTTTTTCCACTCCTTACACACAACTCTTAATCTAGGAAAGTGACTCAGCTTTCAAGCGTGTTTAATCATCTCCCTGCGACCTTGTTGGGGATTGCATGGGTGGGACGCCTTCGAAGGATTCAGAGTTCAGAGCCACTGGACTTCAAAGGTTTCTCGAGCCCTGCTGGGTACCAGGGGGAGTTGGAGCAGGGCCTGATGTGATGGCTGAGTCGTTAGTGACAGGAGAAACTCGGGCAGCCAAACTCCTCACCAGTTGCCTTGTTGAAAGCCCCCAGGGAGAAAATCGTAATAAAGCCTTCATCACCACTGGGTCAGCACCTTCGTGTTATGAGATATCCCCAGATAACTGAAGTTCACCTTTGTAGATCCCAAATTCATTTTATTTTCACTGTTTAGAGTGGACCTTTTCCTAAACAGGATGACATTGTTTTCTGAAACTGAATATAAAGTGCAAATTAATTTTGAGGGAGTTGTTCATGCACATCACCACGATGGAAGCCCTGTGAGGACAGGAACTTTTGTCTCTGTTCCCTGCTGTCTTTCCAGCGCCTAGAACAATGGGCCTGCAAGGGGCTCACTCGACCTAAAGGAAGCACTTTGCTATGCCAGGCACGTCCAGCTCTGGAGATATGGGGAGGAGCAGATGAAATTTCTCTCCTCCCAAGCAGAGCTCTAGGGCCAGACAGGGAATGCTGGAATGTCAGGTTCCAGCCACTGATAAGTGTGAATCCTGCTGACTTTGCAACCCAGGAGGCACCTACTCTAGGGAGGCTGTTTTTGTTTTTATTTTTTAGAGATAGGTTCTTGCTCTGTCACCCAGGCTGGAGTTTAGTGACAGAGCCACCCTCCTTCCCCAGCCTCCTGAGTAGCTGGGACTATGGTTGCATGCAACCACACCTGGCTAATTTTATTCATTTTTTTGTAGAGATGGGGTCTCACTGTGTTGCCCAGGCTGGTCTTGAACTCCTGGCCTCAAGCAATCCTCCTGCTTCAGCCTCCCAAAGTGCTAGAATTACAGGCATGAGCCACTGCACCCAGTCTGGAGGTTTTTAAGCCATGGTGTCAGTGTTTTTAAAACTACCTTTCCGTAGCTGGGTGCAGTGGCTCACGCCTGTAATCCCAGCACTTCGGGAGGACAAGGAGGGCGGATCACAGGGTCATGAGATCGAGACAATCTTGCCTAACATGGTGAAACCCCATCTGTACTAAAAATACAAAAAACAAAATTAGCCAGGCGTGGTGGCGGGCGCCTGTAGAACCCCAGAGGCGGAGCTTACAGTGAGCCAAGATCGTACCACCGCACTCCAGCACAGAGCGAGACTCCGTCTCAAAAAAAAAAAAAAAAAAAGGAAAAGAACTACCTTTCCTTTCTTTCTGTTAGGCGGTCAGTTGTCAATTAAACTTGCATAGAATGTAAACAGGAGGCAAAGTTAGAACTAATTCTCAAGGAGAGAATGTGCCTGTGTCACAGGTGCCGCCGGCTACAGTCATTGCCGTGGAAGTCAGCACCTCTCAGTCAGGACAAGCTACTCCCCCAGTGCCTTGCCTGCCTCTTCCCATCTCAAGCTGTCACTCCAGTTGGAGGGCGTCGGCCTGAGAAGCATTTCATAACCTTGATCCAGTACAAGCAACATATTTCCAGAGTCAGGAAGCTGAGCTGCAGAGCGGAGCTGATTTCCCAAGATCAAGCAGTTACAGTAGCCAAGAAGACCGGGTCTTCTGATGCTCAGTGCCGGGCTCTCTGCTCCTATCAGCTGTGGGCCTCCTTCTCATGCTCTGTCACACACACACTTCTGATTTCCTACTAGCTGGAAGAAAAAATATAAACAGATAAATGAGCTTGTTCAAACTATTTCTAGAGTGAAAATACTTAGGCACTCTTCCCATTTGCCCAACATCATATGTCCTTAGGGAAAGGCAAATTAAAACAAGATACCACTGCACATCTATTAGAATGGCTAAAATCCAAAACACTGACAACACCAAATGCTGGGGAGGATATAGAGCAACAGGAACTCTCACTCATTGCTGGTGGGGATGCAAAATGGCAAAGCCACTTTAGAAGACAGTTTGGCAGTTTCCTACAAAACTAAATATACTCTTACCATATGATCCAGCAATCACGCTCCCTGGTATTTACTCAATTGAGTTGAAAACTTAGGTCCACGCAAAAACCTGGACAGGAATGTTTATAACAACTTTATTCATAATTGCCAAAACTTGGAAGCAACCAAGATGTCCTTCAGTAGGTGAGTGGATAAATAGACTGTGGTATATGCATACAATGCCATACTACTCAGCAATATAAAGAAATGAACTGTCAAGCCAGGAAAAGACATGGAGAAACCTTAAATATGCATTACTATGTGCAAAAAGTCAGTTTGAAAAGGCTACATACTGTATGAATCTGACTACATGACTTCCTGGCCAAAAAAGACAAATTATAGAGACAGTAAAAAGATTAGTGGTTGCTGAGAGTTTGTCGGGAGGGGAGAAAGGGATGAATTGGCGGAGCACAGAGGATTTTTAGGACAATGAAATTATTCTGTATAACACTGGAATGGTGGATACAGGACATGCATTTTCCAAAACGTGTGTAATTATACAATACAAAGACTGTTCCCGTACTATAATATAAACCATGGACTTCAGTTAATAACAATGTATAGATATTGGCTCATCGGCTTTAACAAATGTGCCACACCCATGCAGGATGTGAATAGGGGAAACTGAGTGAAGGAGGGAGGAAAGACATGGGAACTCACTGGACTTTCTGATCAATTTGTCTTTAAACCTACAACTGCTCTAAAAAATTAAGACTCCTAATTAAAAAAAAAAAAAAAAAAAAAAAAAAAAAAAAAAAAAAAAAAAAAAAAAAACCTATGCCTAGAGTGAAAATACACAGGCATTGTCCTATTTGTAAAATGCATGAGCGTTCGTGTCTGAATCGGTGACATCTACCAGAGGAGCAGGGAGATTAGTCATGCTGTCTAACATCACACAACAGGTAAGGATCCCAGCTATGACTTGAACCAGCCTCTTAATTCTCACATTTGCAGAACTTACACTAAGCCACCTTGATACTGAATCAAGAACCCTCAACCTCAGTCCATTCAGACCAGAGTGATGCCTCCAAAGGGCATCTTAAATGTCCCTCCCACCACACCAGTCAGTAGGAGAGACTCCCTCATTTCCCCAAGGAAGGTCTCTCAGAAACTTGTAATTGGCAGAAGTAACGCCTGATGCCTGATCTGGGTCTGTTCCTGCAGGGAGTCTTGCTCTTGCTCTCCTCACTTGATCCTTACTGGAACTTTGATAAATAACTATGGGTTGTTCCACATCGAAACCCAACCTGTAGAGGAGGACTGGGACCCAGACCTCCACGGCAGAAGCCGCCGCAGGCTGCGCTGCGGCCGCTGGGCTGAAGGATCGACAGCAGTCACATGCAGGCATGAGCATAAAAGCCTCATCATCTCACTAAACCCCTCTTTATTCACCCTGTATTTTTCCACACATTTCATTTCCCATCATGGCTGATTGCCTAAAGCATTCATGTGAAAATAGCAGATTTTTGCCTATGCTTGTTACTCCCCATCTCCTCCCAATAATGCAGTTTGTTGGATTCTCAGAAACGCCATAAACACTAGACATGTCCGAGATGAAGAAACAAAAACAAAAAGAAATAAAATAGCAGTGATACTATCATGGAAAGGGGCTGGGGCCTGGCACTGGCTGGGAGCACTAAAGTCAACGGTATCATGATGGGCTAGAAGGTCCCTTGGCAACGACCGCATTTTATAAATGGGGAAACTGGGGCCCAGAGAGGTGAATTTCCCCAAGGTCTGTATGTTATGTGGAGGATGATGACTAGTGGATGTTCCTGATGGGATTTCTTTCTCATCAGGCCCAAAATGCATGAAGAAGAGCTCTGAGCAAGGTGTCATGGAGTGGTAACAATAGTTCACTCATCTATTTTTTTCATTGGGATCTTTTTGTGTCCTCTCTTCTGGCTTTTACCCACAGAGTAAAACCTCATGGACCAGTCAGATGAGAGGTAGAATGTGAAGAAAAAGAGACAGGAAACAACACATTGTGAGCTTCATGCCCAGCCATAGTCTAGAAACATTACATGTGTTAATTCAAGTTCCCTCAATCATCACATAAAAATCTTTCTAGAAAGAACTCCAGACTCCCAAAGCAGGAGACCTCAGGAAAGAGATATAATAGTAGACAATACTGACCGAGGGCTTATTATTTCTAGGCACTGGTTAGGCATTTATTTGTTCATTTAAATCTCACAGGGACCCCGTGAGGCTGGTACATGGTCATCCTCCCACTTGACAGACGAGAAAGCTGAGGCAGCAGAAGGACATAGGACCTTTCTTGTAACCATGGTGGGGTTTCAAACCACCTTGATACTAAAGCAAGAACCCTCAACCTGAGATCTTTCAGGCCTGGGTGCTGCCTTCAAATGGCATCTTAAATGTCCCTTCATGGTTTCAGTGAAGCCCCTAGTTGGGCTTCATTCCAGAAGTCTTGCTCCAGGGCTAAGGTGCTGTGTGCCTCTCTCTCTCTAGAAACGTCCATTCACTTCCATCTGGGCAGTGGCACAGACCCCTGTCACTGCCAGAACCCAGATGAGTTATTTTGAAAGGTTTTTTTATACCTCGTGCCATTTGACCCTCACCACACCCCTGCAAAGTGGGCAGAGCAAAGACCATGATCCCCATTTAACAAAGTAAAGAACCAAAGTTCAGAAAAGTGAAATGGGGAGTTCCAGATCTCACAGCTGTTAAGTGGCCAAGCACAGGTGTGTGCCCCAGTGGCTTAACTTCATGGCTGTTTATACCATGTCACCATGTCCCCAGAGGCCACTGTGCCCAGGAGAACACCCTGAGTCTATTAGCAACCCTATGGAGATGCCGAGTGGAAAGGCGATGGAAGATGGGGAAGGGGTTTGTGACAAGCAATGGCTCCCACCTCCGATTTCATTTTTATTTTCTCAGGGTTTGTTTGAAGAGGACATTTCCTGGTTGACCTCATTGGGGCTGGTTTTGGGGGGACTTTGGAAGAAGGAAGTCCAGTCATCCTCTCTCCAGGCCTCCCTTTCCTTTCTTTCTCCTCTCACCTTCTGGAGACATCCCTCCTCTTTGCTTCCTTCATAGCCATACGGCTTTTAAACAACCCCTGTCAGCCCGATGTGTTGGTAATTGTGCAGTCTGGGTGACATTTAAATGCACAGTCCTGGAAGAAATCACACGGATTTGGATACGCCAGAACACTAAATTTAACAACCCAGAGGTCCCTGTGGGGAGTCGGGGAGGAGGAATGAGAAGAAAGAGTTCATCCTGGGTACCAGTTCTGCAAAACGCAGGTGCTGGGCCACCCCTGGCCTGCCCTTCTCTGCTATCAGGACATGGTAAATGGAGCTCCAATCAGCCCACATTCACCTCACACTATTGTCAGGTGGTTGCTCTGAAAGGCCCTAATCATTTCCCCTATTGTCTGGTTTAATACAAAGCAGTGCAAAGCTGCATCTCTCTCAGCAGAGAACCCTGAGGTATGTTGATATGTGTGTGTGCAGACATGTGAATTCACACACACTACCCCCACACATACACACACTCACACAGGTTAAGAGGGGATGTGGCAAAGGGAGGGACACAGAACACAACCACCCCATCCCATCTCTAATCTTCCCTCTAGAATGCGAGTAGTGAGGAAGATGCCTTGACTGTGAACGCCTCCAGCTCCCCAAACGGGCAGCTACCCCGAGACCCAACATTGAGAACAGATGACCAGTGTACCTCGTGCTAATTCAGGAAACATGTGTGGCTTAAGCATGTTATAATTCAGAATCACCAGGATTTTCCTCCTTACCTCAGTTTCTCTTTTTGGCCATCAGATATTTAGCAATGATATAGTAACTCAGGTTCACTTCTCTCCTCCATTCAAGGCTCTCTTGGAAATCAAGCAGAACCTTTTGAAGAAAAAGAAAGGTTAGACCTGCCCATAAGATTTGGGAAAGTAAATAAATGATCTACAAAAATGTCCTTTTCACGTGGAAAAGGAAAAGCCCTTATAAAATGTCACACCCTGGGCGATGTTACTGCTCAATAAGATGCAAGGCAGGGGCCAGATGTAGCAGAGTGAAACAAATTATTGTCTTAACAGCTGGAACCAGGATTGCCTCTTAGAGAAGGAACAGTCTTTGCTTAGAAAAATACTTCTTGAAAGACGCGGTATGATAGATGGACTGTAGTAGCAGCCCTGGCGTTTCACGGCTGTTGCTTCCATGCCCTTGGGTAGTGCCTCCCACGCTGACTCTGGGCTGAGCCATGTGACTTGC
Source organism: Rhinopithecus bieti (assembly GCF_001698545.2). Taxonomy (NCBI): domain Eukaryota; kingdom Metazoa; phylum Chordata; class Mammalia; order Primates; family Cercopithecidae; genus Rhinopithecus; species Rhinopithecus bieti. The sequence continues at coordinate 1,396,333 of NW_016806471.1, forward strand.
CCATGTGAAGGGGATGACAGCAAACTTGAGGCAAACAGAGGCCTGAAAAAGACACTTGCATGTTTCTGCTGTCTTCAATCCTGCTCCACACAGAACATAACTGGACAGGTACTGGAGAGCCCTGGCCGGGGCTGGTACCCTTCTGGAGAGAACAGGAGACCCATGGCAGGGGCTGGGTCCTGCCACTCAAGGCCATCCAGACCAGCTGTAGGGTAAACACACCTGACAGCAATAACTTCAGAATACCCTTAGAATGACCCTGTATACGTGTTTCGGGCTAGGGAATCCACATTTGGCCAACCTGGAGATGCATTCCTTGTCTGTGAGGAATATTTACCAAGCCCCTGGCCCTTCCTGTGGAACACGGACCAGACAGGGGATTGAGGTCCTGATTTTTGGGTTAAATGAAGGCTGTCAGGTAGAGGTCATTAGGAGAAGGGTGTTAAGTGAAAATTCTACATAAACTGCATGCTGTTTGCAAGAGCTTGTTATTTTCCTATGCAGTCTACCACCAAGGAGCCATGTGGTTTTCCTGCTCCACCTGCCACTGCTCAGCCATGCAATTACCTTGTCCAGCCCACCGCCACTGGGTTTTCTTCCCTGTATGTAAGCCCCTAATAAAACCCCAAGTCTCCTCACACCTGTAATCCCAGCAGTTTGGGAGGCCGAGCCGGGCAGATCCCTTGAGGTCAGGAATTCAAGACCAGCCTGGCCAACATGGTGAAACCCCATCTTCACAAAAAATATAAAAATTGGCTGGGCATGGTAGTGCATGCCTATAATCCCAGCTACTTGGGAGACTGAGGCACTTGAACCCAGGAGGCAAAAGTTGCAGTGAGCTGAGATCATGCCACTGCACTCCAGCCTAGGTGACAGAGCAAGACTCCGAAAAAAAAAAAAAAAAAAAAAAAAAAAAAAAAAAAACATGCCTCATCTTGTTGCTGGCTCCGGGTCTCTTCTTCATCCTCTGGAGCCTGGTGCCTTTCATATTGAGGTTAATAGAGGATCAGCACAATACCAGGCACCCCCACAACCATCCACCAGTTGACAACCTGAGCAGAAACAAGCCCAGCCAAGATCAGCTGAGTCCAACCACAATCAGCAGGCCCATCCCACTGAAATATAGACTCATCCAAAATAATAAATGACTATTGCTTAAGACGCAGAATTTTGGCATGATTTGTTACACGGCAACAGTCAGTTAACACACATGACCTGGGAGGGCAGTGGTTAATAGCAATCAGGGAAACCAAAGGGGTCACTAAGCTGCAAGGAACAAGAATTAGGAATAGAAGAGGAGAAAGTAGAGAGGGAAAGAAGAGGGGAAGGTCAAGAGCAATGGCAGAAGGAATAAGCATTCACAATCACTCATATGCAATGCTAATTGTTTGTGTTACTTAATATATCCATCCTTTATTCAGTGAAGTCTGCCTTATACATAAAGGCCTTGTGGGTATGAGTGAAGGAGTGTGTTTATAAATCATAGAAGGAGGATGAGTTCCACGTCTGAGTCAACGCAGAATGCAACAGAGACATTGAGAGGATCTGTAACTAATTTGGTGGCAGTACAAGCTCAGAAGCAAAAGGGTTCATGAAGATGTAAGTCCTTCTGGAGCTTATAGAGGAAAGCATTGGGCTCTCCCTAAAACATGGAACTCCATGGCATGGAGTTCACGCCAACCTCTCTGAGACCTTAAAGGCTGGATGCTCCAACTGACACTCAGGCCATGTGCCCAATGCACACTCCTAGGACTCCTATTTTTGTGAGCTCCATGCTATGTAGGATGAGATTTAGAAAGTACCAGGCCTGTGTTCTCACTTATCCTAGCTCATCCTTCCGATGAGTTCAGAAAGCCAGCAGCATTTATGAAGCATACACACTCACACACTCAGTACACGCATGCCTTTCCTAAACTTTCTGGAAGTCTCCAAAACAAAAGGAAATTTAATGTATTTTTTTTTCCTTCAAAGATCACGCACATTTCAAGCTCCATAAATTCTGGATCCACCCTTACTCTAAAAGATCCAGTCAAACATCTGGCTCCTAAACCAAATTATTTTCACTTGGAACCACATGGTGGCACCGAGGGCTCGGCTTGGGAGGGGGACCCCGCCCTGCCCACCCATCAGGAGCAAGGCACACCCTACCTCATACCCCACACATCCTCCAACATGTGAAGTCATCCTCCATTTCCATCCACAATTAAGATCTCTTAAACATCCCCATCCACAGGTGGGTGGAAGCAGATACGGTCCTAGAACATTCAAAGATGCTGGAAAACCATGGGTCACATTTCCTTTCCCTTTTCCTTCCTTTCCTACCCTCCTGTCTCCTTTCTTTTTACTACCCAATACCTTCTCCCAGCACTATCTCATTCACTCACATGGCTTCAAGCACATCTGCCCACAGACACCTAAATCTCAACACATCCACAACTGAGGCATTTCTGCAAATACCTAAACATGCCCCTGAATTCCCTCTCCCAGAGAACACACAAGTCAGCACCAGGCACCCCATCCACAGGCCTGGAGTGATACACTTCTCCCTCCATCCCCTGTCCCCACGTTCTACCAGTGACAAAGCTTTTCCATTTTCTGTTCAAAGCAGTCCTGAAGCCTGTTCCCTCCAGTCCACGCTGTGACCACCCCTGTTCAGGCCTCCATTGCATCTCCCCTGGGCCATTGTCCCTTGATAGGTCCCCCCGACTCCAGTGTCACCCTCTCCCTCAATCATCCTCCACACTAAGCCAGAGGGCTTGCCCTGAAATGAAATGTTACTCCATCCCACTGAAAGCAAAATTTTTCAGCAGTCCTCCACCAACTACCAATATCCAAGTTCCTTTACTTAACATCAGAGGTCTTTCATGACCCACACCACCACGACCACACCACCACCCACTGCCAGATGCTGGTATCTACAGCCTCTCATATCCTCCCTCACATCCCTGTCTGGCTACCTGGCCTCCAAGCTATCTTGCCATTTCCTGTATCCTTGATACCTCTTCCTCATGAGGGGCCCTGTGCCCCACCTCTATTTCCATTCCATCCATCAAGCAAATGCTTGCTCATCCTTCAAGGCCCAACTCAAGCTCATGCCCCTCTATGCAGTCTTCTCTGATGCTCATCCACACCACCCTTCCCCAAGTAGACTAATCACTCCCTCCTTTGAGCTCTGGTTTTACCTAGTACCACTGTCATTATTGCCTCTGGTAGTCAATACAAGTTATGTAAATTACATGTCTCCTGGGGTCACCTGAGTCCCTTTAAAATTGGCTTGGCCCCAGTTTGTGGCCAGTGGAAATCTCAAGCCCACTTTTGGATCTTTATGACTTCCTGGGAAGCTGCATTCTCCTAGTCACCAATGATTCTGGGCTTTTTACCTTTATTGTCCTAAATGAATGACTGCATGTAAATAAATAAATATTCACACAAAGCACCGATGAGTATTGTGGATTATTCCTTAAACGTCTTTCAGTTATCCACACTTGGAACATTTCATTACAGCTTCACTCCCAGAATCTTCAACCCAAAGATTAACATTCATTCACTGGCTTCCATTTATACCCCCTCCCCACCTTCTCCCTTTTCTTGTTCCCATCCCCCTCACACCCACCAAGATTTCCACCAAGAGCCCCAAATTCTTCACCTCTCATTGTACAGATCACTTCCTCATCCTAAGTCTGACAGCCAAACTCACTGCAGAATCACATCAATACAAAAAAACCACCAAGGGTCATCACTTCCTTAGACCAAAGTGATGGCTGTAAAAATAAAAAAAAATTTCCTCTCACACTGTCCACCTCCCCCATAGACTCTGCCCTCCTGAGAGCAGAGTGAGATCTTATTCACCTTTCTATCCTCCCTGCCTAGCACAGTGGCTGGCATGTAAAATGCATGCAAAAAATATTTGTTGAATTAGTCAATGAACGAATTCACACATGACTCCACATGCTGGCCCACCCCTTACACTCTGGTTGCCTGAACCAGAAGCAAAACGGTCTAAGCAGAGAACAGAAGTCCAGGGAAAGATGGATTTGAGATAGGAGGGAGTTCACGGAGGGGAACACTTTTCCTCCCTTCATCTTCACAAACCACAATTCCCCCTCCTGAAAACCAGGCTCTTTCCCATCAGATGATCACCTCAACCACCTTCAGTGGTGGTTCAGCATATTTCTGTGTGAAATAAATGTTATTTTCTGGTGCACCCAGGTTTCATTACTCTTCCTGTCAGGGAAAATCAAAGCAAGAGGAGAGAGGCGCCTGGCAGAAAGTGGCTTCTTGCTTACGCCAGGAGGAAAAGGATAATGTTACCCATGGAAAGAGAGGGAGGAAGAGAGAGAGAGGGGGAAAACTAACTTCCTCATTTAATCAAGTCGAAACACGGATTATATGAGGTTGAAAAACAGTTACCTTGTTCTCGCACCAGTCTCTTGCTCTGTCTGGGGCTATAAAACCCTTTGCGATTTTATCTTTTCATAAACTTTTATTGAATCTGATGTTCAAGGGGCCACGGAGGATCATCCAATTAAACTCCCCCCTCTAATCCTACCCTTAAACTCCAGCACTAAACTGATGGGAGATTAAAAGCTAATAAAGATGACAAATGAGAGGTGATCAGCAAGTTGATAAGGGAAATAGAGTCAGGTGGGGATTTGCCAGAGGGGAGTGAGGCCCGATTCTGCAAAACACAGGGGTGGCGGAGCTTTCCTGGTGGCAAATTCAAAGAATTCTGAACAGATGCAATATGGATGCCCATGAAAAGGTCCTGCTCAGTGATGCTGCAATCCTGGGGTTAAGACAGGCTGCCCAGGGCAGGGTTATATAGCAGAAAGAGGGTTGGAAGTGGCACAGAATTACCAGGGTTGAAATAACAATACTGCTCATGCTAGCCATACAGCCATGGGTAATGCTAACATACTATTCGTTGTACAAATATTGTCATAAGGATGGCCATAGAACTGTCCCATGTAGAGTGCCAACCACATGCCAGGCGCTATCATACGCACTTTGCCTTCGCTCTCCTGAGGATAGAAGTCATGTGTGAGTGGAATGCTTGCCCATTACATACATTAGAAAACTAAGGTTCAGGCAGGCAAACCATTTTGCCAAGGCCCATCAGTAACTGGCAAAGCCAAGATCAGAATCCTGTCTTTCCGAAAAACTAATTCCCACCTCTTGGGGTTCTATTAAGGATGTCTGAGAAAAGACAATGGTGCAGGCTTTGCAGTAGCCACTAAAAGTTTAGTTTGGTTTCCTAGACCCTATATTCCTCACCATCACCACTCCCAAAATGTAAGTTTTAAAGATGAGGAAAGTGAGAGCAATGTTTTCAAACATCATGCCATATAGTGTATATCAATTCATTTAATCATTTTACAGGCATCTATGAATACATTTCTTTGCCAGAGTCTTTCATAAATATGCATCAAACTAATCCTCACATCGGCCCTGAGAAATAGGAATTATTTCTTCATTTTAATTAATGAGTAAACAGAGGCTTAGAGAATCTAAATGATTCTCCTAGGATTGCAAAGCTAATAAGTGACAGGGATGAAATTCAGACCCAGTTGTGCCCTGATGCCAAAGTCCTAATTCTTTCCACTACACCTGCCTCGGTGGCATCTGGTCCAGCAATGGGGATGAGACAGAGATATCATCGAATAACAAAATACAGCTGTGTGGCCTGTACCCTGCAAGATACACACACAACCATCATCACTGCTCCAAAGGAAGGCATTTCAAAAAAGGATTCATAAGGAGAGAAGCATTGTTTTTTGGGCTTCTGGAGGTGGTGAGTTACAGATGTTACAGGGAAAGGGGAAAAAGCAACATGAGTAGATGCTCAGAAAAGGAAGGAGGGGGCCTGTTGGAGGGTTTGGAGTACCCCAGTGTGGCTGCACTGTGTGGGTTTCAAGAAGGGAAGATTGGACATGTAAAGAGGTTGGGTGAAACCAGGAAGACCTTGACTGTTATGGTAAGAAGATTTGAGAAAGTGAGTTAAAATCTCCATGTTGGCCAGGCATAGTGGCTCACGCCTGTAATCCCAGCACTTTGGGAGGCCAAGGCGGATAGATCACCTAAGGTCAGGAGTTTGAGACCAGCCTGGCCAACATGGTGAAGCTCCATCTCTACTAAAAATACAGGTGCGTGCCTGTAATCCCAGCTACTCCGGAGGCTGAGACAGGAGAATCTCTTGAACCTGGGAGGCAGAGGTTGCAGTGAGCCAAGATTACACCACCGCACTCCAGCCTGGACGATAGAGTGAGACTCCATCTCCACAAAAAAAAATTTAAAAAGCTCCATGTCATACCACCGTTCCCTGCTTCTGGGGACATGAGTCTCCCAAGAAACTGTGGCTCAGGTGCCCTAGGAAACGAGAACAAGCGACAAGCCTCCTCACAGTGGGACAGAAAAGGCAAGTTTCTCCCGAGTGGAGTGAACCGAGCTGTGGCTGGAAATCAAGCAGTCAGGATGTCCACCCTCAGCCCCGCCCCTCGCAGCCCACTCACAGTGTCTGCAGCCTTGCACAGCTCGCCACTTGGGATGTGTCCTTCTGTTCCTGTGGAGGACGAGAAGGCTGAAGAGATGATTTCTTCTCATGGGCAATCCTATCAGTGCTCAGGGAAGAATTCACTTTGGCTTAAACCACCAGGCACTCGGAGTCTTCCAAATTCTCAGGCCCGCATGCACTCGCACCTAACGAAGGAAGGGAATCTAACTTTTTCTGAGCCCTGACTAGATACCAAGCCCCATCACCCATATGATCTCATTTTAACATCACAGATGCACCATGCAGCTTTGATTAACCTCATTTTTACAGACAAAAAAAAAAAAAATCCCTGAAGCTCAAGGACACGCAGCTAGTTCAAAGTCTCATTTGTCTGACTCCAAAAGCATGAATTGTTTTCACTACATCAATGCTTCTCAGTCCTAGCTGGTTATTAGAATAACACGGGAAAGTCCCACCCCAGGCAAATTGCTGGCAGTGCAGGGCAGGCCCTGGTAAGCTATAGAAGCCCCTCAGGTGATTCTATTTGCAGCCAAGGTTGGGGACCTCTGTGCTAATGTTTGCTTCTCTCTAAGACAATAGCCCTTGAGTCTCATCAACCACAACCCTCATCCCTAGCCTCAGCCCCACCCACCAAGTAAACCCAGCCTAAGTTGCCAACTCTTTTTACAAGTTAATATTCATTTCATCACATTTAATTAACACAGGGAGACTGGAGCTGTCTCAGCTTCGCACCCAGCTAGCAGGAGTCCACGCCTCCCTTGGAGTTCAATCACGGCACTGTCTTACGCAATTAGCTTCCTTCGCCCTGATCTGAAGGGTCTGTGTCCATAAATATCAACCAATTTTATTGATATTTGTAATTAAAACCATCCAACGGGTCACACTCAGTTGAGCAAGTTTGCAACACACACATCCATAATGGGAACATGAGCGCATTTGTATTTGACATTTGATAGATAATAATCCTGGCCATTTCTCATTTTCAGAACATCCTGTGGGTACCAGCTAATTAAGCCTAGCATGTCTCCTGGGACAGACATCGTTCTTCAGACATACCCCTTTGATTGTCTTTGTTTATGAAGTTTCAAGGAAACCAAGGACCAAAAATGTGGGGTGACAGGCTAAAACCGCAGAGAGAAAACTACATGGGTACTAGGTCTGATCTTGCCAACTTCTCAAGTTTCTTCTCCAAACTTCTCTCTATATCCTTCTAAAGATAAAACCAATGGCATTAAGAATGAGCTCCAGGCCACCCTTGGAAGCCCCAGTGCTATTTCTCTGGAGTTATTTCTGCTGCCTCAATTGGTCGCTTCCATCCATAAGATTATATGGACAAAGCCTAACTCAGCCCTGAGTTCCAATCTGGGGCTGGGGTAAGATCTGCCACCACCAGCAGCACCACAATCTCATCTCTATGTTGGCCCAGTTCTAGATACACCCACAGGTTGTTTGAGATCTGGTTGGGTGGTTTTTACCTGAAAATTACCAACAAGTTCATCTGTGAACTCCCTGGAGACCCAGAGCAGGACTCTGCTGAAAGTTCTGTCGTGGAGCATAGCTGGTTGCTGAGCACGGGTCCAGCATAGGCTCGGGTTATTAGATCTGCCCACTTCTCATTTTCCCTTTGAAATCTCATCACTCGAATATACCCAGTGAGATTTAAGACCTTTTCCCAAATCCCCTAACAGCATTTTTATAAGAAACAATCAGTCTTCAAGTGAGTTAAAAGGAAGCCATTCTATCCTCAAGGGCAGCCTCTTGAGTGCCTTGGCGGGAGGATTATTTCTCTTGTGACCTAGAATAATCCCTACATTTCCAAACCCCACAAGGGTAGAAGGGAATTCCAGCAGGGAGGAGGCAGGAAGAACCGGTGGAGAGAGACAGCATGGAGACAGATGAAGATACACTGCCCGGCAACGGTGGAGGAGGGCATTTTTACGGTATTATGACTTATGCCACACCTGTTTCCAGAAATGATTTGAGACCAGTACAATAATAGGCACATATCCAATAAAGCCATTAAAATAGAAATAAGGAGGACCTATAAATGTCTACAGAGGGTGACATTGAAGAAGTCATGATTCCCATTATCCCAAGAGCTCAAGTAGAAACAGTAGGTTGAGAGTGAGCATGAGGTGATTCATTGATCATTGGGACAACTAACTCAATTATTCAGAGACTAACGATTCAATTTGTGATTAATCTTGGCCTCTGGCATCAGCCCTTTCTCTCTTCTACTGCCTAACTATAAGGAATTTTACCGTCCAGCATGCATCCATCCAAACGTAGCCATGAAAAGGGATGAAGTCAGAGACTCTTACAGTTGGAAAGGATTTAATACATCACTTAGGAAGACTTCCTACTAAGTCCAGGAGTTCCTTTTAAAGCTGCTGTTTCAGAAAGTTGTGCAGCATCAACTTGAATACCTCTAAAGACAGGACACTCACCACCAGATGAGGTATTTCTCATGAGGGTCCATTCTACTGCTAAACAATCAGATCATTAGAAAACTCCTTTTTATATAAAGATAAAATCAAATCCCTTAAAAACTCAAGCCATTATCCCAAACTTGATGAATCTTCAAAATTACCTGGGATGCTTTTGAAAAGAGATTCTTGTGGAAGTACAAATTAGTACACCACTTAAGAAAATAACGTGGCATTATCTGCTAAAGCTGAACATACGCACACCTATGACCCTACAATTTACTCTAAGGCATACACTCACCATAAATACTTGCACATGTGCACCAAGAGGCCAGTACAAAAACATTCTCAGCAGTGTCAGTCACAATAGTCAAAACTGCAAGGAATCACAATGTCTGTCAACAGTAAAGTGGGTAAATTTTGATATATTCATAAAATTGCACATCCGAGAGCAGAGCTGTCCAAAATAACTTCATATCATGATGGAAATTTTCTGTTCTGCACTGTCCAAGATGGCACCCATTTATCACATGAGGCCACTGAGCACTTGAAATATGGCTTGTGCAAGACAGAAACTGAATTGTTTAATTAATTTTAATTTTAATAGCACATACAGCTAGTGACTACTGCATTTGCTAGCACTGTGTAAGGGCGAAACAGTGAAAAAGAACAGACTATGCAGAGTAACGTGAATGAAACTCATTCAGTGAAAGAAGCCAGACCCTCCCAAAATGCCTACTTTTTATGACTACATTTATATAAAGTTCAAAGATAGATCAAATGAAATTAAATGTTTAGGGATGAAAAATTAAGCCCCAGCATTTGGGGATGCCTGCTTCACTGGTAAACTTTGGATGGGAAGGAACACAGAGGGTCTGAGGGGAGCTCCTGGACCCTGGCAGTGTCCTATTTTGTGGCTGTGTAGTGATGACACAGGTGTTCACTTATTGATAAATCATCAAGCCATCCTTTGTTCTGAGCACTTACCTATATGTGCTTTATATTCCACAACTTAAAAAGGGCTAAAATGTACATTGTCTTGGCAACGCTTTTGCAAATCTAAAATTATTCTGAAGTTACATGCTTATATTTTTAAACATCCATTCCCAGTGCTCTGCTACAGATGTGTTGAATCAGATTTTCTGGGGATAGGTCCTGGGAATCCATATTTTTCTAAAGCCCTGGGGTAATTCTGTTGCACAGCTTAGTGGAGAAGCATGGTTTCTCCTCTATGAGGAAGCTCTTCAAGGCTGAATGTCCCCAGAATCTTCTCCTTTTCCTACAATGCTCCTGTTTCCGATTCCTAAGCAGCCAGGTGTCCCCTCTGGGCTCACTCTCATGGGTAATAGCTCACTTCACTCTTCCTGGCCTGGGTTCTGTGGCTTCCTGCTCTGGTTGGCCCCTTCCACACAGGCCAAGGCAAACCCAGATGTTCACCACTTGTGTTAATAACTGGGGAAGGATGAAAAAGGAGAAGCCTAAGGGTGACTGAGCGGGAGGTGAAAACTCCTACTTAAAAGGAGAGTTCAGAATCTCATTTGTTCTGTGTCCCAGGCCTGGGTAACCACAGATAATGGCATGCATTAGGAGTGTAACCCTTGACCCGTCCGTTGAGTGGGCAGATATGTGCAGTGTCCTTATTTGCCCTGTGACCTGCTTGATCTTTCCATCCTGGAATCCAGTTCTCCTCCCCAAGCAGTAAGCTGCCTCCTTCAGGCCCTTCCTTAAGGTGTGCATTTGCCAGATAAGCCCTGTTGCTCCAGCAAAGCCACAAATACTGTAAATTTCTCCACCTCTCTGTTGCGCTTGGAAACCGCAGGTCTCAGATATCAGGAAGGCAAGGGTGACCAGGAGGAGCGAGATGCAGGATTTCGCTAGAGAGGGAGCTGATGGGCATATACCCCGAGCCAGGCAGGTGAGAGGTCACATTCTAGGAAAATCAGCAAAAGCAAAAAGAAGCAGACAGTAAATAATCACTGATCTTGTGTGACCCCATCAACTTGGAAGCAGTCAGGCCAGGTCACTGCTCTGCACGGCTCCCTGCCATCAGTCACAAGACATGCTTGAGTTGCGCAGTGCCCAGCCTGTGCAGCATATGTGGCTGCTCTGTAGGCTGGATAGCTTTTTTTATTGCCATTATTAGAGGAAGAAACTGAAGATCAGAGAAACACTGGGACTCATGCCGCATCTCCTGGCTTCAGCCCTGTGCTGTTACGACCACAGTGCCTACTGCTCCAGTGGCTTCTGTTGACAGACCTGTGCTCACAATCAAAAAGATGCCCCATAAAAACCCACTGGGCAGTGATCAGCAACTCGCCTTCTCTAGGAAGAGAGAGGACCCAGGTAATGCCAGAGAGGCAGGCCTTCAGCAGTCAGGGTGGCCTCCGTGCCTGGCTTTTGAAAACCATAGCTAGAGGCCAGTTGGGTTTCCAGCATCAGGAAAAGAGCCTGAGGAATGCATGGGGAGGGAAAGTCAGACTCCACCTGCAAGGAACACACTCGCTGAAGGCAGAGCAGGACATAATTAAGCCTAATTGTGTAAGCCTTGCCATGTCTTCGAGTAAGAGGGATGCCAAGGTCTCGTGTTCCCTTCCGTTCCATGCAGCCTGTGCATCCCTACCTGAAGGTCACCCTCATTAATGCTGCCAAAAAAAGCCATCCCTCTCCACTTCCACTTGTTCCACTCATAATAGGACCTCTTGCCTGCTGCCTGGGCAGATTAGGCCAATGAATGCACATATGCCGGTGCGTGGGTGTCCGTGTGTATGTCTGTGGCAGCAGGCATGTCTTTCGTAGCTGCATGTTTTATTTTCTTCTGGTATTTTCTGTGCTTACATAGTCAAAATTAATGGGATCAGGCTGAGATTCAGATGACATCACATGGGTGACTCACATCTTGATAGATGGATAGATTTTCCTCCTCTGCATTCCTTTCAAGGTAACCTTGACTTGTCACACAACCACTGGGGGATGCCAGGAAGACGGATTTTTTCTCATGAACATTTGACTTGGCCATCACAGTTAACAATCCTGCCTGTGGGGAAAAGGGCAGGGAGCAAAGGCCATGGCTAGTCCTCACCAGCGGCCGAGAGATGGGCTAATTAGTGGAGTCATCACCCCCAGCACAGGCAAATACTGAGTACCCTGTCCCTCCTTCGCAGGACCACCATGGGGCCACCTCATTTTGCATTGCTCTCGCTCTTGGAAATGACCTTTCTTCAATCACCCTTTTTATGGCTCACCGTTTCCTCCTGGAAAGTAAACAGGTACTGAAGGGGAAATAAATAGTAATAGCAGCTGGAAAACATTGCAACAACAGAACAAGGTTGCAATTATGCAATCATTTCCGCTACTAGAATTTCTTTGAGGGAAATTTTCATTGGGAAAACGAAAAGGAGAGGGGCTGACTCATACTCTTTTCAGACTCAACTCGCCCAGAATGCAGGAACCCACAGGTCAGACTGACAAGGCGGGATGACCTCTAATTTTCAAAGACTAAAGCTACCAACAAAGTCTTTTTCTCCTCGCTCTTTCTGCCTGGTGTTTCTCCATCTTTGCACCAGCTCACTTTTCCTGGGGTTTGGGGAGCTTTTCCTTCCTAAAACGTTAACTTGCAGACCCAGAGCCAAGTTAAGTCAAGTGATCTAGGTTTTTAGAAACAAGTTGCTTGTTTGGTTTTATGCTAGACTAGCTCTTGAAGCAAAACTCTGTCTGTGTGTACACAAGGCACAGCAGTCAGCCTTTGTCATGCAGTTTAGGGCAGTCACAGTCACCCTCATCACCTGGTAGAGAGGACACAGACACTCAGACTCCAGAACTGGAAGGGCTCTTTTGACCACCCTGTGCAATCTTCTCTCCTTCCAGGTGAGGACACAGAGAGGTAAAATAGTCACACCGCAGTGAGTGACATCTGAAGGATGAGTCCTGAGCTCCTTAAACCTCCAGCACTGAGCTCTTCCACACATACTGTTCTGGATGCCTTAAACTCTCCTCCACCTGCTTAGCAGCAATAAAAATACGCTGCAGTGACAATTTCAAGAGCTCCCTCTGGCAAATCCAGAAAATGCCAAACTCTGTTTTGTTGTTGTTGTTTCTTTGTTTGTTTTGCTTTGTTTAGCAGAGCAGGAAAGTCCTGTGAAGATGAACGCAGAGGAAATGTGTAAGTTGGTCGAGGGGGAAGGGACATCTCTATATCCTATCCAAGAGCTCTGACCGAGTCAGGAAGTCTTCACATTTCTGTCCACAAAGACCTGGCTCCATCAGTCCATGCTTCCCTGCTGAGAAGTCCCGTGACTCTCTGAGGTAAGACCGCAGCCTCTGCTCATGCCCTGTAGAACCATCAACAACGCAGATGTTCCCAAGTCCTCCCACTTTTTCTTTCTACCGTTTTGTTGTCACCCTGATCCTGCCTCCCTGTCATGTGAGTCCCTGTCTGTAAACTAAAACCACCTGCTACTCCATCTTCCCTGGAATCCACTCCATGCTCTTGACCTGAGCTCAGCCCCTATGTCAATATCACAGCCTTTTATTAAAACCCATCACAAGCTCCACCTCCTGCCTGGAGCTCGCCTTAGTTCCCTGATTAGAGCCCATATATCCTTCGTTGTGTATTTCTAGCCCTTCGTGTTTCCATTGTCATGTGATAAGTGGCTCCCCAACACAGAATTGAGTTGTTTATGATGACATTCTTTATGGGAAGCTCCTTACCTGGCCTGGCCGTTTTTAGAGGAACCAGAATCTTAAGTTTGATTGTCAGTGGCCTCTAACCCGGTAAGGTTCACATAGAACTATATATATATACACACATACATGCACATGTATGTATGTATGTATGTATGTATATACAGGTTTTTTCCTTGGGATTTCATGAAAATGACAAATAGATTGGTCAAAAGTGAATTCACACAAACTCTGAGGGACAACCAGCTTCATTTATAGCATACACTGGTCTAGAGAAAATTATAGGGCCATAGAGAAATTCTGATATCCGTCTCAGCTTCTCCACCCTATGCAACTAGAATCATGTTGAGCAATGGCACTAGGGGGAAGACCCCTGCCCACTCAAGATTCTCTTCTGCTTGTGCAAAGCTGTCCTCAGAGCCAGATGGGCCCCTTTTTCCTCAGGGCCCTTGAGGCTGTGACTCAACACCTTGGTACTGACCTCAGTACTTTCCCTTAGTACTCAATCTTCATCTGATTTTCTTCCCCAGGTTTAGCTTTTCCCAGTGTTCCCTGCAAATTTGCCAGCTGCCTGCTTTACTGAGATGGGAATGGCCATTTGATGCTGTAGCTCTCTGTCTCTTTAACCAGAGATCTCTGTCTGGATTTCTAACAGCTCCCTTCTCTCTTCAGCATCCACATGATGAGGGAATTTTTAACTTGGTTTGAAAGGAACTCACTTCTTGGCCTCTAAGGTGAAACAGATTCCCCATTGTGCGGTGCGCTATGACAGTACACTACCATTTCCCGTGAGACATGTTTACACTCCTCCCAGACACAAGAGTTAGTCAATGGTATCATGTGTCCCTTCAAGGTAAATACTACTCATAATAGCACTGAGTATGTTCTGCCCTATATAATAATAATAGTAAGTCTATCCTTTCACAGTTGATAAAGAAATTATACTGCCATCCTATCTACATATTCTCACAGCAGTCCTATGAGATATCAGTATCCCCGTTTTACAGTTGACAAAACCAAGGCTCAGAAAGGTTGCATGACCTCCATGGGATCAGATAGTAAGTGGCAGAATTAGAACACAAACCCAAATCGTTCTGTCTGCAAATCCTATATGCCACATTGCCTTCTCTTTGTAGCTTCTTGAATCTCTCTTTTCCCAAATCTTAGAGGCCCCAAGTAGCACTCCCTACACTGATACCATCCCTCATAGCATGTAGGTCTTTTCTCTTCCTCGTAGCACAGTAGGTCTTTATCTCCTTTAACACACCTATGACCCCACAAACATTTACCAGGGACCTGCTCTGGAGACCACACTAGGATAGGTACTGTGGGGCTTGCAACCTAGTTGTAAGGTTCCCAAGGCTCTTGAGCCAATAAATAAATCTATCACCAAATATTATTGATTGAGAGACGGTTAAGACCTGACCCACCCACACACCCACTTCCAGGGATATTTTCATTTTAGCAGGGAAATTCTAGCACCCATGAGGACTCCCAGTGATGGAAATTCAGACTCTGGAGTAGGCCAGTGGAGGAGACATTTGGGTCAAGGGCTGCCTTTTAGATGTTTTTGGGTTTTTTACAATAGTACTTTTCTCTCTTTGTTTGTCACACCGTCCAGTGGCTATCTACCACTAAGAGCTCCTGTGCTTCTGTAATGGCTGGCCCTTGCTTTTTTTTTTTTTTTTTTTTTCTTTTTTCGAGATGGAGTCTCACTCCGTCGCCAAGCTGGAGTATAATGGCACAATCTTGGCTCACTGCAACCTCTGCCTCCGGGGTTCAAGCGATTCTCCTACCTCAGCCTCCCAAGTAGCTAGGACTACAGGCATGCACCACCAAGCCCAGCTAATTTTTGTATTTCTAGTAGAGACAGGGTTTCACCATGTTGGCCAGCATGGTTTCGATCTCTTAACCTCATGATCTGCCCACCTCGGCCTCCTAAAGGGCTGGGATTACAGGCGCAAGCCGCCGTGCTCAGCCCTTGCTTTCTTTATTTCCTACTATACCCCCAGGGCTCCAGGCTCCCTAACTTGGTTTAGAAGGAACCCACTTCTTGAGGCAAGATCTCAGTCTCTCTGAGGCAAGAGAGCCTATCCACCCAGAATCCAGAATGATTCTCAGGGGCAGGGCTTCTAAGAAAGTTCTCTCCAAGGGCAAGCAGGGCATCTTCCATGTGCCTCTCCCTCTCTGTAGCCCCTGCCAAAAGCTGTGTCTTCTGATTACAGGAAGGAGCTGCTTCCTCCTGTTTTCTAACCAGAGCCCTTCTCCGACCTTAATAACAGGACTGTTCAAATCAGCAGCTGCATTTTCTATAGCCAGAACCACATAAACTCACATCAGTAGGTCAACCACAGAGCTACATTTAGCAAGGGCAGGTAAGATTTAAGGAGAGAGATGCTGTGGAAAGGGAAGTGGGCAGGCAGTCAGCCACGAACTTGACTTCATAATGTTGTCCAGAGCTAATGCCAATGATCAGTTTTACACTCCTTAATAATCATCATCATCCTGATATGAAAGCTGGTTCCATCATCTTCTGTAATTATCCTGGTTTTTTTCTGAATTTATAATTTATAAGCACTTTGACCCACAGCATCTCATTTAATCCTGATAGCAATCTTGTAAGGCAAATATCATTATTATTTTCAGAGAAATACAGAGGAAAGATGAAAAGAGCACAGGCCTCAGAGTCAGAGCCTGGGTTTCAGTCCTGGTTCTGCCTTTCCACGGGGTCACTCTGCCTCCCAGGCCATTAAAAACCTCCATTTAATTACTACTTGGAGATTCAGGAGATAGGAGTTAGCTCATCACAGCTTAGGCAATGGTTTTGAGGGCTGTGAGACAGAGATGTATTTTGGGCCTTGTTCTTTTGAACAAGCACCTGAATGGCTTGTTATCACTTCTGGCTGCACTGGCGTGTGGCCTGCTGACGGCCGAGAACAGATAGGTAAGTATCCGCCTCTCTGCTGATGATAGCTGTTTGTTACCCAGAGTGGGAGTGGTCGCAACAGTCTGTCTGGCAAGCTCATTTGGGTCAGAAAGAATGGCTTTAGATCAACCCCTCTAAAACCAAAATTATCTTTACAGAAAAACAACCTTCAGCATTCTGTTGCCTCAATGATTCTTTACTGCGTTCAGATGGTTCAGTTACCAGGGAATAGAATGTGTAAATAATTCATCTGGGTGGTTTAACCAGGAAGCTACCCTGCTGAAAATGAGAACTCTAGTGAACAGCATTTCCCAAAGCGTGTTCCAAGGATTCTTTGCAAAGGAGGTTTGCTAGGGGTTGCCTTGTGTCCCCCAGAAAGATACGGTGAAGTCCTACCCTTGCTTTCTCAAGTACCTGTGAATGTAAACTTATTAGAAAATAGAGCCTTTTGGCCAGGTATGGTGGCCCATGCCTGTAATCCCAGCACTTTGGGAGACTGAGGTGGGTGGAACACTTGAGGTCAGGAGTTCAAGACCAGCCTGGCCAACACGGTGAAACCCCGTCTCTATTAAAAACACACACACACACACACACACACAAAATTAGCCAGGTGTGGTAGTGCACACCTGTAATCCCAGTTACTCAGGAGGCGGAGGCAGGAGAATCACTTGAACCCAGGAGGCAAAGGTTGCTTGAGCCAAGATCATATCACTGCACTCCAGCCTGAGCGACAGAGTAAGACCCTGTCTCAAAAAAAAAAAAGGCCTTTGCAGATGTAATAAAGTTAAGAGGAGGTCATTGTGGATGAAGTAGGGTGAGAGCTTAATCCAATAGGACTGGTATCCTTATGAGAAGAGGTGAGAGAGACACAGGGGAATGCCCTGCAACAGCAAAGGCAGAGAACAGAGTGACGCAGCTGCAAGCCTCAGAATGGCAGGAATTGCCGGCCACCAGAAGCCAGGAGAGAGGCCTGGAGCAGGCACTCCCCTAGAGCCTTCGAGAGAGGCTCGCCCTGACAACACCTTGATCCTGGACTTCTGGGCTCCAGAACCGGCAGACAAGGCATTTCTGTTGTTTTCAGCCAACCAGTTTGTGGTACTTGGTTACAGCATCACTGGGAACCTCACACAAGGTCTATGGCAAAGTAAGCTTTACAAATGATGAGTTCACCACTGCTCTGAACCCAAAGAACCTGAGAAAAACACCTGATGCCCCACCCCAGACCAGATCAGTCAGAATCTCTGAGGGGTGGATATTTCTTAGGCCAGCCTGCCTGCCTGCCTGCCTTCCTTTCTTCCTTCCTTCCTTCCTTCCTTCCTTCTTTCCTTCCTTCCTTTCTCTCTTTCTTTCTATTTTTTTTTTTTTTTTTGGACCAAGTTTTGCTCTTGTTGCCCAGGTTGGAGTGCAATAGCGCAATCTTGGCTCACTGCAATGTCTACCTCCCAGGTTCAAGCAATTCTCCTGCCTCAGTCTCCTGAGTAACTGGAGTTACAGGCACCTGCCACCACACCTGGCTAATTTTTGTATTTTTAATAGAGACAGGGTTTCATCGTGTTGGTCAGGCTAGTCTCGAACTGCTGACCTCAGGTGATCCACCCGCCTCAGCCTTCCAGAGTGCTGGGATTACAGGCATGAGCCACTGTGCCTGGTCTCTTTTAAGTATTTCTTTAAGGCTCATTGGGACATTCTGATGCATAGTGAGAGTAGAAAACTGAGCCACACAAAATGAAGCAGGTCTCCTTGTCTGTGCTTTTTTTAGCACTGCTAATATGCTATGAATTACCAAGAGGAGGTATTTAGGATGCAGAACTTCTCAAACTTATTTGACCACACAAAAAACACCTTTTTATTGACCATCTTCTTGAAGACACATGCTTTGCAGAACACGTTTTGGAAAAATTGGTAAGCTTTATTGGGCCTTTTGTGGTGTCAGGGAGTAACTGGTAATACCTGCCTTGAAATCTTTCCAGGTCAAGGTTATTGCAGTGATGGTCCATGTTACAGTATGTAGCTCTCTTTCACCTATGTGTACATGTTCTGGAATAGATCAGAACTCATGGGAGAAGCGTGAAAAGTACTGGGTCTAAAAAGCCAGTCATACGTTTCTAACAGACTCCTTTATTTTTCATAATATGCCTTGAACCTATTCCTGGTCTCATTGATTACCAAGGCATATGGCTCTGTCTTTAAATACTAATAGTGGTGACCTATGCTCATCCCACTGAGACCAGAACTTTAAATAGCCTGTGTTCACTCTATCTTAGGCAGAGTTACAAAGATATCATATATGTGATGTGCATGTGGGCACATGCATCACATTTGTTTATGCAAGACGTCCCAAAGCTCATGCACTCCACCCATCCCACCGCACTAGTATTCTTAACCTGTGGTTTATGGGTTGAGAGAGGCCTATGAGATTAAAGAAGAAAAAAATGTATCTTCCATTTTTCACCAACTTCCTTTAATTATGAATGTAGGTAACAAATGACAGGAGGATTAGCAGTGCCTCAGACTCTCGCCAATTAAAATAGCAGACTTTCATATCATATCACATTACAGGGGTTGCAGGCATCTCAAAATATCATGTATACTCATCATTTCCTGAAAACTATTGTGTTTATTCGACCTGCTGCTAGATCTTGTTACTCAATGCATTAATGAGGAGGCACATGTATTATTGATCACAAATTTATTTTTGTTTAGTATTTTGATCATTGTTTTTCAACATAATTGATTTCCTTTGCAATCGTGTGTATTCAATTCTCTGCATTTAAAAATATTATTCTGGTTTATAGGCATCACCTGACTGTCAAGGGTCCGTGGCACAAAATAAAAGGTGACGAATCCCTGTTCTAGATCATCTACTATACACAGGATCACCTAGAACACTTGTTGAAAATCCTGGCTCTTACCCTCAGAAAATCCAATTCAGTTTATCATAGGTGGGAACCAGGAATCTGCATTTTTAAAAGCATACCAGAAGATACTGGTGCAGATGTTTTGTGGACTGCATTTTGAGAAAAAGTTCTCTACTTATTCTTAAATTTACTCTTAGATCAATAAGATTATCAGAGTCAGGTCCTTGAGTAATGTTGTCTTAACTTGTTAATTATTTTGGTGGTTTACACTACATCATTATGTCATTGACACACTTAGAAGATAAGTAGTGGCTATGTAAAATTTGATGCTATGACCATTATCAAGATATCCTCATGTTAATCAACTTCATAACAGTATATTTCTTTTTTTTTTTTTTTTTTTTTTTTTTTTTTTTTTTTTTTTTTTTTTTTTTTT